>NC_056733.1:683674556-684019556 GCF_019279795.1 Protopterus annectens
ATAAAACTTGCAGTTATAACAGGGAACCATACCACAAAAACATCTAACAGAACCATCATTAGTGAGGTGCATTCATTCTAGTAATTGTTTCAGGTTCATGGTTCTCTTGTAAACAAATTTGGAATGTTACACCACTACTTTTACTAGGTGTTGGTTCCCTAAAATCACTTTCCAATTTTCAAAAATAATAGATCAATGTCACGATCATCTAAACTCACTGGAATGGGAAAAGACAACTTCTAGTTGTCATCACCACCCACCATTTTTGGAGCAAAACCAGAAAAAAGAATGGTAGGAAATTTAGTGTTTCTGAACTGAATGACCTCTTCTAAAATATACTTCAGTTTGTTCAAGGGATAACCTCACAGACAAAACATTTCCGTTACCACCTCAACTTCATGTAAAAAATCATGGCCTGAACTGAGCCATATAATCTGACCCCTAAAATTGTGTAACTTCATAAAAAAGGATGATGGCTACTACAATGTAAATAATTGTTTGCAAAAGTATTCTTCCTATAAATCTGACTCTCAAATGTCTTGTTCCCAGTATCCATAATAATTTGAGTGTCCAAAAAACCTAAGAGTTTCCCTTTGACACTTATTTCAAACTTCAGCCAAGGGACACTACTATTGATCTAGTCAATACACCAACCAGGGGTACAACCATACTGGATCTGGTCCTCACTAATATGGGAGAGTGCTGCACACCCCCTACTGTAATGCCTTCCCTGGTAAGGTCAGACCACAAAATGATCACCTTTGAAGTAAAAATAAAACCTAGACCCCCAGCTAAAAAGGGAATATTCAGGACCTATTCTAAGGCTAACCTCCTGCTGTTAAGTGAGAACCTGGCAAAATTTCAAGCCCCCTATAAAACCTGAGAACACTTCTGCCTATGCAGAACTGTTCACAGAAACCCTGTACAAGCATGTTAATGGCTGTATAGAGGCTACTGTACTCACCAGGAAGAAGTACAGAACTAACTAAAAAAACAAGCCACCCTGGTGGAATCACAAAATCAGTAGGATGTATAACAGGAGGAAGAAAATCATGGCAAAAATTAGAAGGTGCATTACCCAGCAGGATAAAAGCACTCTCATTAAACTAAACAAACAACTCAGAGGACAAATAAAGTCTACCAAAGCCAAATTTGAGGTAAGTTTGGCTTCCCAGGCCAAGGACAACCACAAAACATTGTTTAGCTATGTCCGCAACCTCAAGGGCAATACACAATTGTGTGCAGATCTCATTGTTAATGGAGCCACCTATACTGAGGCAGAAGATATAGCAAACCTCCTGGCTGATGAATTCAGCTCCAACTTTACTCCTCTCTCCCCCTCAACCTTCCCTCAGGAAATATTATCAAATGTAACTCCCCCTACTATCACTAGGGGACAGGTCCTTAATGCTCTCTCTAAAACCAAGAACACTGCATCAATGGACCCAGACAATATCCCAGGATTCCTTCTAAATAGCATGAAACAGGACCTATCAGGGCCTCTGGAATTACTATTAAACTGTAGCCTCCAAACAGGCTTCATGCCTCATGAATGGAGAAAGGCAACAGTCATCCCTCTGCATCCCTGGAAACTACAGACCCATAAGTCTCACTAGTCTTATATGTAAAGCCATGGAAAGAATTATCATGGAGATGATCAACAGAGATATAGTAAACCTTCAGACACTGGACCCAACCCAGTTTGGTTTTGTAAAGGGCAGATCATCCCTACTCAACCTAGTGGACTTCTTTGAGGTCACCAAAGCAATGGATGAGGGCAAAATCATTCACACTGCCTCCCTTGACCTGGCCAAGGCATTTGACACAATACCCCACTCAGGCATTGTTGACAAACACAAGAGGTTAGGTACAAACCCATATGTCATCCAGTGGATAGCCAATTGGCTCACAGACAGGACCCAGGAACTTAGAACTGGGGAGTCCACCTCTACAAAGAGGCCAGTCACAAGTGGAGTCCCTCGGGGATCAGTCCTTGTACCTCTCTTTTTTGGAATTTACTTCTCAGAAGTCAAGTCCAATGTCAGAGGTCTCTGGCTAACTATATTTGCAGATGATTGCAGATTAGGAGCTATCATTGAATCCCACACTGACATAAATGTTGTCTGTGAGGGGTTGACACAGACAAACAACTGGTGTCAGAGCCATGGACTAAAACTAAATGGCAAGAAATGCATCATAGTATCCATTTGGAAGTCATCCAACCCTGGTAACTATCACATTGACAACACACCCGTTAGAGTTGACCCAGTAGTCAGGGACTTAGGAACACACATAGATAGTAATCTAGCCTTTGACCATCACCTGTCTAACAGCAGTAGAGAAGAAATCATTCTGTGTTGTACAACTTATAACAAAGGTATGGCATCTAAGTCCAGGGAAGTCATTGTTCCACTGTATTCGACATTCATCAGACCTGTCATAGAGTACAATGCCACCTTTGGTATGTACCTAACCAGGCATATACAACAACTGGAATGTCCACAGAGGTTCCTCATTAAAAGAATACAGGACATAAGTAATGTGTCTTATGCAGACCACGTCAAGGCCCTATCTCTGAATTCTGTTTCCTACAGGCTTTTGAGGGGAGCTCTATGTCTGGCATACAGGGCATTGTCTGACCCCACTCTGATGGACCTCCTGCATATTCACAAAACAAACAGTACCAGAATTATCCGTTCTAAAGACTTAAACCTTGCCTGTGATATAAATAGGACCTGCTGGAGAGATGGGTATGTATCTTAGATACTACCCTGTCTAAGGAACAGGCTCCCCATCCACATGAAGCAGAGTTCCTCCCTAATCTAATTCAAGTGCAGCGTGGACAGTTGGATGGGAAACTGGAAATTCATCCCTGGTTTGGCACCTATGTCTCTAATGCAAACCGGTAACGTAAATGGTTCATCTCCCAGACCCATACTTACACTTAACAAGGGTATCAGAACTTGTCAGAAATTTGGGATGCATGGCTAGGCTTAAAAAAGCCCTTGTGGTCTTTAGCCTAGAAAACACCTGTGAACCTATCTCATGAAAAAATAACTCAGACAGCTGAATATTTCCTGTCCATATGAATACCAAATCTCTATGTATTTTTATAAAGGGAGACATATTGGAACAACTCCATTTGAGTTAAAAATTCCATTTCCCACCAACACATGACTAAATTTGCAAATGCAGGTGCCACTTAGGCCCCCCATCATAGCTCCTGCAGTTTGCTCGAAATTACTGTCCCTGAATTGAACAAAATTGTTGGTTAGAACAATCTCAAGCAATAAACAAATGGTATTAATATCTAAATTACTCAAATCAGTGTATTTGCTCAAATATAATCTAACAAACTCAATCCCTTCTTCTTGATCGATTGATGTGTATAAAGAATATACATCTAATGTGCAAAGAACATCCACATTAACTTTAAACTCATAATTCTTAAGGCTATCTAAAAATTACCAATAATCTTTAAGAAAATAAGCACTTTTCTGCACAATAGAGTTCAAAACAGAATCTCAGTAAACGGCAGTCATAACTGTCTTACTCACTGGGGCAGATACAATCAGCCTAAATGGAGGCTTCTCCAAATTCTTATGAATTTTTGGTATGCCAGATATTTTCCCCAACTATGGTTGTTCAACAAGAAGAAATTCAAACAGATCAACATCAACAGAACCTTGATGCAACAAATCTAACAAAAACAGGTCAACCATTTTGAAACATCTAACTGCATCCTGAGAAACCTTTTTATAATTGGCTTTATCTAAAAGCAGACTGGACGTGGCACTCTCATAATCAGCTACATTCATTACAGCTAATTCGTTGCCCTTGTCTGCTTATAGGAGAAGTAGACCATGACAGTTACAAAGCTTATTGGCTGTTTGTTCACTTAAATTTAAATGAAAATATGTTTCTTATGTTTATTCTTACATCTATTAAAATTATATAAATCAAATAAACATGCCTTACACATTCTGCAAAACACATTCAGGTGTTGTTAAGTGGTGGGTTGGCAACACTATTTTTTTTTTTAAAATGACACCTTTGTTCTGCTGGGACACCCCATCAAGTATATACATCAAGTTTAATTTCTGGACAAACAGTTTAAAGGCAATCACTATCTCTGTAAGATGAGTTCTTCTTGTGGGAAAAAAAGTAAATCCCTTGGAAGGTACTAACAGTTCATGTTCAGTGAATACTTGCGAACTGAGATTGAGCACATGCCAGTCAGGAATCACTGATTTCTTCCTCTTCCCTTGATTCCCCTTGCCTCCTCACATTGGTCTGGTACCCTACATATTTTGACCAATGGGAGAAACAGAAGAAGAAACTGATATGGAAGTGGAAGGAAATTCATTATTGGTGTAAGAAAAAGCACTGCTCCACCTTTGGAACAGCCATCACTAGCTGTATTACCAACTGGCTGGGGTGTATTCATTTATGCTTCTGTATTAACAGTTACATTAGTAATGGCTGTTGAATGTTAAATCAATTGGATACGTCTTCTAACAGTCCAACAGTCAACAGCTATTACTAATGGGAGATAATACTTGACAGTCCCCAAAATTGGTTCATTGTGAACTTTTTATTACATAAGCTTCTTTGTTGCCATAAGCCAATGAGTCTCTTTCCAATTTCTTTCTCTTCTTTTGAATAACTGTAGCTACATGTCTCTGTATTTTAGCATTAATGCCTTCATATAATTGTCTAACCAACCAAAAGGAAGGATGGCTAACAACTTGGGTATCCAGTAAACTGATGTCATCTTTTGAACTAACCATTTTGCTAGAATTCCACTGGCCCAAAGGTTCCAAAACGTGTAACCCAGCTTTGTTATAGATATCACAAATGTCAGTGTAAATTTTATCAGAATATTCTATATCATTTGGAAATTTATAAACTCTTAATCCAAGTGGTACTACTTGGATTTCACAACATCTGTTAAGATAGAATGTCTTGTACCTTAAAAGTTTCTTTTCCAGCTGGTAAATGATAGTTTCGGTTGTGTCCCATTTGCTCTTTAGTGGGTTGAATCCTCTTTTTGTTCCAGCCATGAGTCCAAGGGTTTGATATTTGTTTTGTTGGTTGTTCCCTCTGGTGGTTCTTTTTGTTTATTCTGCATATTCTTCTTTATTTCTGCCAGTTTCTGGGTGATGAACTCATTTAATCTGCCACATGTTTGCAGTCAGTGCTCAGCAAGGTTTCTTCACTCTGTGTGCCCATGAAAATGACATATATTTATTGATGTTAAATCCCAAGCCTAATTTCTTTTCATATTCATTAACATCCTTAACATAGTTGTTTAGGTTGCAGTATCTTCTTCTGTAGTGTACAGGTTAACAACTTTGCAATCATTTGGTATATTTTGATGACCAAGTATGGTCACTTCTAGTGTAGATGGCAAACAAAAAGTTAAATAATCTAGCTTCATCATCAAACCATGTGACACTCCTTTAAATAATTTTGCTCATTCAGAGGACTAACTTAGAAACACAACTTTCTGCTTCCTCCATGATAACCAGTTTGCTATCCATCTATCAAAATGTTACATTTATATTTATTCAGCCTGTTAGCAATTCCTCTATGAAGAAAGGAATCAAATGCTCTAGACAGGTCCAGACAGGAGAAATAACACTGATACCTATGTCCACAGTCTGGCTAGTAGGCTCTTAAAAATGTAATCATGTAAAAAATTGCAGTTAGGTTCAGAAGTTGTGTGTAGTTTTTGATAAAAAACAGCAGTGTGAGGAGGCACGTTTCAAAACATTTACTTATTATAAATGCCAGAGGTGTAGATCTTTAATTCTGTACTATATCAGAACTACCTTTAGAGACTGGAACGACAAAGGACAATAATTCCAGTCATCAAGTATACTTTCCGGAAGTAATGGGTTAACTAATTTATAAATAGGAGTTAAGAATGCATCTTTTAACATGTACTAACTTGCCAGGTAGTTTTTACTTTTAGTAAGAATGTTCAAATTGCTGTTACTTATAGACATAGTTTGGCTCTGAGAGTCAGGCAAGTCAAACAGACCGAAGATCCATGGAGCTTAGATTTGGACTGGTTCTGTGTAAAATAAGTATTCAAAGCACTGATTGTACTATACTATATTATACCATACTGATCATTAGACCAGTCAGTACCAAGCTGTAATGTGCTCTGTATTGTGAAACTTTTGAGTTAACTGTCAACATTCTGGTAGAACATTTTCTTTTCATGTATAAGACAGAAATGGTGCTGAAATCTGGTCCTATATTTTACAAATTCCTTTTTAATTTGTCATAGGAGTTTGTTAGTCCACTTTTATTTAACATGCTGGAAAATGTTTGAAGATTCTACATGCATGCCTTTTCTGCTTGTCTGAAGATTCTACATGTATGCCTTTTCTTCTTTAACAAACTCTTTAATTATGTATTCTACCACAGGTTAAATCTTTGGCAATAATATGTGGACATTTTTGACCTAGTGTGTAGATTTAACTGCATTTAAACACAATTACTTTAAAATATCTAGTGTTTGTCAACAGATGATAAAAAACAACATTCCAGTTGTTTAAAAATCAGTCCTGATTTTAGGAAGCTCAGCCTTATGCAGGTTACAGATACTTACCTGTGTCCATAATGCATTGATAGCTGGAAATAGGAAAGAGATGGCCAAATAGATAATTACCATGAGGTGTAATAACTTTAATATTATGTATTATATTATAAGTGTTGCCCATAATAAGGTCTAAGATATTTGTCAGTGCAAATATCCAGGCTGTGTCTGCAAATGGGCTGTTGTGATCAGTGTACTATCCTGGTAAATAAACTAAATAAATAAACTAACCTGGGTAGAAAATTAATAAGCTGCACAAAGTTAGTATTAAGTCAATAAACTCTGATGTGTAATGAGTCTTAGAAGACATTGTCTCTTAGTTTATATTTTGATAAATTCTCCCAAAGCAATAGTAGATATATATTAAGAGCAAATATATCTACCATATAATTAAGAAATACATGAAATTCACAGTGTTTAACAATGTACATACTCAGGGTTCTACAGGAAGAAATAATTTGCAGTCTTTCAATGTTACTAACATCAGCTATATCAATAACAAAAGTTCTATTGTCCTCATTAGGTGATATTCATAGATTCATAGATTAGTACTAGGCTAACTGCTCTTGTGAGCCATTTTTAAGCCTAGCCAATTATCCCTTGTGAGACTCAAACCCTGCACCTTGTGTTTGTGAAGCAAACACCTTAACCATTAGGCCACCCTCCTTATCTCACTTATATTAAAATGATGCAGAAAAATGGACATACCCCTCCTAAGGTTGAGATCATAACACAGGAATATTTAATATACCTTAATATTTTTATGCCAGATGTACCACACCATTAGTAAAAATCAGCAAACTAATCACACAGAGTTAGTGTGCGCTGAAATTCGTGAAACTTATTACTGAAGTTTCAAGCATTTGTGTAATGTCATTTAAAGTTAATTACCTGTGAACTGAAAGTGGAGCTAGGAAATAAACCTTGTATTTAAGATTAACCGTTAAAGTAAAACATTTCAAGGCTTTATTGGAAAACCTCATTCAGACTCTGCCATAGACTGCGAGGGAAAGGTTAGTTTGTTTTTACTTTCCTGTAATTTTTATTGCTTCATTGCCTTCTTCTATTTTGTATATCATGGTGTAATTTCTTTACATTGTGCTTTAATTATATTTTCTTTTCAATTGCATATTTAAACTAGAAAAGAGACCAGAGGTGTGTCTCAGTTTTCTCTACCCTCCTACCCTGGTACTCTTCTGTTTCTAAACTCAACTGTCTCTCTAGTTACCTGACCCTTATATTAATTTGACAACATATTTCCTTCCCTCTCTTCGTTCATTGGCTATTGTCAGTAAGCACAAAATTTCTATTTTGTGGTCACTCCCCTTCATCTGTTTAAATTTATTAGCCATCCCACTGTATACCATAGAACCAGAATACTAATTACCCACCCCTATCTAATCTATCTTGCTCTTTTAAAAGTAGTGGCTCTCCCATTAGATTGCTAAAGCTTGAGTTACCCCTGTTCATATCTAAATGCATAGTACACACACCCATTTTTTCCATTTTATCTTTAAAATCTGCAACATCTAGGCCAAGACCACCAATTATTGGAGAGCCCATTTCCTGCTCTCAGTACTCATTTTGGGATTAGTGCTTCTCCTTTGCTCTTGGCAAGAGGAGTATAGGAACTTTATTTCCTAGAGACTGCTGACCACAAGAAAGCCTAATAACTGTTTCATAGGGGCCAGCTTGGAATTTGTGCTTATAGTTTGCTCTAGTAATGGGTGGCCACAGTGGTGCAGCAGTTAGTGTTGCCGCCTCACAGCAAGAGGTTCTCTAGTTCAATCCTCGGCTAGGGTGCCTTCTGTGTGGAGTCTGCATCTCCTCCCTGTGGTCGCGTGGGTTTCCTCAAGGTGCTCCGGTTTCCTCCCACATCCCAAAGACATGCTGTAGGTGAATTGGACACTCTAAATTGGCCCTAGGTGTGAGTGCATGCCTTCTGTGGAAGGTTGGGCTCTGGGATGGCAACTCAACACTGTAAAAAAAAAAAAAAAAACTCCACTGCCAATCATGAGCAGACAGGTGATCTGCTGTGGCGACCCCTAACTGGGAAAATCCGAAAGAAGAAGAAGTTTGCTCCTAGCAATAGAAAAGGGAACAGAGGACATTGATTCCTGACTGTCTCAGACTAGGCAGTTAGTATCTGTGTGGGACCTTCCTGATTGGTCTGGTTGCTATTTAAGGCATCTACAAGGAAAATGCTACAACATGTCTACAGACCCATGCATCATCTGGGGCAAGATTATTGATCAACAAAGAGCCTGTGGCCAGCTTCTCATCTTGGGATTGGTGCTACTGTTTTTCTTCTGGTGAGAGAAGAAGCAAAATAGCATTGTATCCCAGCAGTGTGAAGCTGTAGTGAGACCAGCACTAGTAGTAGCCAGATAGTAGCCAATCAGCTGAATCCCCTCTTTTCATCATTCTTGACAAAGCTAATTATTTCCTTTAAGTAAGTACTGCTAGATTAGCTGATGTCCAACCTAATTATACAATATCTCCCTAAATACTTCATCCATAAATCATCAGGGTTTACTTTAGTAGTTTCCCCTCAAGTGCTTGGCAGTGCTCTGTATAGATGCAGGCACCTTGAGTTGACACTTTTCTGTAAAAGCACCCTTGAAATTTCACCAATACCTAGTTGCACACAGGGCAACTAGTTTGCAGTGACTAGCACTGTCCCTAGAGTTGCAAACCAGATACTCCTGACATTAATTTATATTCTCACTGCATCTATCTAATCAATAAAAGGGCCTGTTGCCATGGATGTGAACTTTCCCAATATGTCTGTTACTAGCTTGGGGGATAGGGGCATCCTGAGGCAGTGTAGAAATTTCCTCATGTTTACTGACAGCCAGCTAATTCTCAAATGAACTGATAATGTATGTGAGAGATGTGTTTACACAATGTCAGTGGAGGCAAAGCTCTCACAGAAAAGCATTCCTGATGTCAATCACGTTGTTAGTAGAACACACGCTGCACTTATCACATACAGTACAAAGACACATAGACCCACATATGCTGAAGCAATGAAATATATGTAACAAATACCCTCAACAGCCCTGAATGAACTCTTTCAAAACAAGACCCACTTCAGTATATACAGCCACATCTCATGAAGACTGTACCTCTAAGCACATAAGACAAGGCATCACACAATCCAGCATTCTGGTCACTGGAGACTCCATTGTGAGGCACACTGATGTCCCTCTCACCAGGCTCAATAAGGAGAAATTCAAGGTCATTTGTTTATCAGAGACCAGGATCCTCGACATTATTCTTGCACTCAGTTCACTGGACCACAAGTACCATTATGATTCAGTCATAGTCTATGTGGGTGTAAATGACCTGAAACATACCTCCACAGACTATATGAAGAGAGACATCATGGAGCTCTTGGAATATGTGTCCCAGGCTAGTATGAGCATAGCACTGATGTTCTGCAAGGATGATACCATAATAGAAACAGAAGATGACTGACTTCAGTAATTGACTTAGTTTCTGATGTTATTCTAAGGGGGGTGTTATATTTGTCAGCATGGAAGTAGATGGCCAACAAACCATGCTGCTTTGCCAGGGATGGTCTATACCTCTCCCCTCAAGGCTTTTGAATATTAGCTAAAACATTGTCCTCCCCATAGTGCCTTGTTTAGGCAATGCCAAACTAAGAGTACTTCTCACCTAGCAAATCAAAGACAAGAAAAACTAAAGGTGTTATTGCTCAGTACTAGGAGCCTAAACAAGAAAGTCCACTGCCTACAAGATCTCTTCACCCTAGATAATGCTGACTTCTGTGCAGTCACTGAGACATGGTTTAAAGCCTCGGAGAGCATACCAGCCATGTAAGGCAATAATGCCTTCCACACATTTAGACCAGCTACTGCACAGACAGGGACTAAAAGTGGAGGTGTCATGATTTACATAAAAAATAAATATACCTCAAGGCTGGTAAAACAGGATGCTGCACTTGAGCTTCTCCATGTATGAATCACCATAGGCAAAATCCCACACCACTTCCTTGCAAGCTGTAGATCCCCCTCTAAGATCCAAGAAACACATAACATGTATTTAAGCTAAGTGGAACACTCACCAGCCAACCTAATATCATATTCATGGGCAACTTTAATTGCATGCTATTGACTGGGAATCATATACAACACCAGATGTGCAGGCATAGAGATTTCTCGATTTTGTAAACACAAACTCACTGGACCAGATTGTCAATACACCAACTAGAGGCACAAATGTACTGGATCTGGTCCTCACTAATAGGATCATAGGGTCATAGGAAGTTACTAGGCTAATGGCCCGTAAGGCCTTTACAAGCCTAGCCAAGTTCTACCCTTATTTTCATGATCAACACCTATTGTGTCTGTCAAAGAGGGACACAGGTGGAACCCCCAGGGTGAATTTACGGTTACCCATCCAATCGTCCAGATTGTGTTTGAAGAGGGCCAATGAGATACTCTGACATGAAGTGGAAGTCTGTTCCAAAGATATGGTAACCACTGGGAGACAAATCTGTCCCTCCAGCAGCTTCTGTTAATGCCACATACCAGGTTTAGGTCTTTAGGTGAGTAACCTGTGTACCATTTGACTTACAGATATGCAGAATTTCCAATAAAGCAGGGTCAGAGATTGCCTTATATGCAAAGGCAGATATAATCTCTGAGTAGTTTGTATGAAACAGAATAAAGTGACGGTGATTTAAGATTATCCACTTAGGACAGATGCAGAAGACCTTGAATTTTCCTTGTGAGGAACCTTTGTGATCTCTCCAATTGCTGCAGGTGCTTGGAAAGGTAAATACCAAAAGGGGTGTTGTACTCAGTTATTAGCCTGATAAGGAAAGAGTACAGGGAGGTTCTAACTTTTTTTTTCTGGAGGCAATGCCCTTACTTATGAGATGAGCAATATGGAATGCCCTTCTTACTACTGTGGAGACGTGGTGATCAAAGGTAAGGTTGCTCTCAACTTGTGTGGCCAGGTCTCTGACCACTAAGTGTGTATTTAGGGTGTTGCTATTGATGTGGCAGTTAGCAGGAACACCGGTCTTATGCTCTTACTGAAAGGGATCATAATACATTTTTTGCACTGAGTTTAAGCCCATGACTTTGGCACCAGTCATTTTTTTTTGTGTAAGACACTCTTGTAGGATGTTGACATTGTTTGGAGATTCTATGACTGCTCCCAGTTTGCAGTCATCAGCAAACTTTGTCAGCCACAGACCTTTAGTTTTTGCTAGTACATCAGAGAAATAGATTCCAAACAGTAGAGGTCCCAGGACTGATCCTTGTGGAACACCACTGGTTACAGGTCTGCTGTTACAGGTGGAGTCCCCTACTTTGACTATATGGGTTCTATCAATGAGCCAATTAGTGACCCGTCTAATGATATAACGGTTGATACTTAGCTGGGTGAGTTTGTCAATGATGCCTGAGTGGGGGATAGTGTCAAAAGCCTTAGCTAAGTCTAGGTAGGCTGTATGCACAGATTTCTCCTTGTCCAGAGCCTTGATGACTGTCTTGAAGAAGTTCACCAGGTTTAACAGGCACTCTCTCCCTATGACAAATCCAAACTGAGTAGGGTCAAGTGTTTGGATATTACCTATATCTTTGTCAATAAGGTCCATGATGATTTGCTTCATGGCCTTGCAGATAAGGCTAGTCAGGCTAATGGACAGGTCAATTCCCAGGTCAATGGAAACACCACCTTTGTACAAGGGGATAACTGTGGCCATTTTCTATTCAGCTGAGACAAAGCCAGTGATTAGACAATGATTGAAAAGAGTACCCAATGGTGTTGCTAATTCTTGCTGAAGCCCCTGTAGGACACAGCCTGGGATGTTATCAGGTCCCATAGATGCTGTGTTTTTGGCCTTAGAGAGGGTGTTTATAACCTGCTATTTAGAGAGATACAAGGTAGGGGACAGGTGGTAGGGATGTCATGGAGTACATGTGGCAGGGACAAGGGAGTGACGTTTTTTATGGAACCTGTGGGCTAACAGGTTAGCTATGTCCACAGGCTCAGTATATGTGGTATCATTAACTACCAGTCTGGGCCTTTCTTTTTAGGTTACAGTTGTAACTAAAGAACGCTTATGGTTGTCCTTAGTTGAGAAAGCTAATTTGGTTTCATAGTTTGTTTTGGAGGACATAACAAGAAGTCTTATTTGCTTGTTTAAGCTGAGGAGGGCATGTTTCCAGTTTAGGGCTCGCTCCCTCTTACTCTTAAACAACAATTTCTTCCTCTTATTGTAAAGTCTGTCAATGGCAGTTGTCCACCAGGCAGGTTTACTCTTCCTTGAGGAGCTTGTTTTGGTCCAATCAGGTACGACCGAGTCAATGCAGTTATACAGGTATTTGTGTAAAGCACTGGTGTAGAACTTGGCATAGTTGTCAGTTCCATCTGAGGGGGGAGGTGCAGTGAAGCTATTTATACCATCCCGTAAAAGGTCATAATCTGCTTTGGAGAAGTTATTTAGTTTAGTTGCTGCTGGGGGCTGGGAGGAGGTCAGGTGTGATAGTTACTTTGAATGAGACTAATTTGTGGTCAGATCTCATCAGGGAAGGCCTCACAGTGGGGGTGCTACAGTGATCCCCCATATTGGCAAGCACTAGATCCAGGATGTTGGCACCCTTTGTGGGGGTGTCAACCAGCTGGTCCAGGACATTGGAATTAACTAAGTTGAGAACCTTTGGGCAAGTGAGTTTGAGCATGAGTAATTTACCCAATCAATGGATGGGTAATTAAAGTCACCCAAAACCATTTGATGTATTTTGATAGACTCAAATATATCCAAATAGGCAGAGTGGCTGTCCTGATTCATGGAGGGTATCCTGTAGCTGGCAATGACTTGAATAGATGTCCTACCAACAGTTAATTGCACCTGAAGTATCTCCAGGGACTCGTACTGTTTAACCAATCTGGAAGAGATGTATTTATTTTTAATGAATATTGATACACTGCCTCCTTTAGTTTTCACACCTTCAATTTGTGGTCTGAATGTGAGGAAGGAGGTTTAACCTGGTATGGCTGGGATGCTCCCCATAGCCTTGAACCAGGTCTCTGTAACTGCACAAATACCTGTGTCTTCCAAGGTGAGAACTGCTTCTAGTGAGTGCAGTTTCATTTTAAGACTCCTAGCATTTAGCAGCATAACCTTGAGGTTGTTTTTAGATGGAGTTTTTACATTGGGAATTTTGCCCTTGAAACAATGCATAAAAAGGCACTATGGGAGTGGCAAGACCATTATCCAGTAGCTGAAATCCCAGGGGTGACAGAAGAAGACCATCTCTATCAAAGCATCGAGGTCTGTCGATCATGTCATCTCAGGCTGACAGATACTGGATCCCCTTAGAATGACAAAACACAAAGGAACCAAATGGCTGTGGAGTCTACACACTGAATTTATTTTACGAACAAAATAAAAGTCGACAAGAATAAAAACTTTAAGCGCTTTTCGTCTGCTCACTAGCAAACTTCTTCAGAAGTGGAAAATGAAACCAATTAAACATTCTATTGATGTTGTGTTTTATCAAGTTTTTATGCCTTGGATTCCCCTTAGAATGACACCAAAAACTAAGCCAGTTATTGAAGTCAATCATTTTCTATTTGTATTGAGCCATCATCCTAAGTGAAGGTAAAATGCAACTTAAGACTAGGGACATACTTGTCTGAGACACATCGTCTGAGAGCTCAGTCATGTCTCTCTTCATATAGTTCACACCAACTTGGACTATGACGGAGTCATAACAGTACCTGTTGAGAGTCTTGAGTGCATGTATGATATGGCTGATCCTGGCACCTGACAGACAGCTGACCATGACCTTTTCCTTATCCAGCATGGTGAGAGGAACATCTGTGTGTCTCACAATGGTATCACCTATGACTAATATGCTTGGTTTTGTGTTTTGCTTTAAAGGCTTGACAGGTAAGACACTGGTGCCTGAGCTATTATGAGTATTGTGTTCTGCAGAGGAAATATTATGTGTAGCATGCTTGTGTTTGTGTTGGGAGGTCTCTGGTGCTTAGGTATGTTTCTGGCGAGGACCTCCACATATGTAGGTATGTGTGATATGGGTTTACGTGGAGTAGTAGGTGAGGTGTGCATGCTGACAACTTGCTCATTGTCATATGTACAGACTGGTGTGTGAGAGAGCATGGATTCAAGGTTCTTAATATAGTTGCATCTCTCACATGTTGAGCTTGTGTGGACTAGGAGTAGAAGGTTCTTGGTGAATATGAGGCAGTTGCTACACTGCCTCAGGATGCCCATCTCGATCAAGCTGGCTGGAGAAACTGTCGGAAATTGTCCATCCATAGTATTAGGTAAATTTATATGGTCAGGAAAAGAGGTCACACTTAGGAATGGCTAGTAGGTGAGAGGTGTGTTGGTACCTCTGAGGCTAGGCTTAGTGTTCCACATGACAGTAGAGCAGGGCCACAAGAAACCTCTGGAGGACAACAAGGAAAGTGGTAAGGGAAAATTTAGCAAACAAAACATTTGCGTCCATAACCACCAATGATAACCACTGCAACGCGGCAATGCACGATGGTCCACTGCATGGAAACAAGTGCAAATGCAGGGCTTAAATAAAACAAAAATAACCCTTTTAACTCAAACTAGCCAATACGATTGCTCTCTCTCTAAGCTGTAGTCCAATCACCCTCAATTAGATGGGACCCAGACAACACTCTCCACCCACAAGGGTGCAGAAGGGCCTTCCCCAGCAAAGATGGCTTGAATTTGATGCTCAGAAGTTACAAAACAGACCAAGAAACAGCAAACCTGGAACTGGGATATGCTACAGCTGGACTAGTACAGTATACAGTAAAATATGGCAAAAACAGTTCAGACAACTCAAACAGAGAGTAGAATGCAAATACAAATAAAAGTACAATATAAGAGCAAAAACAGGCACTTACAAATAGTTGGAAGCAATGGATGCCTTAGATCTTTCAGTATCTCAGTGAAGAGCTGGTTTTAGTGCTCAGGTGATACCAAACAGTCTAGATTCAGCAAGTCTGAATCTATTCTATGCTATAAGATGCAAAAGTACTAGAAATGCAAAGTGCATAAAATCACAGTCACAACAACAAAAACAGTTTAAAGCAGTAATTCAGTAGAAAACTGCTCTCAAAGTACAACGTAGGCTTTAAAATACTTATTTTTCAGCTGGTTTTAGTGATCATATGATACCAAACAGCCTAGATTCAGTCTAGATTCAGCAAGACTGAATCTAGCCTATGCTATAAAATGCAGAAGTACCAGGAATTCATAGTACAGAAGATTGCAGTCACAACAGCAAAAAACAGTTTAAGTAAAGCAGTAATTCAGTAGAATACTCCCACAAGAGTGTAGACAACAAACCTGTAAAATAATTGGTCTAGAACTCAAGAGCTTAAACCAAAATAACAGGCACAATAAATGTTCACCAGCAATTCCCAGCTTAGAGGGGTGTAGGCCACACTCTCCCACCACAAGAGTCTAGACCACAAACATTCCTAATGTAAAATAACTGGTTTTGGAGCTGAAGTGCTTAAGCCAGAGCTAAGACACTTTCAGAATAACAGACACAATAACCCTTCAACCAGCAATTCCCAGCTTAGAAGGGTGTAGGCTAGTATCTCCTACCATAAGAGTTTAGACCACAAATCTTCCTGATGTAAAATAACTGGTTTGCAACCCAAGTGCTTAAACCAGAGCAAATAAACTTAGAATAACAGGTACAATAAGCCTTCACCAGCAATTCCCAGCTTAGAAGGGTGTAGGCTAGTATCTCCTGCCACAAGAGTTTAGATCACAAATCTTCCTGATGTAAAATAACTGGTTTGGGACCCAAGTGCTTAAACCAGAACAAAGACACTTAGAACAACAGGCACGATACGTCTTCACCCAATATTTCCAAGCTCAGAAGTGCAGAGGCTACCTTTCCTCCCATAAGTGTGTAGACCACAAACCGTCTGAATGTAAAATAACTGGCCTGAAGCCCAACTCCTTAAACCAGAAATTACAGGCTTAGAATAACAATTACAATTTAATCAGGCTACTAACAAGCAGTAATAAATGCAGCAGAATAAATGCAGTTGAGCACTTTTAAAAACAATCAGCAAAAGCAAAATAAAGTAATGAAGTAGGAAGAGGCACAAATACAGTAAAAACAGCTGAATAAAGTGTAATTTTCTTAGTTAAGCGGAAAGGGAGGAAATAGAAGATAATTCAAGGTTAAGAAACCAAGGGGTGGGCCTTCCCAAATGATCTCACTTTGTCAGTAGAATGAGCTGATGTGATGGGACTGGAAGGAGTCTACAATATCAAATTTATAGTAGAGGCAGATAACTCAAAAGCCACCAAGTGAATAGTGTTGCACACCTCCTAATGTAATATCCTCTCTGATGAAGTTAAACCACAAAACTTTGAAGTAAAACTGAAACCCATAACCCCAGCTAGCCCTGGAATGTTCAGGAACTACTCTAAGGCTAACTTCCTACTATTAAGTGATAATCTGGAAAATTTTCAAGTCCCTCTAAACCCTGAGAACATTGCTGCCTAGACAGAACTGTTCACAGAAAACATAGACAAGCATATTAATAACTGCACAGATGTAGATCTACCCACCAGGAATAAGTACAGGACTAACTCAAAAAACAAGTCCCCCACCACCACCCCCGGTGGAATAATAACATCAATAGGCTGTATAACAGAAGGAAGAAAATCATGGCAAAAATTAAGAGGTGTAGCAACCAGCAGGATGAAAGGACTCTCATTGAACTAAACAAACAACACAGAGGAAAAATAAAGTCTACCAAAGCCAGATTTGAGGGAAATTTGGTCTTCCAAGCCAAAGATAACCAGAAGGCATTTTTTATATATATCTACAACCTCAAGGGCAAAACACAATTGTGTGCAGAGCTAATTGTTAATGGAGCCTGTGAAGATTGGGTAAAGATAGGTGAAGTCTGCCAGCCTAGCCAGATAGAATTTTGGAGATAATTCTGTCATCTGTAAATATTAATATAAACCGCAGGCTTGTGTCTTAAATAGTAGAAATAGTGTTGCATGTGTAACTGAAAAAAATGTAACAACAGTGGACTCTCCTGACCAAGTAAAGCATGTTGTGACCCTTTGATGTTAAAACCCGGAGCCAGTAAGTCTAGAGTAAGGCATCCTGCCTATTGTTTTAAGGCCAGAGGTAATGGCCAGAATTTACATGCATAAATGTCCTTTATTGCTCTGGTTTCTGCCCAGAGGTGAAGAATGGAAATGTAGTTTCTGTTAGCTTGGGAACCGAGGGAAGTGTGAAGAATGATGTAATGTGAACCAGGAATGTGATTTTGAAAACATGGAGAATCAGAGAGCATTAAGCATTGTTGTCTTGACCATCCAACTTACCAGCACTGTCTTGCTCTAAATGTAAGTTTATCTTAGACTTGTGTTTTCTTTTAGAAATAGCTAGAAACTAGAAAGATTAGACTAAGTGTTTTTCTGTGATGTCAGGACTGTAGTACTGAATTATTTTAAGTATTTCTCTGTGAGCTCTAAACTCTTGACTAGCACTATGTAGTAAAAAGTATTGTCTTGTGTTCTGACTATTTGTTATTGAATATTTTTAAAATCCTTTCAACTGTGACTGTTTTTGTAGAGATAATTTAAACTCTTTAGAGTACTTGCATGCCTTTGGTCGAATTGTACAAACCACTATAATAGCTTTAGCCATGGGCTATACTACCAATTGGATAATAATCTTGCACAGTAATAATTGGGCACCCTTTTAATTATTAATGGGTGGTGGCAGCTGGTACTACCATATAGTCTGGGAAAAAGGGGCTCAGCTAGAGAACATGTGTCAGCCTTCCCCAGGAGTGTCTGTGTGGTTGTATAAACTCTTCTCAAAGTGTGTGTGTGTGTGTGTGTATGTGTGTGTGTGTGTGTGTGTGTGTGTGTGTGTGTGTGTGTGTGTGTGTGTGTGTGTGTGTGTGTCAGCTACTTGGGCAGGGACACGAAGCACTGGTTGGACAAAGAGGGTGCTGGAGGCTTTTGCTTGCCCACTAGGCTGAGATCTGAACCCTATAGCTGTGCCACTGGGGAGTCTTACTGGGGACCTGGAGAGCAAGGGAGCAACCAGCCCCGGACTGACTGTGATCTCTGTGTGCTCTTAAGGGAAATTGCACTTTACTGTGTCTATTTGTTATCCTTTCCTCCTATATGAGACACCCCCTCACTGGTGTTAGTGGTGAGGATTGAGGCTCCTTGATTTCTGGTCCAGGGCACTGGTGTCACATATTGTTTGGTAGTGGTGGGATATCCACACCACATATTAATTGGTTGGCAAATACTAATTGGCTTGTAGTGGTGTGGGTAGAGTGAATTCCTGTAGCTTGTGTACAGTAAGCTTTGAAGGTGTTTTGTACTCTAAATCAGCCAGGCAGTGAATACTCAGAGTTCAGATCACAATTGTTTTATTTCTTTGGTTAGCTTAGTTAGTCAGGGTGAGCAGGCAGCATGTCAGCAGAGGAGTATGGAAAGCTGACAAGGAGCCAGCTGGCGGAGATGTGCCAGGCTAGGGGACTGGTGCATGGAAACCTGACTAAGGCAGACCTGATTGCAGCCTTGGTTACAGCTGCATCAAAAAACAGCAACCAGGAGGACAATTAGACTGCCAGTGGAGATATAATACCCTTGGAGAATGGACGGCTCAACCTTTCTGCAGAGGACTTAAAATTCCAACTGGAGATAAGGAGACTTGAGTTGGAGGCCAGGCGTTTGGAGATAGAAGCCAAGGAAAAAGGAGCTGCAGAGGAGGCATGAGAGGGAAATTCTGACTCTTTGCCAGAGTCATGGAGGTAATGGGGAAGGGAGTAACTGGACCCCAGAAGCACAAAAGGTCAGTAAATTTCTTCCACAATTTAAAGAGGGGTATAATTTTGATAGTTTCATTCATATGTTTGAGAGGGTATGCAAACAGTATAGCATTGACCAATGGCTCTGGGTATGGTTCCTGACCCCCTTACTCCATGGTAATGCTGTAACTGTTTTTTCAAAAATGTCTGACATTGTATGCTTTGATTATACTGCTGTTAAAAATCACTTGTTAGAATTGTTTAAGCTAACACCTGAAATGTATAGGAAAATATTTCATGAGCATAGACACAAGGCAGATGAAAGTGTGTGTGAATATGTTGCTGAACTGAGCACTTATTTCCATAGGTGGGTGAGTGGATGTCAGGTCACCACTTCTGAAGGGCTGGCAGACCTTTTGGTGAGGGAACAAGCCCTTAGCACTTTGCCTGAGGACATGAGGATCTGGTTAGCCGATAGACAGTGTGCTACTTCAGATTAGTTGGGGAAGAAGGGAGACCTATACCTGGCAAGCAGGGCAGCTCTGCACAGGAAAGGGACCCCCAGTACTGCTCATGGGTCTAAAGGAACCCATGGTGGGCAGCACAGACTGCTCCAACAGAATCTACCAGTAGCAGGGGAAGACACTAGTCCAGGTACATGTCATGGAGCTAGGGTTTCATTTTTGAATGCAACCAGTGGGGCCATGTGGCATACAGGTGTCCACAGAGGCAAGGTGGGGAACAAAAGTGAGGGAGCCAGTAATTGGGAAAGACAAAATGCCAATAGTAGGTTGTCTTGGGACAACAAGGGTACCAAACTGCCACCAGAGGTTATATCCTATTGTAGTGAATGGCAAAGAGGCCATTGCCAAGAAAGACACAGCCTCTGATATAACAATTGTAAAGCCTGCAAGGGTTACAGAGGAGCACTTGCCTGGGCAGTCTACTCCAGTCAGGGCTTTAGGAGAGATCCCATTCCAAATACCTTTGGCTAGGGTTCACCTTGACTAGAAGGGTGGAAAAGGAAACCAGCAAGTAAGTGTGTTTGAGGATATACCTGTAGATGTCCTGATAGGGAATGATTTTGATAGTGCAGTATCCTGTGCTTGTACAGTTACACGCAGTCAGGCTTGGAGACAAGCATGTATGTCTGGTAGCCTAAGTGGACCTAGACAGACTGCATACTTGCAGCCAGGACTGGTGAGGTGGTTACTTCAGGGAGGGAGCTACCCTGTAGCAGTGAGACTGAAGGTGAGCCACAGCTGCTTGTGGGTACTAATGATCCCTTGGACAGAGTGACTGCAAAGGTAGAGGTGAGTAGTAGTACCCAGGCTGACAATGAGACACCACTGTCAGAGGATGCCAGACTTCCTGTGGAAGGGGAGATGGGAAGGGTTACAAGGAGAAAGTTGAGACAGGCTTAGCTCTCAGATACTACATTGCAAGGCCTGAGGCAGGTAGCTAGGGAGGCACCTGGTTATCAAGGAAAGGGGGAATCTGTGTACTGGGACAAAGTGTTACTATAGAGAGAGTGGACCCCTGAGGGAGGGATAGAAGGTGAGAGAGTACAGCAGTTGGTAGTACCTAGAGCCTACCATCTGATCCTTCTAGCCATAGCCCATGACATTCCCTTTGCAGGTCATATGGGCATAAAACATACAAAGAGGTGTATTATGCAGAACTTCTATTGGCCTGGAATTTCCTGAAATGTAACAGGGTGCTGCCGGACCTGTGAGCAGTGCCAAAAGGTAGGCAAGGCAGGAGACAAGATGAGAGCTCCTTTAATGCCTTTGCCTGTGATTGAGGAGCCATTTCAGAAGGTAGCTATGGATATTGTGGGTCCTCTGAGTACCCCAAATTGCACAGGGAGAAAGTATATCCTAGTGGTAGTGGATTATGCTACACAATAACCTGAGGCAGTGGCTTTGTCATCCATTGAGGCAGAGAAGGTGGCAAATGCTTTGTTAGAGATTTTCAGCAGGGTAGGTTTTCCAAATGAAATACTGACTGACAGAGGTGCCAATGTCATATCAGACCTGCTGGCTTGTCTGTGGAAGTCCTGTGGGGGTGAAGCACATGAGGACTACCCCCTACCATCCCCAGACTAATGGTCTTGTTGAGAGGTTAAACTCTACAATCAAGTCCATGCTACAGGCATTTGCAGATCAGTTTAAGAGGGAGTGGGACAAATATTTGCCCCATCTGTTGTTTGCTTACAGAGAGGTTCCCCAGGAATCCACAATTTTTTTTCACCCTTTGAGTTGCTGTATGGGCATAGGGTGAGGGTCCTCTAGATTTAACTCAAGATGAGTGGGAAGGTGAGTGCGAGTCTCACAAGGAGTCTGTTGTGGCATACATCCTAACCCTCAGGTCAAGGCTCAGGGAACTCATGAGCTTGGCCCAGGAGAACCTGGCAGAAGTCCAACAACAGAAAAAGGTGTGGTATGACAGGAATGCTCGAGCTAGAGAGTGTGCTGTGGGGCAGCAGGTAATGGTTCTCACTTCTGTCAGACACAACAAGCTGCAAGCAGCTTGGGAGGGACCCTACAGGGTGATAAGAAAGGTAAGTGATGTTAACTACATGGTGGAACTGCTAGACAGAAGGCAGGGGCACAAATTGTACCATGTTAGCATGAAACCTTACCATGATAGGGAGGCCCTTGTGCTGACCATTTGCAGTGGATTGCAAGAGGAGTCTGAGGGAGATCTGGGGACTGATCTCCTCAGTGAGGCTCAGGCTGACACCTCAGTGGAAGGGGTAGCAATGTCCCAGCAGCTATCTCCTATCCAGGTTCAAGAAATCTGAGCAGTGTTGCAGGCATTTGGGAACATCTTCACTGGGAAACTAGGGTGCACCCACATGAGGCAGCACCAGGTGGATACAGGACCCCAAATGCCTATTAGGCAAGCCCCTTATAGAGTGCCTGAGAGAGTCAAACAGACTCTGAGGGAGTAGGTAGAGGAGATGTTGGAACTAGGGGTGATTTAAGAGTCCAAAAGTCCCTGGGCTTCCCCAGTGGTGCTGGTGCCAAAGAAGGATGGCAGGACCAAGTTCTGGGTGGACTACAGGAAATTAAATAGTCACGCAGAGTCAGATGCTTACCCCTAGGACAGATAAGGCCCTAGACCAGCTGGGTGGGGCTAAGTATCTTACAACCATTGAGCTTACCAAGGGTTACTAGCAGGTGCCCTTGACCCCCAGTGCTAGAAAGAAGTCAGCCTTTGTGACTCCTTTTGGCTTGTATGAGTTCACAAAGATGCCCTTTGGGATGAAGACTGCCCCAGCAACTTTCCAGAGGCTGGTAGATCATATCCTAGCAGGAGCAGGAGGGTTTGACTTTGCTTACCTAGATGATATTGCCATCTACAGCCATTCCTGGCCAGAGCACCTTCAGCATGTCAGGGAGGTGCTGGGCAGACTACAGAGGACATGGTTGACCATTAAGCTGAGCAAATGTCAGGTGGGTATGGCAGAGGTCTCCTACTTAGGACATAGAGTGGGGAGTGGTAAGATAAGGCCAGAACGTGCCAAAGTGGAAGCCATTCAGGCATGGCCTGCACCTTTTACTAAAAAGCAGGTGAGGGCACTTTTAGGAACAGCAGAGTACTGCAGAAAGTTTGTCCCCAGTTATAGTACCATAGCTGCTCCCCTCACAGACCTGACAAGGAAGAACAGGCCAGATAAGGTAATGTGGACCCCAGCATGTGAGCAGGCATTCCAGAAGCTTAAAAAAACTTTGGAGGACCCCCTGTGTTAGCCAGTCCAGATTACAGCAAATACTTTGTTGTGCAGGTGGATGCTTTGAACCATGGGGTGAGAGGCTGTACTAGCCAGATTTCTTCAGAGGGAGAAGAGCACCCAGTGGTTTATCTCAGTCATAGGCTCCAACCCAGGGAGGAATGCTATGCAGCTGCAGAAAAGGAATATCTAGCCATACTGTGGGCACTGCAGAAACTTCAGCCTTATCTGTATGGAAGGAAATTCACAATTATGACAGATTACAACCCCCTAACATGGTTAAACAGAGCCAGCCAGCAAAATGCCAAGTTGCTAAGATGGAGCTTGGGGTTGCAAGCATATGATATGTCCATGTAGCACCGCAATGGGATTAGCAATGCCAATGCAGATGGGCTCTCAAGACAGGGAATGGGGTACAGTATACTCAGATAGACCTAACTCCATCAAGCGGCGTTTCTCAAGGGTCACTTGAAAAACTAGCTTGAGTTCTCGGGGGGGGTATATGAAGATTGGGTGAAGATAGGTGAAAGCTGCCAGCCTAGCCAGATAGAATTTTGGGGATAATTCTATCATCTGTAAATATTAATGTTAGCCACAGGCTTGTGTCTTAAATGGTAAAAATAGTGTTACATGTGGAACTGAAAAAATGTAACAACAGTGGACTCTACTGACCAAGTATAGCATGTTGTGACCCTTTGATGTTGAAACTCAGAGCCAGTAAGTCTAGAGTGAGGCATCCTGCCTATTGTTTTAAGACCAGAGTTATTGGCCAGAATTTGCATGCATAAATGTCCTTTATTACTCTGGTTTCTGCCCAGAGGTGAAGAATGTAAATGTAGTTTCTGTTAGCCTGGGAACCCAGGGAAATGTGAAGAATGATGTAATGTGAACTAGGAATGTGATTTTAAAAACAGAGAGAATCAGAGAGCATTAAACATTTTTGTCTTGACCATCTAACTCACCAGCACTGTCTTGCTCTATATGTAAGTTTATCTTAGACTTGTGTTTTCTCTTAGAAATAGCTAGAAACTTGAAATATTAGACTAAGTGTTTTTCTGTGATGTCAGAACTGTACTACTGAATAATTTTAAGTATTTCTCTGTGATCTCTGAACTCTTGACTAGCACTGTGTAGTAAAAAAGTATTGTCTTGTGTTTTGACTATTTGTTATTAAATATTTTTAAAACCCTTTCAGTTGTGGCTGTTTTTGTAGAGATAATTTAAGCTCTTTAGAGTACTTGCATGCCTTTGGTAAAATTGTACAAAGCCACTCTAATAGCTTTAGCCCTGGGCTATACTACCAATTGGATAATAATATTGCACAGTAATAATTGGACACCCTTTTAAGAGCCTTTGAGTAGCTGATGAATATTAGTGGGTGGTGGCAGCTGGTACTACCATATAGTCTGGGGGAAAAGGGACACAGCTGAAGAACCTGTGCCAGCCTTCCCCAGGAGTGTCTGTGTGGTTGTATAAGCTCTTCTCAAAGTGTGTGTGTGTGTGTGTGTGTGTGTGTGTGTGTGTGTGTGTGTGTGTGTGTGTGTGTGTGTGTGTGTGTGTGTGTGTCAGCTACTTGGGCAGGGATACAAAGCACTTTTTAGACAGAGAGGGTGCTGGAGGTTTTAGCTTGCCCACTAGGCTGAGATCTGAGCCCTATAGCTGTGCCAGTGGGGAGTCTTATTGGGGAACTGGAGAGCAGGGGAGCGACCAGCCCCAGACTGACTGTGATCTCTGTGTGCTGTTAAGGGAAATTGCACTTTACTGTGTGTAGTTGTTATCCTTTCCTCCTATATAAGACACCCCTCACTGGTGTTAGTGATGGGGATTGAGGCTCCTTGTTTGCTGGGCCAGGGCACGGGCATCACAGAGCCGCCTATACTAAGCCAAAAGACATAGCAACCGTATTGCTAGACAAATTCAGCTCTAACTTTATCCCTTCCCCCCAACCTCACCTTAGGAAATACCATCAAATATAAATCCTCCTACTATCACTATGAAGCAGGTCTGCAATGCTGTCCCTAAAGCCAAGAACACTGCATCGATAGATCCAGACAATATCCCAGAATGTCTTCTAAATAGCATGAAACATGGCCTATTAGGTTCTCTGGAACTGCTATTTATCCACAGCCTCCCAACAGACTTCATGTCTAACAAATGGAGAACAATAACAGTTATTCCTCTGCACAAATGTGGGCCATCTGCAGATTGTGGAAACTACAGACTCATAAGCCTCACTAGTCTCATATGCACAACCGTGGAAAGAATTATCATGGAAGTGATCAATAATGACATAAAAAACCTCCAGACACTGGACATACCCAATTTAGTTTGTCAAGTGGAGGTCATGCATATTCAACCTAGAGGACTACTTTGAGAAGGTCACCAAAGCAATGGATGATGGCATAATGGTTTACACTGCCTACCTTGACCAGGCCAAGGCATTTGGCACAGTACCCAACTTGGAAATTGTTGACAAATTCAAGAGGTTAAGTATAAACCCTTACATCACCCAGTGAATACCTAGTTGCTTCACAGACAGGACCCAGGAAGTTAGAATTCAAGAGTCCACCTCTACAAAGAGGCCAGTCACAGGTAGAGTCCCTCAAGGAGAAATCCTGAGAATACTCCTTTTTGACATGTACTTCTCTGAAGTCAAAAGCAATGTCAGAGGCCTCTAGCTGATGAAATTTGCAGATGATAGCAAATTAGGACAGTCATAGAATCCTTCACTGAAACTAATATTCTCCAGGAAGGGCTGACACAGACAAATAACTTGTGTTAGAGCCATGAACTAAAATTAAATGCCAAGAAATGCATAATAGCATCCTTCAGGAAGTCATCCACCCCTGGTGTCTATCATATTGACAACACAACCCTAAGAGTCGACCCAGTAGTCAGGGACTTGGGGACACACATAGACAGTAATCTAGCCCTTGACCATCACATGTCTATAATAGAGAGATCATTCTGCGCTGTGCAACCTATAAACAAACATGTGGCATTTATGTACAAGGACATCATTATTCCACTGTATTTAGGGCATAAGCAACATGTCCTGTGCAGACACCTCAAAGCTCTATCCCTGTAGTCTGTCTCCTACAGGCTGTTGAGGAGAGATATATGCATGGTATACAAAGCATTGTCAGGCCCCACCCTGATGGAACTTCTGCATATCTGCAAAACAAAGATCACCAGACTTACCCATTTGAAAGACTTAAACCTTACCTGTGATATAAACAGGACCTGCTGGAGAGACAGGTATGTATCCCAGAGACAACCCTTTCTCTGGAACAGGCTCCCTACCCATGTGAAGCAGAGTTCCTCCCCATCCCAATTCAGGTGTAACTTAGCATTAGATGGGGAACAGGAAGTTCATTCCTGGTTTAGCACCTATGTCTCTAATGGACACAGGCAACCTGTAAATGTTTCATCTTTCTGGCACCTACTTGTAGAGTGTACATTAGCCAGCGGTAAGGAAGGAAGTGCAGACCTGTGTGGGTTAGCTTTCAGTGTGGCTGTAATTCCTGCTCTGGTGCCTCTTTTTCTTGATCTTTCACATCTTTCCTTGTTATGCATTTGTCAGGGGCAATGAATGTACACTTAGCCAGATCTGTGCATTTTTTGGCCAAATGCTTAGCTGTAGTAGTTTCTGGAGTGTGTTCGGCCTTACAGGCCTCACTGTTAGTAGTTCATCATACATACAGCATGACGAAATTAGAGATAGAATTTCAAACAGATTTTCAGGATTTGTAAAAAACATAAAGATAATCCGCAATTTAAATAAAACGGAGTTGAACAAACTTGATAAAAAACTGCATTTATTTCTTATACTGAGCGCTTTCACCCACAAGTTTTTGAGTCTGGCTAGATTTTCAGGATTGTAGCATAAGTAAAATGTTATACCAATGAAAATTAACAGGTTAGATAACTTTCTGCTCAGAACATAAGATGCTCCCATCAGTAGCTTAGCTGTTGTGTTATGCTTATCCTTGATGATGGTATCTGCTACAGAGCATTGCAGCATGTAGCTATCAAAGCAAAACAACAAGAAGTAAGACAAATAAAGGTTAGTATTATCATCAGCAGCACCATAAAAGAAACCAAGCATAGGTTTCATCAAATCCTTTGTTTCTTGTAATGTAAATTCAGTGGACAAGATGAACATCAAAGTCAATGTGGCAACCCCCTAAAACATTGTGTACATCTCAAAAGTGTCACAACTTGTTTACATTTTTAGAGATGGAACTATTAAAAGTGCATTGTGTGCATAACAGTGGCAATAAGCCCAGGTCACACCACTCTCACTATTGACTATGTCTTATTCTGGCAGCACACTCATGGTGCCATTGCTCTGTTCTGTATATTCCAAAGTCTCCAAAACTTTTACCCCACAACTTTGGAATATATTAAGTAGCAGTAGCAGCCTAAGAGTCTTCAAAAGTGCAAAGTACTTTAACCCCAGGGACACAAGTTAAAGATGTGTCCTGAGGAGCTTTGCAGATGGAAGATGTAGGCAAGAATACCTTTAGGAATCAGAGTGCATCATCATGGCAGAAGTGCCAGTATACTACATATGACAGGCATGTTTGGCATACCATAGGGAGAAATGCCTGGTGCCACATGTGACGGCCATGCCTGGCATACCACAGGGAGAAGTTCCTGGTGCTACATTTTGACAGCTTACCCATTCCTCAAGTAGGAGTGAGAGATGGTTCTGTACAGAAGTAATAGTAATGTGAGTGACAGTCACTAGACATAAGCTGACCTCATCATTATCCTGACACCAGTTCATAGATTGGGACCCAGATTATTCAGAATGGAGAGGGCAGTTTTCTTCCCAGACTGCAACAACAGAAAGCAGAATGATCATTTGGGAACAGAGATGTTGATTTACCAGATGCTGAAGGTGAGCATCAGCTAAAGCCTAAACATTTCTTTCACTCTCTGTACCAGGAAATTAGGGGTGAAAATTATCATGGAAATTTGACATTTTATCTTCTACTGTGTTACAGATTGCATGTTTAAATTAACACAAAGAGGCTATATAATGCTACATATATTGCAC
Organism: Protopterus annectens; assembly: GCF_019279795.1. Classification (NCBI taxonomy): domain Eukaryota; kingdom Metazoa; phylum Chordata; order Ceratodontiformes; family Protopteridae; genus Protopterus; species Protopterus annectens. The sequence continues at coordinate 683,702,814 of NC_056733.1, forward strand.
TTTCTATAACTGCAGTAAATTTAGAGAAATAAGACACGGTGACAAATCTGATATGCATTCATTGTTTTTCTGCAGGGAAAGAATTCATTTTTTGTGATGACAAATTTAATAATAACTGAAAACCAAAGACAAGGATTCTGCCCTGAGGTAAATCCATTTTATTTAATTATATCATGTTATGACTCTAAATTATACTTTCATTCAAGTGCAGAGAAAGAAAGTGAAGAAAATGTACTGTAATGAGGAAATACAATAAAAGTAATAAACATTAATCACTTTTAGTTTTAGCAAATAGCAGTAAAAAGCTTAATAGGCATAACCAGCTGCACTGTGTAAATGTAATGTCATCCTTGAGATGGCAACTCACAATGATACATATTTTTATTACAACAAAGTAATTTTATCCTGGTTCCACTGGTGTACAAGTTACATTTCTGTCTGTGACACTAGTGGTGAGGATTCTCTCAGGTGTAGGAAGAGGTGCTCATTGCTTCCTATGTCTACATGGTTGCCAACATCACAAGTCCCCTAATTCTGCATTAAGCAGCATCACTGCCTTTGCACAGAGTTCTAATAAACAGTCATACTGGGTAGCTTCAGGTAAACAGTAGAAAGACATAGACTAATTATCTCTATATATTTATGTCAGTGTGTGTGTGTGTGTGTGTGTGTATATATATATATATATATATATATATATATATATATATATACACACACACACACACACACACACACACACACACACACACACATATATATATATATGTTTCCTATCATCTGGTCAAGGCTTGCATGCTCAACCTGAACATGTCGGAACTGTAGATACTGAAGTTCGGAATACTAAACTAACTTTACCATCCCCCTTGCAGACACATGTTAGCACTTGTTCCTGGGTCTGGAGCAGTAGGATGTTTTCGGGATTTGAGGTTGCAGCTGACATGGTATTATCTTTGGCATTCCATGTTTTGGCGGTGAGTTTCTTCAACCTCTTGGAAAAAAAAACTGGACAAAGCCATAAGCAATGGGGTGACAAAGGCCCAAAAACAGGGAAAAGTTTTAAATATTGCTCTTACAAACTTAGAATGTTGATAGAATAACAAGTTAGCATTAGCATGAATTTTTCTGAAGAGTATGAAGTCTGAAACTCAAATGTCTCATTATTTTATGACTTCAGTCCTCAGTGATTTGCAAATGATTTACTAGAACATTGCAATGTTGTTAAAAACAAACCAAAAATATAAAGCACAAATTTGGACATTCTGTGAAAATCACACACACACACACACACACACACACACACACACACACACACACACACACACACACACACACACACATACCATACCACTCAACTGTCCAGATTTTTGAACTGATATTTTTGGTCTGCTCCTCATAAAATTTGTGGGTTTCTAGCAAATCACTGATGATTGAAATCACTAAATAATGACATACATTGGAGATTCAGACTTCATATCTTTCAGAAAATGCATGCTAGCACAAGTACCCTAGCAACTTTCTAGGTTTATAAGAGCAATATATAAAAATCTGTCTGTAGTTTTGGGCCGTTGCCCCCCCCCCCCCCATTTATTTTATGCTTTGTCCAGATTTCTTGCTCTAAGATGTTGAGAGGTATGGCCCACACACACATATGAGCAAAACATCCTATCATGATAAACTGTGATGATAACTGTGCTGTACAATGTGAATAATAATGAAACCTTAAACCAGGTGCTCTTAGAAATGATGCCGTATCAGTTGTCTGAGCTGGGACATTGCAGTCAGTTATATGTGATACAAGGTGAGTAGGGTCCAACAGTTTTGATATGACTGCAGGGATCAGCAATTCATTTTCACAAGACATCAGTTTTCCTGAAGTATTCAGTGAATTGTGTGACTTTTATACAATTTAGTTTGTGTCTTAGGTGGGATATTTTGCAGCCTCCCTAAATGTTTATTGACATCAGGTTTGAGGCTAAGCACTGTATTTCTAAAGTATTGCCAAGCAATCCACTTATGCTGTACCAACAAGGTCAGGAAAAAGCCAAAACATGGCATGTCTACAGCTAGTGGGATTTTGGCTTTATTGGCCCAAATATACCCATAAAGACTTAGAAAGTAAAAAGTCATAGTTATTCAGAAAACATGTAGCTGAAACACTGTTATATCCTTAAGGGGATCTTTTTACTCTTTGCTTTGTAAGTCTTTAGTATGTTGAACAAACATTTCTCAGAACCAAATGTTGGATTTAAACTGTAGCTGTTCGTTAGCAATAGTGGCAAAAGAAAGGTTTCTAGTCAATAAAAAGAACAAGTTTGAGATAGTTAGCAAGATGAAATGAATGCAGCAATCCTTTAGAGTATTCAAAATGTTATATTATACAAGACGTATTGGAGGCAAGCAATGTATGTTTTTAAAAATCACTACGTAATCCAATGTAACTACTGTCTGTTTATTTTAACTGTGGAGCTTTTCTCCCCGGGCCTCCGCTGAAAATGGACCTACGTCCAGTCGGACACTCCCGGTCAACAAATATAAATAAATAAATAAATAAAACACAAAATGCTGCAAAATATTGTAGTACCACACTCCACTTAGCCAATGAATAAAGTCAGAATACAAAGATTCTTTGATGAGCTTCAAACACCAACACTTTTATTAAACTTAAACTTTTATGGATCTTAGACACACAAAAAGGGGCAGCCACGGTGGTGCAGCGGTTAGCGTTGCCGCCTCACAGCAAGAGGTTCTCTGGTTCAATTCTCGGCTGGGGTGCCTTCTGTGCGGAGTCTGCATGTCCTCCCTGTGGTCGCGTGGGTTTCCTCCAGGTGCTCCGGTTTCCTCCCACATCCCAAAGACATGCAGTAGGTGGATTGGACACTCTAAATTGGCCCTAGGTGTGAGTGTGTACGTGTATGTGCCTTCTGTGGAAGGTTGGGCGCTGGGCTGGCAACTCGGCACTGTAAAAACTCCACTCCTCTCACATCCCAAAGACATGCAGTAGGTGGATTGGACACTCTAAATTCTCCCTAGGTGTGAGCGTGTGCGTGTATGTGCCTTCTGTGGAAGGTTAGGCGCTGGGCTGGCAACTCAACACTGTAAAAACTCCACTGCCAATCATGAGCGGACAGATGATCCGCTGTGGCGACCCCTAACCGGGAAAAGCCGAAAGAAGAAGAAGAAGGCACACAAAAAATGTTGCCATTGAACAATCTTTGCTTGAAAACTTGTGCTGCATATCTTCTTGAATAAAATAAAGTATCAAGCCTTTATATAACAATTCTTCAAACTCTCTTATACCTTTTTTATAATCACTGATTTCAACCTTCTCATATACTTTCTCATTATTCAGATATTGATTACACATATCTAAATGTTGTGTGTAATGTAATACCACAGGTTTTCCCCTTTATCTGCCAGTTTAAACACCAATTCATCCCTTCTAGTTAGATTTTTCAAAGTTGGCCATTAATTTTTGCTCATATTGTAATCAATATTGCCTTTAAAAAATAAATGACATTCCTTTTCAGCTGCATAATTTAACATACAATTCAACTGTTCTATTTTCTCACATCTAAAAGGGGGAATACAATTATTTTTATAATGATGAGTTTAGCACACCAAAAGGTATCAAACATAAACTTAGGAAGAAAGAATCTATTTTTATTTTAAAATACAGAACATTGTTTCTGGGGGGGAGCTTAACAGAGAACTTAATTGCAGATGTTTTATGTGAGATATCTTTAAAATTTTGTAAAATTAAGGTTTTAATTGTTTTAATTGAATTATTGATTAATTAATGTAATATATAAGGTGTTGCCAAAAGAAAGAACTATACTCTGTAAAGGCTTTTAGTAGCCGAGATGCTAGAGGAGATTGAGTCTTTGAAGCTCATCAAAGAAGCTTGGTATTCTGACTTTATTCACTGGCTAAGTGGAGTGTGGTACTACAATTTATTTTTTAGTTTCATTTGAGAGCTATTTTATTTTTTATCTCAATAATTGTATTAAATATAGTTAAAAAGTAGCATCACAACACCAACAATGCAGTTTACAAGATAAAAAATAAATTAAAAATATTTATAAAAACAACTAATAAATCCAATATATGGATACAAGGTCCATTATAACACTTATATTATTTTTTTAAGTTTTCCAAACTGTAAGTGACAAAATTATTCCATTGTGACCATTTGTCTGAAACTTTTTCATTAACATTAACTGTGGGAGTGATCAAAGGTACAGGCAATAACATCCACATGACTGATGTTAGAATACACATAGAAGTTTAAAGATTTGTAAGGCTGCCATTAACCTACATGTATGAAGGAAACAATACTGATGGTTGTTAGGGCAGTGTGTACACCTGTGACAATGTAGAAATATTGAGAAGAATCACGGACACCTGTGCAATCGTTCGAATAAGAGCATTAGGTGATGAAAGAAAGCTTTGCTTACGCAACCTGCATGTTGTGAATGGTAGAAAGTTAGTGACTGCTCATGCATGTGAATGTATATTGTAAAATACAGAAAGACCTGACCCATACACGTGTGAAATTGAAAAGGGTATACACAGAATTATGATCTAAGTATTACCATTTGTTGACTATAGCAGATGTGACCTACGTACATGCAGAATGAGTCATGCTAATCTGGTATATACAAAAATGCGCATAAATCAGGGTAAAAGTTAAGTGTAGCCCATCCTCTTACAAATTTGTTGTCTTTCTGAATGGCATTATGTATATCAATATGCATACAATTTATTGTTGTTTATATCACACATGGATAGGTATCCCACAGAAGACATGGGCAAAATAAAAGGCCATGCCAGCGTTATGCCATTAATATACCAGTAATAGGCACAGGTAGAAAATATCAGGCTCCAATTATTTGTGCCTATGATGCATTTGTGCTACTGTAATGAATAATATGTGTGTCCTTCCTGGTGTAATTGAAACACCAGACATGCTGCTGACTAGAATAAGTATATTAAATTACAGATGTGAATGCAATATGTTTTAATTGATATATTGCCTGGAAGTGAGCCTTGTTAAAAACAATACAGTAGAGATAAAACAATACAGTAGAGATATGATTATCTAAACTAATTGGGACCTAGGGGAGTTCAGATAATGAAACTGTTCTGATAATCAAACATACATTGAACCAGATAAAAAAAACTTCTAAAATCTTGTTTTTCCTGCATAAAAAGGAATGCATTTTTTAACCATTCAGTGATTCCAGTGGACAATAAAGAATATTTTTCTTGCACGAGTGGGCTAAAGCTGAAAAAAACACACACAAGGGAATACATGATATAACGTTTACATTTTCAGACTTTATGATTTTTCCTACCAGAAAACTTTGGAGGGCTGTGTTTTGGATAATTGACATTTCAAATAATCAACATTTGGATAATCAACTCTGTACTGTAGAAAAACTGTATGACATGATAGTAACATACAACACACCCATGTGAAGCACTAAAGTGCATTACTAAGTGACTCACTGTAGATTTACATTGCACATACACCTGTGACAAATGTTATCCTTTACTCGTAGGTCATTAACCTCATTGCAGAAACATTAGCAAAGCCAACATTATAGAGGCTAATTCAATTACGTCCTGACAAAGAACAACAAATGATAACAAATATCTCATCACATTCTCATTGTTAAAAGGCACACATCTACTATATCATTATACTGGGTATGTTCACAAGGAATTACAGCAAAGACTACCATAACATCAACTAATCAACACAAACACACAAGAAAGCATCGTAACACAGGCCCATTCACTTTCTGATCATTTGGCAGCATGCCGCACATTAAGGATTGTTCTACAAATCCTCATCTCCTACAAAGCCCTAGAGTGGTGACAAAACAGTGATAGTAATAAGTAAATGCTCGTATGAAGACATGCATTACAGATCATTAGCATTTAGAAAATAAATAATGCCTGTGAGTACTAACTGACATACTCAGAAATATCATGTTGCCAGACTTGAACACATGCCAAGGCCGCATCCCCAAGAAATGTGCATCAACCATTGACATCACAGAAAGGGGCATATCCAACTTGTCATAAAGAACACTCTTGAAGGGATTACATCACTATCCTATCATAATGGGTATGACTCACCAAATGTGGAGTGTGAGACCTTAGAAATGTGGCATATCTACATTCTTTGCCTAAGCCATTCATGTCTGTCACAATTGTCTGACAGACAGAAGTTACTAGATTCAAACGCCTGCCAATGATAATGTACACTGTACAGAGCTATGTATTATGTGCGTCTGTCACAGGAGATAGCACTGGAGCTTGTCACAAATAACACAAATCAAGGTATGAATTGAAAAAGGGATTTTGATGTTAATTTATTCAATACCAGATTTTCTGAGTGATGAAAAGGATGTATGTTGCTATGGCAATGTTCAGACAACTGTGAACATTCCAGTATCACTGTTGGGTGGCCAAGCCACACTTTTCTGGTTACATTGTTTTGTGCACACGCAGTCCCAGATTCAAACCACACATATCTGCATAGATATGCTGTACAAGCCAGTAGTAAGCATTCACACTACAAGAATTCTAGAACACATGTTTGACTGTCGTGGAATCACCAAATGTGTTGAAAGTTGCTGGTCCAAGATAAAAATGGATATAAATATCTTGATGCAATGGTGTTTGCATCACATCAGTACACTCACATAATGTTGTCCTTTGCTGAAATTGAATAGTCACCTAAGTAAATCCACAAGCTAACAAAATGTGCATTTATCACACACTCCACGGTTGAAGTTTTACTACAACTGCAAGACTCCATCTATGTGAAGTCATTGTATCATATCATTGTGTTGCATACCAGTAGTTTGATGTAAAAAGGATGGGGGGGACTCTCCCACTGTAATTGTACACATTACAGCTGTGGTAGATGTCATTCATGCATAGCAGTATATTGACACACAATGACTGTAGTCTCTCACTGTGGGTTTTGAACACCTATCTATGTGATTACAGAGGCTACATGATATTGTGTAGACTGAACATGCCACAGGAAAAGTCTTACTACAGTTGTGACATATTTGTATATTTGAAGGCCTTAAATCATCTTATTGGTGCAAGGCGTATGAGTGCCTGTAATATGGTTAAAACAGTGGTGTGATCTGTCTCATTGTCACATAATATTGGATGATACTAGCTATACCCTAAAACACACGAGACATAATGCAGTTGTCATTGTGATGGTAGAATTGCAATTTAGAAACAATATGCACATCATCATGGATTCAAACTCATGGCTTACTAAGGCAACAACCTACAGAACATTGTCTTATTTCCTCACTCCACAGGAGAAGGCTTACTAGTATTACAAATGGCAAATTTCATCAAACTGCATCATCAGTGTTAAACAAAGCATTGTTTTGTGAAAGTATTGTAAGAAGAATCCCTATATATCTACACAGCAGATAGGTGGGTGTCAACATTGCTACCTACCATGTACATTACCACTCATGCTGACACAACTGAGGTTAAGGAGTAATGCTTGGATTCGAACTGACTACCTAAGATCATAAACTACAGAACATTGTATGAATCGCAACTGCCACATCAGACATTTGTTTTACAACTGTGACAGTCTACATTTGAATGGATGCCATCACCGTTATTACTTAATAGGGTGATGTGTCTGCTAAAAGGGAAAGAAAGCAATGGAAGAGCCCAACAACACTGCATAGTGATACATCCTATATGTATTTGAAGCCTTTTCTAGACAGCACAAGATAGGGAGTAAGAGAAACCCACACTCACAGTAGTCAGTCACTGCAGGATTCAAACCACCTTCTTATTTAGTTACACAGTCTAGAGAGCACAGTATCAACAGCCAGTGCCACAGGAGAAGTCATATTACAACTGTGAGCTAAGGCGGTTTTGAAAGCATTATCTAACCAAAGTGATGCCAAAACTGGGTTTTGCCTGGGTATGCTAGAAATTGATGGGGGAAGCCCTCTGCCAGTGTAATTACGTCTCCAAAGTAACAGTGTACATAGCTGGTGTTGTGATGGAGCCAATTGTACATGACAGTTCACGTAGTCATACAATTTTAAGCAATGTGAGATTCAAACTACCTACTGATCTAGTTACACAATCTATAGAGCACAGTATTACTAGTACATTCCACAGGAAAAATCTGACTTCTATAGTGAGAAAGTGTACTTTTGAAAGGATGACCTCATTAGTGTGTTATAAAGAAGATGATTGTGTTTAAAGTGGGATAAACTGATGGGATAGCCCTTTCCTAGTTTAAATGTTTATCTTGAGTGGAAGTCGACACAGCACATCTGTAGATGAATCCATACATACCTGACACTAGAACCACACACACACATATGCAATGTCAGTATTGTTGGATTTGAGCAACCTACCTATCTATATACACAGTCTAGAGAGCATAGCATCAACTGCACACGTCACAGGAGAAGTCTGCCTTTTATAGTGAGAGAGAGTGCACTTTTGAAAGGATGACCACATCAGTATGTTGCAGAGAAGATTTTTGTGTTAAAAGTGAGATAAGGTGATGAGGGAGTCTTCTCCCAGTTTAAATGTTTCTCCTGACTGGGAGTGGACACAGAACCTCTGTTGCTGAAGCCATACACACCAGACACTAGAGTCACACATGCATACAAGGTCAGCATCATTGGATTCAAACCATCTACCTATCTAGTTACACAATCTAGAGAGCACAGTATCAACTGCACATACCATAGGAGAAGTCTAACTTCTACAGTGGGAGAATGCACCTTTGAAAGGATGACCTCATCAGTGTGTTGCATACCTCTGAACTGTCGAGATCTTCACAGAATATCCAGATTTTTGCTTCATAATTTTGGTCTATTCCTGATAAAATTGATGGTTTTCTGGCAAAGCGGGGAGGATTGAAGTCACTAAATAAATACATACATTTGAGTTTCAGACTTCATATCCTTCCAAAAATGCATGCAAACACAGATCCTGTTATTCTAACAACTTTCTAAGTTTATAAGAGCAATATTTAAAATCTATCTTCATTTTTGGGCCTTTGTTCCCCCATTATTTTAAGCTTTGTCCAGATTTATTTTTCTAAATGGTTAGAGGGCTATGGTGTGTTGCAGAGAAGATGCTTGTGTTAAAAGTGTGATAAAGTGATGGGGGAGTCCTCTGCCGTTTTAAAAGTTTCTCCTGAGTGGAAGTGTGTACAGCAGATGCATGAGTCAATGATGTCCTAATTAACAGTACAGATGCACACACAAACAGTCACTCATGAGAGTGTTAAACAAAACATTTGTTTGTGAAAGCATTGTAAGAAGAATCCCTATATATGTACACAGCACATAGGTGGGTGACAACATTGTTACCTACATGTACATTGCCACTCATGCTGACACAACTGTATTTGAACACCTAGCTATTTATTCACACAGTCTAGAGAACATGGTGTTAACCACAAGTGCCACAACAGAAGTCTGACTTTAAATGTGTGAAAATGGACATTTGTAAGGATTACATCAGTCTGCTACAAAGAAGCTGTTATGCATCACAGTTTTTGTTGAAAAGGCATGTGTCTTGACAGGTGAAAATAACATTGATGCGCTGATCACAAGTAATTACCTAATTCTCAGATAAATTATCTATCCTGTCATTTATGTACATTGTGTTAGTATGAGTGACATGTACTAGTCTCATATTACTGTGCTTTGATGACAGTCACACTTCTGAAACAGAAGATTGGTAACTAGTCATTCATGAGTGTTCCCCTCAGGATGATTGTATGCAAACATTAGTCATTTGTGGTGCCATTATCAGTTATATGTGGTCATGCCTGGACACCGTGCAGTCTAAATAGAAACAGACAGGTAAAAAAATATGAACACTGCATTGTTCAGTAACACTAATGTGTTATGTGTGAAAAGGTTCCACACGATTGGACACCACTTCCCAGTTTAAGTGTTGGAGTGCAGATATAACTTTATAGAATGATGTGTTCAGTCAACAGCACACTGAAATCCACATATACTTACAGAAGTTATACAAGCCACTCAGACTGTATTTTTAAATCTCTCCCTGAAGCTCACTGTTGACAATCTCATTTGCATGACTGATGGCAAAGTATTAGTGCCTGCATAATTGTATTCTGAGAAGTTAAACTTAGAACAGGAATTAGCGGTAGTCTGCTGTGCTCCCTGCCAAACTTCTTGCAGATAAGGAGTACAGGCATACAAATAGGCCTGATTCTGAGCAAATGCAGAACAGGGATGCATCATCATATGTTTTTCTGTGTCATGATTGATACATTCCTCATGGCACCTGCAGTTAGTTATTTATTTGACATTTGTTAATCTGGATAAGTCCAACTGGGCAGGTGCCCTGGAAGAAAAGTTCCATACACAAAAAAGAACATCAGGTGTCTTACAAATATACACAGTGAAGACACATAGTAATATTTGAGAAATATACTTTCTAGTTAAGATTAGTTAAGGTTATACATATAAAAGTGAGACATAAGCAAAATATTGAGGATATTGATGCATAGAAGCAATTTACAGTTGAAGTACGTAGAGAATTAGGTGAGAGGATACGCTAAATTTAGAATGAATAGAGTAAGATCAGAGAAAAAAAGGAGGGTACAGGGTAGTGTAGGGTGTGGAAATGGTGAAGGAATAGGTGAGGGGTTGTATAATAGAGCTTGAAGGAGAGGTAATGAGAGTAAGTATGGTGAGGGGAGAAAGAGTTGGAGGGTCGTTGGACAGAGAGTTAAAAAGGGGAGGGAGAGAAAAGGATAATGGTCAGTTTGGAAAGATTAGGAGAGTGAGGAATGGATAATTAGAATGTTAGGTAGGATTACTTTAATAATTATATGGATAATACATGTGTATAGCTACACAGACATCATATATGGTGACTGTTCTGTATTTTAGGGATGTTGCAATTATTATGTAATGGTACATGTTTGTATGACATGACTGAGTAATAAAGTGAATACATCTATAACAGATTTGAATGAGTCATAATTATTATGTTCAGAATAGGGATGGCAATGAAACAGCATCAATCCTGTCACCTTATGTGTGTATAGCAGCAATATTGCCCAAATGTGCCTATTGTACTATGCTTGTTAAGACATAAAGGATAAATTGTACCTAATGTCTTGCAGTAAGTGCTTGGCAGATATGATCATGCTGTGAATGATTATGTAACACATGAAGGACCAAGCATGTAAATGCTGGTGAAAAACCTGACAATGGAAACACTATAAAGCAAGGAAGTTTGTGGGCCACATGCTTCATAACACTATTTACAGTTGGAGCATCCCATATGGTGTACATTCAACTCTGCAGTCTGTTCAAGAGATGATAGTACTGTCTCCACATATTGCTGTCAGCCTATCTTTTTTACTTGGTTTTAAAACAATAGCTAAACCAATCAATTATAAAAAGGTCCACAGCTGACCAATACATCAACATTATACATATCAACAATTAATATTTTTCAAGCAAGTCTTAAATTTAAGCCAAGATTTATATGAATGTGTAATATTAGAAGTTCTCATCTTTATAGTATGCAACTCACTACTGCAAACAATTTTTACCATACTAATAAATTCAACACTAGAGGTGGTAACTTTACTTTTCCAATTTTTGGTAATTACTTTTCTGGCTATAGCAAGAACAGACCAAGGAAGAGGCACTTGGGTTTTGGAATTATCTCAGGAATCAGAGCTTTAAATGAAACTAAAGATTTAGAAATATTAAATTTGTCTGACCATAGCACGAATGAAATTATTCATTTCTTTCCAAAAAGGGGAGATGACTTTAAATTCATATATCATATGTGTCCAATCAGCTATTATTTCAGAATTACATCGCCAGCATTTAATTCTATTTGATTTATACATAATTATAATTTTGTTAGGAGCCTGTCTTTTCAAAGTGCAGTGAGGCTAAGCACAGTAGCATAAAGGACATCAGACTAATGCAGATGAATGCAAAAACTCACAAGATTTACTCATAAGCTGTGTACTGTCATTTCCCATAAATTACAGGTGCTGCTGTAAGGCATCATGCAAATGCTGAGAAGAAGCACTGATGACATAGAAGGGCTGGGAACAGGGAGGCATTTGGAGACTGGGATAGAAACATATTAAAGAGAGCTGTTTATGGGAAATTTTTGCACATATTCATGGGTGTGCTACTCTTAGGGTTGTCATCATGATTACTCTGTCAGGCTCTGTACATACAAAAGGCAAAAGATAATGGGGGCAGAAAACAACAGCTACGGAAAATTTTAAATACTTCCCTCATAAACTTACAGTTCTGCTAGGATAATGCATTTTCTTACCAATATAAAATATGAACACATATGGCATTACATAATTACTTCAGTTCCCAGTGATCTGCCAGAAATTCACAAATGTTACGATGAACACACCACAAATTAAGATGCTGAGAGGTAGACATCCTTTGAAAAGCTATACAATTTTGGAATGTTGCTCTGTACAATAAAATGTTTCCAGTATGGATCAATTAGGGGTAACAGAGTGAAAACATAAGGAAAAAAACGAAGATAGAAGTGGGTTCATAACATCTGTAGCACACAGTTACACACATACTATTAATGAGGAAAGCATTGCATAATTGTATGACATGCATCTGGATTCAAACTCTTGACAATCTCATAAAAAAATTTATAGACTGGAGGATTATCTTAGCTCACCAAACAGGAATTTATAGTTTCATACTTAAAATCAGACATTGTAAGGGACACTGGCAACAGGCTGAAGAAAGAGAGTATATAGGCATCAGCCTTTATCATAGTTATATCAGCTGCAACAACCCTTACGGTGTATGTGACATCCAGCAGGCTTATAGAAATGTAAGAGCAACTGCATTACACTTTGTTACTTTTAGTGTTGCTATAGCACAGAGAGCTTAAGCATATTTGCATAGAAGTAACTGTAGTAGTGTGGTCTAAGACAAAAACTCTCATGTATTTTCATAAGAAGAGAACTGCTATTTACTGTCAGTTATTATTGTTGCTCAGTGCCAGGCATTTCACAAATGATGAAGACACTGACTGATAACAAAGAAGTGGGGGTAGAGAGAGAATGAGAGGCGGAGAGGGAGGCAGACATAAAACATGCCTGCTTACAGGCCATTTCTGGTCATTTTTGTTGTGTGACATCATTATTCTGTCACGCTGTCTACAATAAAGAGTTTCCAACAGGGAACAAGGAGAATAAGAAAGAAGCAGGATAATGATGTGTTAATAAAATATGTAGCCAACAGTTACACACAAAATGCTCATTCGACTTTAACATAATTCTGGATTAGAATCCATGACACTAGGCCAAAAGTAGTCTATAGACCTAAGCATTATCTTAGCATGCCACAGAGGAAGTCCTAGTTCACATAGTTTAAATAACATAATGAAAGGGACAGTGACAACATAGTGACACAAGGAATAATGCAGGCATCAGTCTATGTCACAGTAATGACAATTGTAAAAAAACTGAAGGTGAACATTACATTCAGCACCCTTATAAATATACAGGAGTAAATACTGATGAAAAAGAAAGAACAGACAGACAGAGAGAGAGAGAGAGGGATGCAGGGAAGGAGAAAGACAGTTTTGTTTATGGGACATGTCTTACCATCTTTATAGTGTGTTACTCTTAGGTTTCTCCTCATAAATATTGTCATGTGACATGTGCTGTCCAATTAAATGTTTGCAAAAGGGAGCAAGCAGGGCTAGGAGACTAGAAACAAGAATAACACATAAACAGGATAATGTTCTTTTAATGATTCACACTTATAGGGCTGTAATGTGTTCACAAATGCTATAACAAAACAACAAAGAAGGTGAAGGCTTCAGAGAAGAGTGCCATGGTTATTGCTGTACCAGTTACTTAGTTATTCAATTATCTATTTATTTTTAATTTAGGGGCTGGTTCATGGGGTATATAAACAGAATGCTCAGGTGTTTGTTTGTTCTGAAGAAGTCCACAATACTAATGGACGAAAGCACTTAACATTATTTACAATAAATGATATAATTTTGTGGTACTCTGCTCCAAAGCCTTCTCCCTCCTTGTAGTTTTGTTATTCAGTTTGTTGCTGTGAGGTGTTTCTATTGGTGTTCACAAATGCTTTTATGCTACAGTATGAAATGCTGTCATTTATTTGTTTTTCTTTTCTTACCTGGTTCATGAAATTTGTAATTTCAGATAAATAAAGATGCTTGTACTTATACACATGTTAGTAATACAAAATAAATTTAAATAATAATTTGACATACTTCTGGAATTAAACCCTGGACAGCATGCAAAAACAACAGTCTACAGATGTGAATATCACAACACACCATATAGGAACTCTTACTTCATGGCATTCAGCAACCTAATAAATGTTACAGTAATTGTCTGAAAGGAGTGCCGTTACTCTGTATTTTATTGCACAGTGTGTTTAAGTACATTTGCTTGAAGACAACTGGATTAGTGCAGGCAAAGGCAAAAACTCACCAGTTTTTGCCACAGGATGTGAAACTCCACTCACCATCACTCACCACTGGTGCACAATGCCAAGCACTGTGCAAATAATGAATACAAAAAGTGAAGGCTTTTTGTATGTGTCATTTCTGTGTTGTGTGCAATTCTATTTTTTGACCATATTAAACATGTAAAAAGGGGGGGGCGATAGGACAGTGTTGAAAATGGGGGCAAGCAGAGAGGAGGACACAGAGGAAAGAATAAATTAATGTGCAGGATGGTGGTAGGAGATCACCATAGCTATCCACGTCTTCACAACGTGTACATTTGTAAACAAAATTTGATGAATTTGGAGAGTCACCACACCAGGGATGGGTGACAATAACAGAATGTTGTATAGCTAGTTGGACCAAATGAAGCCTGTCAGGAAGATGCATAGGTGAAGTGGAGAACTATGTGTAGGGTGTAATTTTTTTGTGAGACAGGTGCTCATTTTTTTTCCTTTTTCCATAGAGAAAGGACTGCTGGGGAAGGTGCTTAGGAATAAGAGGGCAAAGTAGGTTGGCTAGGTTAGGTAGCACAGACATTCAGGACATACAAGACAGACAAGGATGATGATGGAGATAGATGGGGACATCAGAGGTGCACCGCCATCCAGCATGAGCACAGTGAGAATCTAGTCCTCACCCTCAGAACTGTCATCACTGACTCCTATCTCAAATTCCTGGATCGGTGTGTGATGTGGCATCGATTTTGCAATCTGACCCAGGACTTTTCAGCTTTGCTGATTCAGGCACTGAAGACCCTCTCAATGATGTTCTCCATCAGCTCTATCAGCTCCTAATGGGTGACAAAGTCGATACCTCCAGTACTACTCCATTTGGGTACCACTACACCAGCAGGTAGGAGAGAGCTACCTCATGCAGTTGGAGCAAGTAGGGCATGAGCTGTGGAGGCAGTGTTGACAGGTAGTGATCCAGATGTGCTGGGTGTCTGTGCTGCCTCTTGTGCTGCTGCTGTAGCCATCTTTGGAAGTATGTGGGCCTAACTCCAGTGGTCTGGATAGCTCCCCTGTGATGTTGATCATTTAGGTTGCAGCAGCAATGTATCCAAAATAATTAAATATAAAAAAGAGAGAGATAGTGTTGGGGGAGACAAAACAGAGAGAATATTATCAATGCTATGTCACATTATTATTTCAATCCATAAACAAATATGACACATAAATATGTTCACCTTTGCCACATCCAGATATGATGTGAAGGTATTAATGTGCCATAAAATAAATCAATTTTAATACTATTATAAATAAAATGAAAGCATTTATTGTACTGTGGAATATCAGATATCTGATTTCTAAATGAATAATTCCAGTTTCAAAAATGTAATGGTTAATGTCATTTAATACTGCAGCAAAGATTGTATAAATACTATCCTGTAATAAAAATTAATTTATGATTCTGGGAATTGAACCCACACACATCTAAGTTGGTATGCTCATTGCTTAATGCAGTCATCAAGAGCTATTGAAGCAGGCATAAATGCTTGATAGATAAAAAGTTAGGTATGCCTACTCAAGCTGTTATGAACTAATGCCCTAAAAAAATATGATCTCGCTTGTATTCATACCTGTTGTATACTTATCCCGTGCCTCTCTGAGGCAAGTCAGTATCTCCTCATGCACCTTCCTGTTCAGGGCAGTATCTTCTGTAGCTGTACAGAAAATAATATGAATAAGTGTATTGACTGGCTAATCCATGCTATAACATCCACTGGTGATAGGTCACTATACTTACACAACTGAAAGGTGCTTTACATTCTTAAATGCATCCTCCCATTGGCTCAGGAGTGCCTTATTGTGTATCTTAATGTCACTGTAATGGTGATGATATTGTCCCTCAGTGTGAGGAATTCCAGTTGTACTGGAGACAGCCTTGGCCATGCCATTCCAGGCCTCAGCCTTGTATGAGACCTTGTATAGGCCGACAGCTGTAGTACTTGATTAGGAGTCACACAAAGATCCTGGACTCCTCTTCACACCACCACTGTACTCCAAATGGAGCACCATCCTCACCTTGGCAAGCCATGTCTACAGACGTATGCCTCAAATTATGTGTCTGAAATGGCACTCAATTCAGGTCTTGCATGTAACAGCTTGTACACAACAATGCATAGCCTTGCCGGCTGCATTTGTACAATTTAAAGCACAAAAACGGCTTGGCAGAGACTTTGGCAACAATTACATCAAAAACAATAAAGGTGTGAATTATGGCAGCAAGAGCTGGCCATGTGTGAATGATTCTCACATTAGTTACACATGTTCCAGTGATAAACACTGAAAATAAATGTTTTATGATGTTTGTTATAATCATTGTAGGTTGTAGGTAAAATGTTATGAATTATGACATATTGGTCTGTTGGGACTTACACACTAGTACAATTGACTAATACCACCTGGGAATCAAACCCATGAGAAACAGAAAGATAAACTTGTAACCTTTGCCTGTTAACTGTCAAGTGTCACAGAAACCTTCCTTTTTTAAGTCTTGAGATACATTAGTTTCGAAATGAATGGAGATGTACTTAAGGGATACATGTATGTGTGAGACTTTGCATCACCATGCTACTGCATTTGTATGTAAGAGACAGTATTTGTGGTTGTAAACACATTTCAGGTGCATGAAGATGCATGACCTGACTACTTCATTTTGAGGTAGCTTCTATGCCTACTTTATGTGACATAAAAGCTGTCCTAAGCACACATTTATATGTGACGGCTAATACTAATCAGAACAAAAGTATTGTGCATATTATACTTATGCAAGTGAATTGTTTAAATTGTCATCATTGTCATGGTTAACATATTTTACACACATTATATTGGAGTTGTATAGCAATTATTAAGGATAATTTTGTTGCAAAAACATCTTTATGATACTCTTTTCTATTTAGTGCTACATTCCTAATGAAACGTTTTTGACAAATCTCATTCTAACTCCCTCAGTAAAAAAATATGCAAATTGGTTTCAAAGTCCGTATTACCTGTCTTTTTTTCTAAACTGCAATTATACTTTGTACCACAGGTAGCTGACAGTCTCATGTTCTGCCATCAGTACTGTCCAGAGTGCTGACAGCCTCACACCTTTTCCAGTCTCATTTGTGCTACTGATGTCATTCCAAATTATTTTTTTAATGTTTACCTTCTGACATTGCACACTGCCAGGTGGTGCACAAATGGAAAAGACATATATATATATATATATATATATATATATATATATATATATATATATATATATAAACAGAGCTCTTAAGGGATTAACCAGACACAGTCATCCTTTGAACATTGGCTTGCCACCTCATAACTTGCATTTGTGTTATACATCATCATGGCTTCAATTGATGACTATTATTCAGAAAGAGGACACACAAAATATTACATCATCTCATTTGATTTGTGACACACCACATACAAGTAATAAAGACATACTTTGAAAGTTAAATGTAGGACTGTCATTATTAATGCATAGGCTATATGGATAACTAATGTATAATTTATTCTGTATATTTCCACATTCATTAAAGTATCTTTCTGTTCTCATACTTCAGGAAGTGACATTTTGACATCACATGTACCAAATGTTGTTCTTCAGAAGAAAATTAGTTTAATTTCCAACAAAAAATAACATTAACAGCAATTCACAAGGACTATAGGTAACATTTTCAATATTTATCACAAGACTTAAGGTGTTCAATTCAGATCCCAAATTTATGTCAATACTTCATCTGAGACTATAAGCAAAATTATCAGCACTGTTGATTTAAACCCATGATACATATGGCTTTGTTCCTAACTCACTGTATTTAGAGCTTGTGCCACAGAGATAGTTGCCTGAAAGGTGCATTTTCTTCATTCAGTACTATCTCGATTGCTGACAGCAGTACAATGGTGCCCATCTTATTTGCATGAAAGAAGACAGTCCAAATACATTTTTTTAAATTTTTGCCAACAGCTGAGAACCATGGTTGCATACTGCCAAGTGATGCGCAAATGCAAAAGGGGAAAAAATGAATAAAATAACACACACAGCAATACATTCTAAGTAAAACTAATAAAATTAAAGGGTATATCTAGCAAGGAACAGAACTCTTGCATCATTAATTTGACACATTCATCCCTTTCACATCTGCTTGTCTCATCAGAACTAGCATTTATATTACACGTCATCAGGCATTCATGTAATGCCAAATCTTCAGAAAGGGGAAACACAGCAAATTACAGTAACTCATTTTTAACACATATACTCATATACTATTAATAATGACAGACTTTTAAAAGGAAATCTATTACTGTCAGGATGACTACTAGGGAGATATGGATAAGTAATCCAGTATATATGACATATGTTTCAATTTTCCTTATGTTAATGCTTTTGTGTTATCACCCTTTATAAACTGCCATAGGTTACATCCTTCATGGCACATGTTGTTGTTAATAATGAAAAGTGTTTAGTTTCCAACAAAAATATATTTGTAACAGCAATTCACAAGGACTAGAGGTAACATTTTACCATTTATCATACAGACCTAAGCCTGTTCAGTTCACATACACAAATGTGTGTCAATAATTATTATGACCCCCTCAGGAAAATATCTGGATTCAAACCCTGCATTACCTGCCCTCTTTCGATAAAAAAACTTCAATTACTCATTGTGCCACAGTGATGGATAGCTTAACTAGATTACACTGACACAGTCATCCTTTGAACACAGCTTGCCACATCATAACTTGCATTTGTGTTACACATCGTCAGGGCCTCAGTTAATGACGATTATGCAGAAATAGGACACAAAGAATTTTGCATCCTCTCATTTGTGACATATCACATAGAAATAATAATGAAACAGTTTGAAAGAGAAATGTATTATTTTCATTATTAATCTTTAGACTACATGGATAATTAATTTATAATATATGCTACGTATTTCTACATTCGTTATGTTAGCACATTTCTGTTCTCACTTTAGAAACTGTCATTTTTGACATCATGCATAGCAAATGGTCTTCAGAAGAAGAATAGTTTAATTTCCAACAAGAAACCATTCTTAACAGCAATTCACAGTGAATATAGGTAGCATATTCAACATTTATCACACAGAATTAGGGTGTTCAATTCAGATCCCAAAATGTGTGTCAATACTTTATCTGACACAATAAGCAAAATTATCAGCATTGTTGATTTGAACCCCAGGTACATCTGCCTTTGCTCCTAATGCATTGTATTTACAGTCTGTGTCACACAGATACTTACCTGAAAGGTGCACTTTCTTCACTCAATCTAGAGTGCAAACAGCAGTGCAACAGTGCCAGGCTCATTTGCATGACAGAATGCAGGCTCATTTGCATGACAGAAGGCAACCCAAATTAAATTTTTCATTTTTGCCTAGAGCCATGAATGTGGTTATGCACTGTCAAGTGACTTGCAAATACAAAAGACAAAAAAGGAATAAAATAACACATATAGAAATAAATTATAGGTAAAACTAAAACAATGAGAAAGTATATCTATCAAGGATCAGAGCTCTTGCATCATCACCCTGACACATTCATCCTTCTCACATCAGCTTGCCACACCAAAACTTGAATTTATATTACACATCATCAGACCTTGTAATGCCAAGTCTTCAGAAAGGGGACATACAGCAAATTAAAGAAGCTCATTTTGACACAGGATGTCAAGTTAATAACGACAGAGTTTTAAAGGAAATCTATCACTGTCAAGATGACTACTTGGGGAGATATAAATAAGGAGTCTAGCATATCTGACACATATTTCAATATTACTCATGTTAATGGTTTTGTGTTATTACACTTTACAAACTGCCATATGTTACATCATTCATGGCACATTTTTATTAATAATGAGAAGTGTTTAGTTTCCAGTAAAAACACATTTGTAAAAGCAATTCACAAGGACTAGAAGTAGTATATTTTTACCATTTATCACACAGACTTAAGCCTGCTCAATTCATATACAAAAATGTGCTCAGACCCTGCATTTCCTGCCCACTTCCTCTAAACTTGCTTCAGTTACACATTGTGCTACAAAGATAGAGAGATTACAGGTTTATTTTCTTTGCTCAGTACTGTCCAGAATGTTGACAGAAGCGCAATGGCATTAGACTCATTTGCATTACTGCTGGCATTCCAAATTAAATTTATGAGTTTTTGCCTTAGGATTGCCTTAAGAGGTGAACTGTCATTCACCGCTAGTGAACCCTGGTAATCCCTAGTGTACATTGGCAAGTGGCACGTGTTTTATAAATTAGAAAACAAGGATTTAAAATATGTCTTTTTGATGTTATTTTACATTTTGTTTGCTGTCTTATAAAATAAACATATGCTCAGTCAGCACCCTCTCTGGATTTGAACCTTGAACTTGAAACCATGGCATTAATAAGACACAGGTGAGATTATTTTTTCTATTAGCCTCAGACATAGACCTATATTATCATTAAGACAAAGGAAGCTACATATACTTAGGATTTGACATTGTATGACTTTATATTAAATGTGGAAGATAAGCATTGTAATTTGACAGTAGACTTGTAAATGAATGTCATATTTGGAACAGTTAAACTGATACTTCCTGTCATAATAGTAACCAATATTTGCAATACTAGTTTACTTCTCTGTTTTGTGAGCATCATTCTGATTTTTATGCTTTTCTGACATGCATGTAATGTCATTTGAATTGCTTTTGATATCTGTTAGTATACATAAATATGCATTTCATTCAAATTACAGACATTTTCCTCAGAGGCACAGTGTGATTATAGCCATTTAGCAATAACACTCTTATAAAGATTATCTTCTAAGACAGTCAATGTAATACCTGACTTTTTGTTAACTATATTCTCCCTGACACACACACAGTAAGGGTACATCAAAGTGGCAGCAGTGTGAAACACTTATTCCTGCAGTAAGGCTAATTATTCACACTTGCAAGCACATAGTAAGCAACACTTCTCAATGCTCATTTTTGTACTGCTAGACCATGTACACAGAATTGTGTAGGTTCTCACACCATGCATACCTCCCCAGCACATAGTTGTGTGAGTCATGAATGCTAATGAATGCACACCTGGTTTGCATATTCAGTGTTCACAAGAGTGAATCTCCACTGTATAAACTAATTGTGTTGGTATGATACTTGTATTGTTGCAGGGGAGACTATTTGCATCCAGAGACTTCTATACTGCTGTTTCACTACTGTAATTGCAATTATATGTGTACTTTAATACAGATTCTGAAAAGCTATATGATACTTATTTACAAAGGAGTTGATTTTTACATTATTGATGAGTTACATTTCACAATAGCATCGCTTGCTGTCTGCATTTTGTCTATTGGTGTTCTCCTTGCATGTATAGAACTTATGTATTTTAAGTAAACTCAAGAAAAATGAAAGTTACCTGTTTTTATAGGAACATTTCTGTGGGAATCCTGAACAGTTGTAAACAGTGTTATATGACTATTAGTAAAGGCAGGGTTACATTTGTATTCCAACAAATGTGTTAAGATTTGATATATGCCGGACATTAACCAATGAGCAGATCAGAAATGTTAAACATGTTTAACTTTCTTCATTTAATTAAAATATTTTGTATTGTTGCTATATATTATGGAGTTACAAATTTCTTGTCATCCTTAATTAGTTTTATCATTGCTATTATTTTTTTGTGGGAGGGTTATAGTTGTGTATTACCTGAGTTTACTCCTAGAAATCTATACATTTAAATTTATTTTATTCAGGATCCCTGAATGCATCTCATTTGTGTTTCTTTTAACAGTCACTTTGCTTAATTTCATTATTTTGTCTTATTTGTAATCACATCCAGGGAAATGACACTAAAGACATCTGGCCCACATAAACCACCATTCATAGATGTGGAGAGTAAAGTTATTGTGCAGGTCCTATGACAGCATGAGTCACAGTTGTTGGCACAGCCAAGGCTAACTAGGCTTGCTGTGACTATATTTGAAAGCAGGAAGCCATGACCATGATTAAGGGAAAGTCAGACTTTGAGACAATTGTATGACAACCAAAGCAAATAAGTAAGTGCGTTGCTGCTATTACTGGTGATCCTGCTACTGAACCTCAACTGAATGAGACAGAGTTCACTTCCACTATTAAAGATCCAGACAGCTCAACAGGGGATCCCAGAGTCATTTTTGACACTGGTACTGAGGTGGAGGATGGCCAAAAAGTGTCTACTAGTGAACATCCAGGCATGCCATATTCAAAAGAATTATCTTAAAAAAAGAATATATATATATATATATATATATATATATATATATATATATATATAATGTGTATAAATACACTTATACTACTGAAAACTTCCGAACTGTTAAAAGCAAAAACAAAAAAAACAATGAATAGATGCTGAGCCAGAACTGTTATTTGCTGAGTGCTTTTTTTTTCACTTTATTGATAACAATCGAACTTTATCAGAGCAAAATGTAATGTTTTTGCAGTACTGTGCGAGCTTTAAATAGTGTAACTGGTATAAAAAATGCTTCACTATGATTGGTAGCTAGACTACGCTAATGCAGTAGTATTTGGACTAATGAGAGACATTGCTATAAAACAAAAGGTTTTATCTGCTAACATCCTGCCCCATAGGGGGCATGCCATAACTTTTTAATTGTATCACTTTAATGCACATTTAATGTTGAGATTCTCGTTGGGCCCTGGTGGGGTATCTGCTTCAAGGAGGAGTTGCCATCTTAATTCCTTCAGCTCCAGTAGTGTGTTACAATCTCCAAAAAACCGCTGGATCTGTTCTAATACTAGAGAGCTTTCTAATCGTTTTTCCAATGTAGAAGGAAAAACATTTGTCATAGCAGGCTGTGTAGACTAGAAAAGTTGAGTGGCAGTCATGCTGGGCTTTGAACTGCACCGTGATGTTACAGTGTTGAAACGTGTAGGATGTGCCTGAGTGTATGAAAGGGCAGACTACACAATGCTTGCAAGGGTCCATACCTTTGGGGTTTGATGGGTTAGCAGGCTCATGGGGGTCTACACCATTCCTGAGTATGGGGGTGTCTTTCCTTTCATGGTGCAGTTCAAAGCCCAGCATGACTGCCACTCAACATTTCTAGTCTACGCAGCCTACTGCGACAAATGTTTTTCCTTCTGCATTGGAAAAATAATTAAAAAGCTCTCAGACAGGGTGGAGGAACACCTTGCAGCCATCAGGCATAATGACAGTTACAATGCATTAAGCAGACATGCCACAAGCTGCAACGGCTTCACCCGTTTTAAATTTCTAGTGTTAGAACAGGTCCAGCAGTTTTTTGAAGATTGCAACACATTACTGGAACTGAAGGAATTAAGATGGCAACTCCTCCTTGAAGCAGATACCCCACCAGGGGTCAACAAGAATCTCAACATTAAATGTGTATTAAAGTGGTACAATTGTATTTGTTGTATTATTCTTACTAAGACAGTCCTACTAGCTAAGTAATTATTGCTTGTTCCTAAACTTGTGCAAGTGATGCCAACTTTGACCTGCTCACTGCTGTTTTATATACATTGATCAAGTATAATACATAATGCACAGTCCTGGGCACAATCAAAATTATATGTTGCATAAATCACTCCTGAGTTGCTGCTGATATTACTGTATAGTTGAGCCAAGTTTCATCTTAGTGACGTAAATATTTGCATATGACAGTAATGATTTATATATACTAAACAAAGTCTCCTTGGGGTTGAGTTTGTGTGATGCTAACAGGACACAATCATTACATGGGTAAATATGGTTGTGAACTTTTGCAGGCAACTGTTTTACTATTTGTATGTGCTTAGGATCTTAGGTTTTCAATTAGGTAATATTTGCATGGTATTGTTTGCATCTTGTCCAGAGCCATGACATATTGTACATGCCTGCATATGCCTGGATCACCTGCAGTTGGTGGTTCTTCCTCAGATTCATCATCTGTATGTTCTGGAGCTGCTGGCCCTGCCTGTGGTCCTGGAAACTGTTGTTATGGGACTTTTTGTTCTTGTTATAGCTGTTTTCTGACAATTATATTGAGCAGCATGGCACAAACTGTGAGTATTTGGCCAATGTGGCTGGGTCATACTGCAGGGCACCACCTCTTGTGTCTAGACACTGGAATCTTGATTTGAGCAAGTTGAATACACATTCTATAATATTACTAGTTTGGGCATGGACATTGTTGTATCTTCGCTTAGTGGGATTGTGTGATTTTTCTCATGGGTGCCATGAGCCAAGGTTCATGTGTATAACCGGCATCCCTCACTAGATGCCCTTGTGAAAAGTCACCCCCTAGCAAACCTTAGGTACAGGACATGGGTGTGCCATATGTGTGAGCTGTGAAAACTGCCAGGGTTACCTGTACAGACATTGTAGTTGATCCCTTGAACATTACAGACAACCTAACGGCTGACAGAACGGTAGTCTTTCCTATTGTACCTCCTTCCTTTAAAAAAAACTTTTCTTATTCAATTTTCAACCATCACAATTTTTTTAGAACATGTCAATTATAAACTATTTACATTGGTCCATATCAAGGTTTTTTGTTTTTGTTTAAAATAAATAAATATATCCTTAACATCTCTAAAGTAAATCATTTAATTTTGCAATATACTGATGCATAATATTCAGAGTTCTCATCTTAATGGTTAACATTTTTTTTTGCACATGCTTTTAATTAAATATACAAATTCAGACAATGGTATAATATTTTTACATTTCCAATTTAATGTAATAACCTTTCTTGCAACCACTAGTACTGGCATTAAAAGAGACATTTGTGATCTTGGAATAACTTCTGGATTTGGAGTATTAAATAATATTAATGAATTGATTATTAAACATTTATCTGACCACAACACTTGAGAAAAGGTTCTAAACTCAATCCAAAAAGGAGATATCATTTTGCAATTTGGCAACCTCTGTAACCAATTTGCATCTATACTCTCATCACATCTCCAGCAATTAATGTTTGATGTCTTTTGTGGTGTTATAAAATCTCTATGCAAATATTTCCAAGTAAATAATTTCCAATACAGTGAAGATGAAGTTTTACCAATCAATTTGAATAATATTTTTCTTCACATCAGAAAATCTTCATTAATTATTTTAGTAGAGTAATTCCAAAATGTTATTTCTAAAATGAACAATCTATTCTAAAATACAATATATTTTTGATAAGTATGACCTATTATTACTTAAATTATTATTAATATTAAATAAAAACTTTTAACATTTTTGGAACCTCTTTTACCGGTGAATCTAAGAACACTTTTATTTTATCATTTACAAAATTTTTACAGCTTTGCAAACTTAAATGTTTTGTTTTAAATTATATCTAGCTAATAAATATTCTATTGAATATATTTTATTTCCATTTAGGTACTGATGTCAAAAATTTAAAATAGTATCTTTAAAATCTAACATTTTGTTTAAATTATGTGTTCATAGGTTCATAGGTTCATAGGTAGGTACTGGGCTATCTGCCCGAAGGCATATATTAGCCCAGCCACGTTGTGCAGTATTCACCACCCCTTTGGTTAGTTCCCTAGGCCCTTGATCTAACAGCTAGTACCCTTGGCCCCTATCTAGTAGAGCTATTGGTATGATCCCTGGTGTGAACTTTCTGCTACCCATCCACTTGTCAAGGTTCCTCTTGAAGAGTGATAGTGAGGGGCTCTGACTTATGTAGATCGGGACCTTGTTCCATAGCAAGGGAAGTCTTTGCAAAGGGAATCTATTCGTCCAGCATGTTCTATTCATTGTTGTGCTGAGGTTTATATCCCTAGAGCATGTAGCTTGAGTAGATTTGGTTTTGCTAAGATGTAGCATGTTCAACAGTTTTGGGTTGGACATGGCTCTGTATGTTTGACAGAGATCGCCTCTGAGAAGGCATTATGCAAAAGAGAAAAGCCTTAGTTTTTTCAATCATGCTGCATAGGGCAACTGTTTGAGGCCAGTAATCCTCTTAGTGAGGTACCTCTGTGGTCTCTCCAGCTGCTGGAGATGCCTAGCCAGGTACATTCCAATTGGTGCATTGTACTCAATAATGGGTCTGATGAGGGAAGAGTAGAGGGGCACCACTACATCCTTAGATCTTGATGCGAACCATTTCGTGATCAGATGGGTCACATAGAAGGATTTTCTAACCAACTTGGCAACATGGTTATCAAAGGAAAGCTGACTATCTACTTGGGTCCCTAGATCCCTTATTAATTCTTCAGATTTCAGGGGGTTACCTCCTATGTGGTAGTTCGCTGGTACTCTGTTTTTTCCAAAGGGGATTACTACACATTTTTTAGCATTTAGCTTGAGACCATGGCTTTGACACCATGCATCAATCTCATTAAGGCCCTTCTGGAGGATATCCATATCGGCTGGAGACTCTATTATAGCACCTAGTATGTAGTCATCCGCAAACTTGGTCAGCCACAGCCCTTCAGTGTTTGCCTGTACTTCTGAGAAGTATATGCCAAACAGGAGGGGCCCCAGGACAGAGCTCTGAGGCACACCGCTCGTTACTGGTCTGGATTTGGACATAGATCCCGCTACTCTTACTCTGTGGGATCTGTCTGAGAGCCAGTTTGCAATCCATCTTGTGACGTAAGGGTTTATGCCCAGGTTGGTGAATTTATCAATAATACCCGAATGGGGAATGGTGTCAAATGCTTTAGCAAGGTCAAGGTAAGCCATGTGTACCTCCTTTCCCTTATCTATAGCCTGAGTAACTGTCTCAAAGAAGTCCACCAGGTTCAGGAGGCATGATCTGCCCTTGACGAAGCCGAACTGTGTGGAATCAAGTGTTTGGAGGTTCCCATCATTAGTGAATGCTATAGGAAATTATATTTTTTATCTTATCATTATTATTTGAATATCTCTTAAATGTTAAAAGAATATCATTAATAAAGGGGGAGGAACAGAAATTCTTTCTACTCATACAGTCATCTTTTAATATCCAGTAAAATTTATTAAATACAATTTGCACATGTGAATAAACTAATAATGTATTACTACTTAATAATATTTTCCTGTATTAATTTCCATTTAAAATCATATGAAGTATTTAACAATTGAGCTATAATTTGAATATTAGCTGACATTACATATAGAGCTAAATTAGGAAAACCAATGTCACCTTCTTGCCAGCTTCTCATATGCGATTCTAATGAAATCCTAGGTTTATTAGAGAACCAATTTTATTTGGGGATAAAATTAAAGACTAAATATAAAACAGTATTTTAGGTAATATCATTTTTATTAATGTAAGCATATCATTCATAGTCAAAATAGTTTATTCCATCTTAAAATTAATTGTGTAATTGTGTTGATTATTTTTTTATTTTATTTTACTTTTGTTAACTGGGGGTGTCTGACTGAGCTGAAAAGGCCCTTTTTCAGCAGAGGCATGGGGAGAAAAGCTCCACAAAGAAAAATTACAGATACATTTAGTTATTTAGACATGATCATTATACACACAAATTACAAAAGACATGTTTTTACAGTGGTATGCGGCACATCAACAGTTACAGTAGAGAGAACAAACAAAAAAATATTAATTTAGAAATAAAGGTAATTAATAGATTTGTGGTGTACAGCTGAAATTTGGAACATAGGTAGAATACATACATAGTACACAGGTGCAGTACATACATTGTAGATTAGCCAGTGTTTGTGAGTAAGATTGAAAACTATTATCAAATACTCTAGATTTAGTATGTATACCTTATCTGCTTTTACTAGCCTGGGGAGCAATCATGGCACTGCCAACTTTGCTTGAGATGTTGCGTGATGAGGTCTTTAAAGGAGCCTTTGGATGATGTGTTTTGAATGCTAGTCAGGACAGAGTTCCATTTTTTAGCCACTGAACTACTATATAGCGCATCTCCAAAGCTATTGTAGCTGTTGGTGACTTCTAGTAGTAGTTTGCTTGATGATCTAAGAGGCCTTTTGGCTGAGTGATGTTGTACTAGATTTTTGAGGGCAGGACACTTATTGGGGAGGTCATAGATCAAATGACAGAGGCAGAGCTGATTGGAGGTTAGGAGGTTGGGCAGTTCAAGCCAGTGGAGCTGTCTCAAAGCAGTACAGTGATGAGTTCTATATGAGCAATTTGCAGCAAAGCAGGCATTTTTGTTATAGCAGGCTTCCATTTTGCTTAGTACAGTTTTGTTGAGATTAGTCAGAATGGGAGATGCATATAGTAGGGTGGATAGAAGTTGGGAGCGAGCAATGGCTGATCTTGTGTTGTTGGTAAGAAATGGTTTGATATGGTAGAGTGATCCCAGTTTTGCCTGTACTTTTTTAATAGTTAAGTTGAGATGACTATCAAATTTTAGGTGGGAGTCTGTGATTATTCCCAGTAGCTTAGCCTGTGCCACTGGAGTAATTGGAGTAGCATTTGTGGAGTAGATAGTGAATTGACTGTTATCAGTGTTTTTGTTCGAACTGGTTATAATCATAAGCTGAGTTTTCTTTGGATTGAGGATAAGTTGGGCTTTGGTAAGGTAGTTTTCAATGTCAGAGAATGCTAGTTGAGTTGTTTGCAGGAGGGTGGGAATGTTTTGTGCAGCACAGATTAAGGTAGTGTCATCTGCATACTGAACGATAGATGCATGCTGTGTGGAGGTATGGAGGTCATTTGTGAAGACTGTGAATAGTAGTGGTCCTAAGACAGAACCCTGTGGGACTCCTATAGTTGTAGGCAGCTGAGGAGAGAGAGAATTTTCCCATTTCACAGCTTGGTACCTGTCAGTTAAGTAGCTTTGGAACCAGGTAAGAGTGGAATTTGATAGGTGATATTGGTTTAGTTTGTTTAGCAGGATTTGTTGTGAGACTGTGTCAAATGCTTTGGACATATCCAAGAAAAGAGTTGACACCTGTAGGCCTTCATTTTTGGGACAGTTTACTGTGTCTATGAAGCAGAGGAGGGCTATAGTGGTACTATGGGCAGGTCTGAAACCATGCTGAGCAAGTGACAGGATGTTGCTGTCTAGGATATAGTTTAGCATCTGGGTATGGATGCATTTTTCTAGGATTTTGGCCAGGGGGAGAGTAAAGCAATGGGTCTGTAGTTATTAAGTTCAGTGGAGGTCCTGTCTTTATGTATGGGTGTAACATAGGATATTTTCCAGAGTTTGGGCACATAGTTTTCAACAATTGATCTGTTTATGAGAGTGGAGACTGGGATAGCAGTAGCATCTGCTGTGAGTTTCAAGAAATAGCTGGGGAGTAGGTTGGCTGCTGTTGATGAGGTTTTTAATTTGGAGAGCATGCTTTTGATTGAAATGGTGGAAACTGTTTTGAGGGTAAAGCTTTTATTAGTGTTATTTGTGTTGGGGGGGGTAGTGAGGAAGGAACTGTCCTGTGAAACTAAGGATAGAATTGAGTTCACAAAGTGGGAGTTGAATTATGTTTCGATGGGAACTTTAGTGTCAGGGTTGGTTGGTTTGGGGGTAGCCTTTTGGATGGATTTTAGTACCTGGTTTACATTTTTACAAAATTTTTGGGGGTTGTGTTGGTATTTAGTTTGTAATGTTGTGTAGTAGGATTTTTTGTCCAGCCTAATGCATTTTTTTGCACGGCTGCGCAGTTCTTGGTACTTAATTAGGCTTTGTGCTTCTTTGTTTTTTTTTATAGTAAAGCCAGACAGTGTCTCTGGACTTGAGGATTTGTTTGGTTTCTTTACTGAGCCAGGGGTTTGTAGAGGTTCTAACCTTGATTTTGCACAATGGAGCGACAGTGTCTAGGTGTTGTAAAAATGTTTTGTTGAAATATGCTACAGCCTGGTCAAGTGGGAGGGTTTTTTTTTGGGGGAGGGGGGTCCAGTCACAGTTACTGAGTAAAGTGTTGAGGACCTCAGGAGAGAATTATTTTGTGTTTCTAGTGGATATATAGTTAGTGGTTTTGCATATGCTTGTTCTACTACGTATAAAGTATATTATGTTGTGGTCACTTAAAGTTTCTGGGAGACTGCCTGTGTGAGGGTACAATGTGGGTTTGTTAGTTAGGACCCAGTCAAGGATGGATTCCCTTTTAGATTTTTTATCACATCTAGTTGGAATTTGGACTAGCTGCTGGTAGCCATGGAGATTTATTAGATTACTTGGTGGTTCTGATATACAGGGGAACCAATCTAGGATGAAGTCCCCCAGAATAAGGGTTTCTTGTGAGTATGTGGAAGAACACCAGGATAAGAATTCTTCAAGGCTAGCAGGTGTATTACCAGGTGGAATATAGATCACAACTGTAGGATGACCTTTTTAGGGTGAAGTTGAAGTTGTGAGATAAGTATGTCCCAATTATTGGGGTAGGGGTAGGAGTTTGGTAACTGATGTACAGTTAAGTTGGACTTGTACAGTAAGGCAGTTCCACCCCCTTTACGAAGTGGTCTGTCTTGTCTAATGATATTGTAGCCGGTAGGGAGAATTTCTGAGTTAGCTATGTTTTTACTTAGCCAGGTTTCTGTTAAAGCAACTATGCCTGGGGAGTAGTGTGCTATTGTGGCTTGGAGTTCAGGTATTTTATTTTTGATACTTCTAATATTAATATTTAGCATTAAAAGATAGTTGGTTTTGCTGCTGTTATTGATTTGTTGAGGGATGAAGATAGTGGGGGTGTTATGTTCTGACATTTGTGTTGGAGCAGTTTGTGTTGGACAGAATGGGTTTGGGCCTGGGTTGGGGTAGATATCCCCACTTATGGTGAGCCTGGTGTTAAAATGGTGATACAGATGTTGGAGTTTGGTGAGGAGTGTGAGAAAGTATTGTGTTATTTTGGAGTAGGAATGAGAGCGTATGTGTTTAGTTATGAATTGGTCCATTATGTAGATCTTGAACAATTATGGGCAGATATTATTATAATGTGTGATGTCTGTATATGAGAGTGCATAATGTAGTGTTGTGCTACTAAGTTTAGGGATATTGCTAGAGTAATAACTTGTGGTGTTGTAAAGAGTTATGAGAAGACAGACTAGACTTAGTTGTGTGGTAGTCATGGTTATAAAGTTTAAGTTGGTTCTAGGAGGGGGATCTGAATAGGAATTATAGGGCTGCACTCTATGTGGATGGGGAAGTAGTGTGGGTGATATAAAAAATGCCTAGTGGGAATGAGAGTGATTGGGAGTATTTTGTGTGGAGCAAGTTGGTGTGGTATAATGTGATATGACTTGAGGAGCTGTGATTGCTGGATGTGATGTGAGGGTGAGCTGTGGGTGTGGTTGTGATTGCTATAAATGTAGAGGTAGTGGGGGTGGGACAGAATATGGGGCAGGGCAGAGGGAGCAGAGAGAGCCCAAGTGTTAGCAAGGGTGAACGGAGTGGGGCAGAGCCCACCAAGACAAGAGAAAAAAGTATTAATTTACAAATCTGAACACTTTAAACAAATTCCTGAGGTCGAATGGCTTACCAGCAAGCATAATGTAATTACTGAAGAGCACTTGTGTCCTGGTGGGAGACTAGAAATTTAAAGACGGCTCCATGCTCAGCAGGATTCTAATATAGACTTAGTATTGGGGGAGGGAGATAGCATAAGAGGTGTAAACCAGGTGGAATGCAAAGAAACCAGTGGAAATCAGTGAAGACCTCAGAGGGTGTAAGTAATAATTCAAACTACCTGTAAAGTGAAGGAGAGAAGAGACAGCAACATTTATTAAGGTTGGGAGTGCATCTTCACATTGACTTGCTGATTAGTAACCAGTTTGTGCACAGATTAGAGTAGGGAGATACATTAGCAATGAAGAGGAATGTATAGAGATGCAAATAAACAGGTGGGCCTCCATGTGATACAGACTAAGGCAGAAAGCACTGAGAGGGTTGCTTGGTGGTTAATTTAGTCACAGGGATCTGAATTAAACGTATACTGTCTATTGGACAGTTAGGATTACTGTACTAGCTGGGGGGAGGACACAAGGCTACAACAGTCAAGTTTTATTAGCACACTGAGAACTACTAAGAAATACTGCTAATGTAATAGCTTCACTCTGATAAAACATACAAGTAGAATGTCTGGGTGGACTGACCCTGCTCTTGAGGCTCAACATGTATATCCTTGTTTAGTTTGCAGCACTGATTCCTTTTTATACTGTATGGGTGGAGTGGTAGCCGCAGACTGCAGATTATGTTTGAATAAGTAACTAATACTAACTGTTTACTACTTGAAATTATAATAACTCCTAGATATTTAATCTGATTATTGTCCCAGTTAAAATTACTATATTTCTTAGATCTGAATTTAATTTTTTATTAATTAACAATGCATTGATTTTACTATGATTAAATTTGAAACTAGAAATCTTTTCAAAATATTCCATAGCTTTAACTGTACATTGTAATGATGAATCAATATTGACAATTGTTAATATCATCCACAAATAATTGAATTTTCAATGAGTAACTCAATATATCATCCACAAATAATTGAATTTTGAAAGAGTAACTCTCATCTATAGAAAAAAACTTTTATATTTTTATTTGATGGAATGTTATTCACAAAAGGTTCTATACATAATGCAAATAACAGTGGAGATAACGGGCAACCTTGCTTGTACCCTTTAAAAGTCTAAATGATTTAGACAGAAAATAACCTATTTGATGAATGTAGATGCCTTGTTATACAGTGTCTTGATTAGATTAATAAATTCTACAGAAAAGTCATATTCTTCAAGAACTTTAAACAAATAATATCAATTTACAGAATAAAATGCTTTGTCTAAAGCTAAACGTATAACTGAAACTTCTTTTTTGTTAGCAAAATCTATTAAAGTATTAATCTAATAATGTTATCATAAACTCTCCTGTTTAAAATAAATCCTGTTTCATTATTAATAATTCCTACCAAAATATTATTTAATCTATTTGCCTGTATTGATAAAATCATTTTATAATCTATATTTAGAAGTGAAGTAGGTTGATACAAAGAACAAAAAATTAGGGTCTTTATCCTGTTTTAATATACGTGAAACAAGAGAAAACCTCCAAGATAGGGGGTATATTTGACATTTATTTAGTATCATTAAATGCTTCCAATAAAATCTTTAATATATAATCTGGTAATAATTTATAACATTTTGGAATTATTCCATGCAAACCTGGAGCTTTATTAATTTTAAGATTTTTAATTTGATCCTTTATTTCCTTCAGTAAAAATGGTTTATCAATACAATTTATTTGCTCTTTAGTTAGCTTATAGTTAATGTTTCTTTCAGAAAGCCTACAAGAATATTATTATTTATCGTATCAGTGTTATTACTATATATTTGTTCATAATTATCTCTAAAACATTCTAATATATCTGCTAAATCAGTGATGTTTTATTTTTACCACTATATTAATAAAAAATCTCCTTGATATGATTTAAATGATTCATTTTGTTTGATCTAATGGCTAATCTATATAAACTTTTAGGGTTTACTGAATAGGATTGTAATTTTCTATGTTTATTGAAATCTTATGAAAAAGAATATCCACATATTTTTGATTTAATGTTTTCAATTGTAGATTACTGGCTTTATCATTTGATTTAATTTTTTCACCTCAACATATCTATTTTAGATTGGAAGTTGAACTAATTCAATATTCTATCCCATTCTTTTGTCGTGTAGGTATACCAATTTTTAATTTTACTGTTTAAGTAGACTTTCAAAGAATCCTAAAGAATGATCTCAGTAACTTTTCTATTATTATTAAATTCTAGAAAGGTTTTAATCTCGTTAATAAACCAGTTCTTAAACCTTTGATTTTGATTATATTAGCAGGAAGTCTTTTACATAATATTATTTTTTTTGTTTCAATGTGAGATAAAAGTAAGTGTGTTGTGGTCAGTCAATGGACAGGAAATAATCAACACATCTTCAGCTTTAGGATATAAACTATTAGAAATAAAAACCTTGACTATATTGGTTTGAGTGCCAAATCTAAAAGAGTAATGCATATAGTTAAGAAAATTAGCTAATCTTAAATCATAAATGTTTCTCATATTCATTGTATTAATAAAGTGATTAAGATGTTTTGCAACTGATGATAATCTATTTTTTTCTAGTAGCAGTAGTGTCATTCTCCAAAACAGTACAGTTAAAATCTCCTCCTATAATTACTTCACCTTTCATATAAAAAGTTATAATATCTCAATACGCTTTAGAAACTTTTGCTCCAATTCCAGGAATCCAGTATGAGTTAACAAATGTATATTTTGTTTTTATTTCTACTACAACCAAACTTAACATTCCATTTACATCTGAATAAGAGTCAATCACTTTCAGCCTGTTCAATGAATTTTTCCATAAAATAAGTGTGCCTCTTCTTTTTGATCTAAAATGAGAACCAACTAAATGGATAATCTTTTAAAAATATTTTATTTACATTTTTGGATAGCAGGTGTGTTTCCTGCAAAAAGACAATATCAGCTTTATGAAGTTTCAGGTATTTCAATAAACGACTTCTTTTTACCAGCTTATTTAAACCATTAATGTTCAGCGACATATATTTATAACCTGACATTCATAACTGTCAAAACTGTATGTTTCCTGAAAAAAGACAATGTCGGATTTGTGAAGTTTCAGGTATTTCAATAAACTACTTCTTCTTTACCCAGTTATTTAAACCATTAATGTTCACTGATATAAATTTATAATCTGACATTCATAACTGTCAAAACTTTGTATATTAAATTAGTAATATAAATAAAACAATCAAGAACATTTTTGTCAATATTCCTTGACACTGACAAAAACCTAATGACTAAAACTATGTAACCAATGCTAAGAACAAAATTGCCCCTATCACAAAATAACAAATTCCTAGTTCGATGATATTATCACACAAAATACTCTCTAACCTAACCATAATGCTAACTATATTTTTCTTCATTAAATGCTAACATCAATTTATAAATTAGATATCCAAACTCATTTTACACACACACACACACACATATATATATATATATATATATATATATATATATATATATATATATATATATAGTATAGCTATATTTATTTAATACTGCAAAATGTTGATTATTATTTATCCTTAATATTAAACTATGATAACAGAATCTAGACATATATAAGGGAACATATTATTGTTAAAACTGCTCTAAAATCATTTTAGTCAACCAAATTCAATGTGTTTTGCCCTTTACATTGCATTTTTGAAAGCGAGAAAGAAAAAAAGTAATAATATGTTATTATTTACATTTTAAAAGAGGTTAACTTTCCAATGTCCTACAGGCCTACTAACACAGAATGTATAAGACTGATATAAATGTAGGTAAATGAGATAGTACAATCAATGTCTCTGGAGCCACCAACATGAAAAAAAAACAAGAATACAATGCATTACTATGTTGTCAGAACCTTTTTCTATATAATCATACCACTTTTGGGTTTATTTCATGATATTAAGCTAGTGACAGAGCCTTGATTACCTTACACACACACACACACACACACACACACACACACACATATATATATATATATATATATATATATGGTCTTTGCAATATTACACTACCATGGTGTCAGAACCTCAACCTGTCTGGAGATATTGATCTCCAGTTTTATTATAGTGTGATATAATAGTGTCAAGACATCTGCTACTATTAGCATGAAAACCATAGAATCTGCTTTACCATAATACCATGGTGTAATATGCTCAACCAGCTAGAAAAGCATATTACACTGAGGGTGCAATATATCATAATATTGTAATGACTTGGCCCTTGACACCATTAGTATGGAATATATAGATTTTGTTAGACTAACATCTCAAGGAATCAAAACCACAGAGAACATAAATAATAATAAATCTTATGCTTTGTGCTACATCAAAATAAACATATTTAAGTAACTTTTTTTATTAAATAGGTTCATAGGTAGGTACTAGGCTATCGGCCCTAGGGCCCATACAAGCCTAGCCAAAAAATGTACCCTGACTTTCGCCACCCAAGAAAATTATTTTCCTGTGCCCCTGTCGAGCAGAGCCACAGAAGTGATCCCGGGGTGAATTTCCCATTTCCCATCCAATCATCAAGATTTTTCTTGAAGAGTGCTAATGAGGAGCTCTGTTTGACATAGATAGGTAGTCTGTTCCAGAGTATGGGAAGTCTCTGGGACAGGAATCTAACCCTCCAGCATGTTCTGTTTATCGTGGTGACAAGGTTTAGGTCCCTAGAGCGTGTAGCTCGGAGGGATTCTGATTTCTTTAAGTGGAGCATGTCCAACAGCTCTGGGTTTGACATAGCTTTGTATGTTAGGCAGAGTTCGCTCCTGAGTAGGCGATATGTGATGGAGTAAAGCTGTAGTTTTTTGAGACGGTCTGCTTATGGCATCTGTTTGAGGCCAGTAATCCTCTTTGTGAGGTATTTCTGTGGTCTTTCCAGTTGTTGTAGATGTCTTGTGAGGTACATACCAAAAGGGGCGTTGTACTCTATAATGGGTCTAATGAGTGATGAGTAGAGGGGAACAATGACCTCTTTTTTTCTGGATGAGAATCCTTTTGTGATGAGATGAGCCATGTAGAAGGATTTCCTGACCACTGTGGCGATGTGATTATCAAAGGAGAGACTACTGTCCACCTGTGTCCCAAGGTCTCTTATCACATTTTCGGCATTAAGTAGACTACCAGCTATGTGATAGTTCATGGGTACAGAGTTTTTACCAAAGGGGATGACAATACACTTTTTGGCATTGAGCTTCAGGCCATGGCTTTGACACCAGGTATCTGTCTCAGTGAGGCCCTTTTGTAGTTTGTCCACATCGTTAGGAGTTTCGATTATGGCTCCTAGTTTGCAGTCATCTGCAAACTTTGTTAGCCAAAGACCTTTTGTGTTGGCCTGCACTTCAGAGAAGTAGATACCAAACAGGAGAGGACCCAGGACTGAACCCTGTGGTACTCCACTTGTCACTGGTCTGATGTCGGATTTGGAATCCGCTCATTTCACAGTGTGGGTTCTGTTCATGAACCAGTTGGCAACCCATCTTGTGACATAGGGATTTATACCTAGTTTAGTGAGCTTATCTATAATTCCAGAGTGGGGGATGGCATCGAAAGCCTTGGCGAGATCTATATAAGCTGTGTGAACCATTTTACCCTCATCTATGGCTTTGGTGACTGCGTCAAAGAAGTCAATCAGGTTTAGGAGACATGATCTGCCTTTTACAAATCCAAACTGGGTAGGGTCCAGAGTTTGGAGATTACCAATGTCTTTGTTTATGAGTTCCACAATGATACGTTCCATGGCCTTGCAGACCAGGCTCGTCAGGCTAATGGGGCCGTAGTTCCCGGGGTCCGTCGTGGCTCCCCCTTTGTGGAGTGGGATAACCGTCGCGGTGCACCATTCAGTGGGTACAATGCTTGAGGTGAGGCTATGATTGAACATGGTACTTAGGTAGGGTGCCAGTTCATTCTGTAGTTCGTGTAGAACGCAGCCTGGGATATTGTCAGGTCCCATGGATGCTGTGTTCCTGGCTTTGGAGAGTGTGTTTTTTACCTGTGCAGCCGTGATTATAGGAACTTTGCATTCTTCCGGTATAGAGATGGGCCCTCTAGGGGGTGAGAGGGGGGTAAAGTTAGCACTGAACCTATCTGCTAGGATGTTGGCAATATCAGTTGGTTCTGTATATTTAGTGCCATTGTGCTGCAACTCAGAGCAGATATGAGTGTTCCCATTTAGATTCTTGACATAGCTACAGAATGCTTTGTGGTTGTCTTTAGAGTCAGTGGCAATTTTGTTTTCGTAACTAGCTTTAGAGGATTTTATGAGGGATCTCAGCTTCTTACTGAGGTTGACCAGGGAGTTCCTCCAGTCATGGGATTTTACTCTTTTTTGCAACAGTTTCTTTCTTCTGTTGTAGAGTTTGTTTATGGCAGAGAACCACCAGACTGGCTTCCTTTTTTTGGAGGATAACATCTTGGTTCTATTAGGGATAGCATGATTCATGCACTCGTGTAAGTGCTTATAAAGTGCATTTGTGTAGGATTCGGCAGTCATACCTCTATTGTCCGTCTGCATAGGTGTCATGAAGTTTGCCACTTCTGTCTTAAGAAGTGTGAAGATGGCTTTGGAGAAGTTTTTTACGATGGTTTCCCTAAGTGGGGGTGGAGGTGGGATGTGGATGTCTAGGCTGATTAGCTTGTGGTCGGATCTGACCAACGAGGAATTGACCTGTGGTGTGGAACACCGGTTTCCCATGTTGGTAATGACCAGGTCTAGGATATTGCTGCCCCTGGTGGGGCTGTGAATAAGTTGATCCAAGGCGTTGGAATTTATGAATTCTAGAAAACGTTGAGCAAAAGAGTTGGTACATGAGTAGTTTTCCCAGTTAATGGTGGGGTAGTTGAAATCGCCCATTATTAGGGTGTTGGGTTTCACCCTAATACTTTCCAGTGTATCAAGAAATGAGGAGTGTGAATCCTGGGGCATGGTGGGGGGTCTGTAGCAAGCTGCAATTTGGATTGCGGTCTTGCCCAGAGTTAGTTGCACTTGGATAATCTCAGATGCATTATGCTGTGCAACTAGCCTGGAGGTGTGGATATCCTTAATGAATATGGACACGCCTCCACCTTTAGTGCTTCTTTCTGGGTTAGGTGGCCGAAAGGTGTGGTATGAATTGAAGCCTGGTAATGCAGGGGTGCTCTCTGGAGCTTTGAACCAGGTCTCTGTCACTGCACATATGTCAATGTTCTCCATTTTAAGGATACATATAAGATACTATTAAATGCTGTAGGTATAGTAGATATAAGAATCGAATGTGACCAATCTACTAATTATCATTCTGTATAATGTATATTATGTATTTGTCAGACTATAAGCTATTGTACTTTATATATATATATATATATATATATATATATATATATATATATATATATTCATATCACTTCACTGAAAGACCATTTTACTGACACCCATTTCACTGAGACCAAAACATCTAAAGTTCCTTTCACCTAAAACTTATTTCACTGACAATTAGTACTCTAAGGCAAGTCAAAGGTATATGTCCTTTTCCCCACTGTAGTGCTATCCTGGTGCTAGTATATGTAGTTATGGGGAGTGGGGGGCACAGCTCCCCACATTAGGTGGTGTAGGGGGCATAGCCCCCCACTTAATTTGGTTTTCTGTTGTCAGGTTTTGTTTTGCATTATTTGGTAAAACCCAACTAGGTGGGGTGCTATGCCCCCACACCCCCCAGTGTGGGGGGAGCCTAACTATATATACTAACACCAGGATCACACTACAGTGGGGAAAAGGACATATACATTTGACTTGCCTTAGAGTATTACTTGTCAGTGAAATGAGTTTTAGGTGAAATGAACTTTCAGTGTAATGAACTTTAGGTGATTTGGTCTCAGTGAAATGATCTTTCAGTGAAGTGATACGAATCCATATCTATCTATCTATATATATATATATATATATATATATATATATATATATATATATATATGCCAATAGCTATTTATTCTCTATAAATTGTACAAAATATCTAAACCCTAACTAATTAAAAACAAAATAAATGAAGAGGTATTAAACTCTAGATTATTTATAATAATAAACACATACAACTCCTGTATACATAATCCTGCCCCCTTATAACCAAATATATAACTACCTGTACAACTTGATAATTCTAAATCAGTGTTATTGTAATTCATTACAATTACACTTATATATTATATTATTAGAGATCATCAATATATACAGACTTTGTACCTCACAATCACACATAAAGACAATAAAATAATATGGTATTGTTTTTACATAACTCATATATATATCTATATAAGTTCTATGTTCAAGAAAATGTGTTGCTCTAAAGCTCTATTTTCATTACTATATTAATTAGCTTTTTTATAAAAAGTTTCATTTACTAACTATTTTTGATTATATGTAACTTCTTTTAATTGTGTACGATTTCAGTAATGACCAGTATGCTTTACAAAGCATACAACTTTATCAGAAAGATAATAAGCACAGCAGTGCCCATGGATTCATATAGATTACACCATACATTTAAATGCTGGACAGTATACTTTTACATCCTCTTTTTTTAATACAGTTTATGAACTTCATTCAAAACCTGTTACTCATATCTTCTTACTTTTTATATTAAAGCTTTGACTAAAACAGTTCAGCTTGTATAATTTGACTCTTTTCATTCTGTTTCTTCCACCCCCTTCTCTGTCTCGGCAATCTTCTATAAATACTTCCTGTTTCAAAGGAAGATTAGAGGTCAGAGAGTTCTTCCTAAAACAGCAGCATGATGAAAACAACACTGTGGAGCATCTTTATATGAACTATAGCATTTGACTAATTTAAATCAATAAAATAACTTAATCACTTGAGTCAGAAAAACAGAATTTGTCTTCACTAAAAACTTAAGGAACACTTGCGACCACATTGGGCTAGCTACAATAGTTAAAAAAAAAAACATTCCAAACGTTTCAGACTTTATGGAGGAATTTTACTATAGAACAAATACAAGAAAAAAAATCATACACTATTCATTCATCATCAAAATTGTTAAGGAAGCATTCCTTCTTTTAATTTAATTGTTTCTCTTCTTTTAAATCTCCTTCTCTGTTTCAGCAAACTTACAAGAGTACTTCCTGAAAGTATAGAGGTCAGAGAGTTCTTCCTGATGCAGTGGCATGGCGAAAATGTCATTGTGGAGCTTCTAAGAGTAAAATGCAGCTTGAGCCTAATTGCAAAGCATTAAAATAACAAATACATGCATCTGAGTGGGGGAAAATAGTAATCAGCTTAAAGAACACTCATGACCACATCAGGCAAGCTGCAGCTGCTAAATAAAGCTGTTTTAAATGGACTTTATATACAAATTTAAATTTAGAACTGGACATGAAAAAAAAAACAACTAATAAACTGTATATTTAACATCAAATCCCTCAAGAAAGCCTATCCACCAGCCCACACAAGTTATACATACCCCAAACAATTATATATTAAGAAGGAGACACACACACACACACACACACACACACACACACACACACACACACACACACACACACATCAATGTATTATCATTAAATTATCAACTTGCTTTGCTTTAAATGAATATTTACTTACTCTTACTATAAAGATTAAAGTGTATAACATTTAAGTAATCAGTAATATTGTAAGACATTCTACACTATTATATAAAAAAAAATTCTATTCACCCCAAATGAACTAGTTATCTATCTTTTATTCTTATTTTTAAATGAAAAAATCAAAAATATATAATTTAAATATGCAACTCTGAATTAAACGTTTTCTGTCATAACAAATAAAAACTTTTACCTTACTTCAGGTGATAGTCCTATGTAGAAGTTATATAGAACAAGAGAATATTAAGAACATACAACTTGACCAATATATATTCAGTCATTAGTCCATAAGTTTGTTACTTTGTTTTTCTTTTAAAATCCATCCATTTCTTGTGGCTTATTTCTTTAATTTTGTCAGTGACTAGTCCATACCTTCTGGTTTGTCCAAAAGTTTCTTCTTTTGTACAAAAAAAACACCTCTTCATCTAAAGTGTTACATGTTTTTTGTCCTTCAGATAAAATAAATCCTAATTTTAGCCAGGAATACAAGCTGCACTTTTATGTTCACTTTCTTTAAACTTTTTATAAAGGTAACACACACCTTTCTTTTGAACATAGTAGGGGTAGAGTAGTCATTATTAAATCTTATGGAGTTTTCTCTTATTTTTGTAGGTGAATTAGCTCAGGCTGTCTTCAAAACCAAGTCTTTATCTTGACTTGACATGAATTTGCTTAGAAGTGATCTAGTGGAAGGTGGATTAGTTTTTGGTGAAGTGTTATAAAGGGATCTATGTGCTCTCTCAATACTATATGAAAGAGCTTCAGGTAAGTTCAGGGATTTAGGAAGGCAGTTATTTAATAATAAAATCATGTTGCCACCTTCTTTTTCCATGGATTCTTATGTTATTTCTTCTTGACCTACTCTCTAGGTCTTCTATTTTTTTCTACAAGTAAAGAATTTTGTTTGAGAACAAATTCAGTGTGATTCTCACTTTCAGCCATTCTCCCATCCATGTCATTAACTGCTTCTTCAATTGCTGCTATTTGCTGTGACTGTTGTTTAATAACCTCATTCAATGATGCCATTTGCTTCTACTTTCTTCATTTATGTTGTCCATTTACATCTCATTTACATAAATATCAATTTCCTTGTGTTGTCATTTGATGATGGTATTATTCTGTTCTCTTGTTAATCTGACATACATATATTTAGCTCACTGGCATTCAAATGAAATGCAAGCTCTCTGGCTAAACTCTTTAATACTTTTAGTTATATATGAAACAACCAAATGAAGGATTAGTGTGACATTTCTCCACATTTCCATTTATACGACATTCACTATGGGTATAAATTATTTATTGTTTGGACATAAAATATTTATTTTTTTATCAGAATAAGGTTCAGTGTGTGTGAGACATGTTTTTTGACATCTTTGCTATTCCATACCTGTACCCTAGTTATTTTGTTTGGATTAAAGTTTACATCTATCACAAAGGGTATTTTAGCAACTTGTAGTTAAACTGTTAGCACAGAGAGGCACTGAAAATAAACACTTGTACTATCTCCAGAAGACAGTCTAATAAGCCCAAGATTCACGAGTGCTATTGCAAACAAATGTAGAAACAACATACCTGAAATAATGAGGTTTAGCTGTACCTAATAACTCTCACATATTATGCTGCATGTCATATATATTATTGGGAAAAAAATGTACTACAGAAAGAAAACAATTTCAAACAGTGTCAAGTGACATTCTAAAGCAAAAAACTCACAATTATTAGTGATGGCCTGTAGTAAACAATCATTAAAAATAACACATGATTCTACTGTATTTTTATACTTGAACTTTCAGGTTTAATCACTGATGACACATTATAGGCACTTACCACACAGCGTTACATGGTTCGATTGAGAGGTATCTGCCTACGCTGTGTATCATATTAGAGGGACAGAAAGTGCACTGTAATGGAAATTAAGAACACAAAAGATCATGTCATTGTGAATACTCCATCAAGTTAACTTGGAATATGACAATTTATTTATTGATGTGTTATGAAGCTTTCTACAATAAATGTTTTTCACATCACTCATAAAAATCATTGCTGCTACACTTGCTTTCTTCATGACCTCTGATTCCTAGAATAATGCGGAGTGATCTGTACTGCATGAAAAGCAGAACTAACTTTTAAGACAGAAATGGTAGGCAGCTAAACAGTCATTGGATAAGAAACAGGCTTCAAGTTTTCATATACGAAGATATCAAAAAAGATGGATTTATGACAAGTCTTTTTCCAGGTATTACTGAATGCAGAGTTGTGTACGAAAGATTATCCAGGTAAAAAAAAAATAAATGTGTAAACTTTTGATTTCATAATGCTTGTTTTTTCTGCTGTATTTATACTATTATGCTAAGTTTTGGGAAATACACCCTAGTAAGGGCACACATTTTTATGCAACTAAAAATGGTTTATAAGTTAC
Organism: Protopterus annectens; assembly: GCF_019279795.1. Lineage (NCBI taxonomy): Eukaryota > Metazoa > Chordata > Ceratodontiformes > Protopteridae > Protopterus > Protopterus annectens. The sequence goes on from NC_056733.1 coordinate 683,746,942, forward strand.
GCAAAAGGCTTTCTAAAGAGAAAAGTATGGGACCTCAGTATGTGTGTACTAGGGCAGATATGTCAGAGAATCATAGAAATAGACATCATTAGTAACACCCACCAACACTACAGATTAATGCATGGGGTACAAGCACAGGGCCCTAAATCAGAGCAAGTCTTGGGATCACAGGTCATGAAGTAAGTCATTGCTGAAACAGTGATCGTAAGAGTAATGTGAAGTAACATTTTTTATTTCAAGGTTCATAAACAACTGAAGCAACATGTTTGCAGAAACTGTAACAAACTGTGTAGTGGGAAAATCAGGTGTACATGGAATAACAGCATAGAGTATATATTACATAAAAGTGAAGAATGCAAGATTAGACAGTGTCTTTTTGTTTACAAAGGTAAGGAACATTTAGGAAGACTGCATTGCATGTAATTGAAACCATCACAAATTAATTTGCAAAATATAACAAAAACACATTTTAATATTCGCTACATTTATTACAGTAACTAATGATCACAATGTTTATTTTTCAGTATCCAACACCTGTGTATCTAACACCTACGACTACATGTAACTCAGATAAAGATTGTGAAAAAGGGCGCACAGTCCCACAAGGAAATGGTATATGACAGTAAGACTCTCTTACCTTAAAACAATTAAAGCACTCAGTACAGTGGATTAAAACATGGAATGAAAATATTTTTATATTGTTTTTAACTCCTAACTACCTTTGATCATCCATCCTTCTCTGTTGCATTATTAACCTCATTAATTTCTCTCATCACATGAGCATAGCACTCCACATCACTCTGTGGAGGTCTCTTCTTTCAGAGAGAATCAGCTTTTTAATGACTTAAATGTAATTAGATTGTGAGAAAGGAGGCAAGTATCTAAAGGACCATCATCTACAGCCAGTATGGTATATTTTCCTTATACAATAACATTCCATTAGACGTGTAAGCTTAAACATGCAGTCTATTCAACTTTGGTCATGTTTGATGACTCTGTATTTCATAATGATTTTTTGTTTCCCATCTATACAAAGGTCACAGCTGAATGAATTGTGTGTCCATGGTTAACCTCTGGTCTCTACCAGGAGATTCCCCTGCAGTATCAAGCCCTGTACCCTCCCCATAAAACAGGAGAGATGGTTATCAGTCACTCACTCCTACATCTCCTGTCTGGCTCCTCGGGGATGAGTCTTCTGCTCAAACATGGTTCACCTGTGTCATAGTCAGAGCTAAGGCCTCTGTGCTAACACAGCTGAGGGACTCTGAATGTGCTTAACAATGTTTTTTGTGGATTATATAATTTGAATAAGCTCTGTTCTTGTAACATTTCTTAAACTTTGATTCACAGGATTTCAGACTGGTAAATGTATACAGTATCAGAATAATAAAAAATCATGTGAAATACATGGCTGGTGCCCAGTGGAAAAAGTAATGGATGCACCACGGTAAGTTATATATTAATTCCCCATTTGTGTGCAGGAATTTTAGCATATTCTGATTTAAATTGTTTTTATTTATTTTAGTACTTGATATTTTGTAGTTATTTCTTTTTAACATAGTAAAATCTATACACTGGTATAAGTCTGCCAAGCCAGGTGCTAGCTTGTATGTGCACAACAGTGTAGCAAGACTATCGGGTAAAAGTCCCCGGAAGTAAAAAGAAAGGCTGTCCCATTACAACACTTCTAATTACCAAACTATATTAGATGATGCAGGTTATATATTAATTCCCCATTTGTGTGCAGGAATTTTACCATATTCTGATTTAATTTTTTTTTTATTTATTTTAGTACTTGATATTTTGTAGTTATTTCTTTTTAACATAGTAAAATCTGTGCACTGGTATAAGTCTGCCAAGCCAGGTGCTAGCTTGTATGTGCACAACAGTGTAGCAAGACTATCGGGTAAAAGTCCCCGGAAGTAAACAGGAAGGCTGTTCCATTACAACACTTCTAATTACCCAAGTATGTGAGTTGATGCTGGAGTACTGTCCCCAGAAGTAAACAGGAAGGCTGTCCCATTACAGCACTTCTAATTACGCAAGTATGTGAGTTGATGCTGGAGTACAGTCCCGGGAAGTAAAGAGGATGGCTCTCCCATTACAGAATTTCTAATTACTCAAGTATGTGAGATGATGCTGAAGTTAATTACCATTTCTGTTCAGAATTCACTTCTGACGTCTTTTGTGTAGGGGGGTATCAAACCATTTTGCCAGCATTTAGAATTCACAACTACTGGTAATTAACAAGTCTTTCAGTGATTGAAAATGATCAGTTTTTCCCCTTATCATTTCATATACCATGATTAACTAATTTAATTTTTTGAGAGTGAAAAAGGTTATTCAACATGATTTAGTGTAGGTCTTGGCACTCAAATGATGGTAGACAACATATAGGTGCTTCAGTGACATAGAGGAATAAAGCCCTGATTATAGCCCAGTTGACCTGGGATCAATTAAGAGCTTGAGCTGCTGATAGAGTGGCAGTGTCCAACCGGGGGGGGGGGAGGGTGTACAAGGGTACACATAGTTATTGGAGCTTCCTCTTAGAGTCTGGGAAGAAACTCAACATATGCTACTGCCAAGGGGCAGACCCACTTGTCCATATCAGCTCCTCGTGAAGGAAGGGAGTGGTTCAAAGCTGTCTGCCCATAGCATGACCCCATGGAGTCAGGGCACACATCAGGGAAACAAAACAAAGGTAGGATTAAAAGATAAACACTCACCTGCCTGGAAAGATAGACAGCCCAACACCCCGATGCCCATCGGCTCCTTGCTGACCCCTGCCAAAAGTTCAGTATTAGTCCATGGATAGATTGGATTGGTTGGTAGACCCGTTGAAAGGTATGGGGCATGAAACAGCTGTTAAGATGATGGTAAAGAGAGAAAAAAAGATTGTAAAAAATAATGGGAGAAAACATGGAAACACTAGTTGAAATATGATTATAGAGGAAGAATATGATTGTAGAGAAGAAATGTACAACACTGAAAAGTGAGCTGAGAGAAGATTACTATAACAGTTTTTTTTTTGCTAATGATAAAAACTGATTCAAGCAAATGTTAAAGAAATAACAAGAAGCTTGGAAGAGGTAAAATTTGGTTTGTGGTTGTGGCACATATCAGAACTATTAGAATGTTATATAAAAAAATTGCAAGTAGCCTGAGTAGGGAATATTGAGTTTCTAAATGCTTAACAGTTTATCGTCAAACTGATAAAGCAACAGGTGACTAAAATGGGACCTAGAACTAAGTGGCCAGGCAGAAAATATGGATAAGCAATTAGGCTTTCAGAAAAAAAAATCTTGAGAATGACTGCAATTTTGGATGAAAACAAAGGACTGGATTGGTTGGATTTAGTAAAAACTAAGAGGCCCAATGGACAGCCTTTGTAAAATCATTACTGTGTGTCCATTACTAATGTCTATGCCAGAGACGACGTGACAAATCTGTAATTATGTTGGTGCAATTTGTGATGATGTATGACAGGATGACAAGGAGACGGTGTTGTAATAATTGTGGCAGCTGTGGGGAATGATTACTGTGCAGGACAAACACTTCATATGGATCATGATTACTCAGATGTAGTATTTACTGTGGCATGGCAGACAGTGCATGTGCATCATGATTACTCAGATGCAGTATTTACTGTGGCATGGTAGATTACACAGATGTAGTATTCACTGTGGCATGGCAGACAGTGCATGTGCATCATGATTACTCAGATGTAGTATTTACTGTGGTGGGGCAGACACATACCTCTCAACTTCTTAGAGCAAGAAATCTGGACAAAGCCATGAATAAAAGTTGGACAAAGGCCCAAAAATAGGGATAATTTGTAAATACTGATCTTGCAAACTTAGAAAGTTGATAGAATAACAGGTTTTGCATTAGCATGAATTTTCTGAAGGGTATGAAGTCAGAAACTCAAATGCCTGTTATTATTTCTGACTTGAATCTTTAATTTGACAGAAAACCACAATTTTATGAAAAATGGAACAAAAATATGAGGCAAAAATTAGGACATTCTACAAAAATCTGTACAGTTGAGAGGTATGGGCAACAGTCCACATGGATCATGATTATTTAAGCTCCTTTCTGCTATCTCGTATTCTCCCCAGTTTATTATAAAAAAGTACAGTAAAGTATATTTTGTATAGCTTTCTTCTATTCTTCTTCTTGTGCCTTTCTCCCCCCTTCCTCTGTACTAATTTTCCTTCTAGTAGACTTCTCTACCATTGTTGGTAGTGCCGTTCCCTTGTCAGAAGCTTGTGTTTTTACCATTGCTGATATTTACACTAACTAGATCTTTTTTGTAGGTGTTTCTAGGTGGATTTCTTCCTTGCTGTTTAGAACTATGATTTAGCTTTCAAAATGTCTGAGAAACTTACTGGTTTCAAAAAGTGATCCTCTTGAAGACATAAAATACCTAACTTGGATGCCCACTCTAAGTGTATGTACTATCTTGGGGCAGCACATTTGGAGGTAGAGTGTGAAATCTGTTCCGGCTTCAACCACACAGCCTTGGTTGAGTGCAAGAACAAATTAGTACTTAAAGGTCTATTGCATGTGGAGCTTCCTTTTCCACTTAGAAACATCAGGGTGAAAAGAGAGGAAAAGCCAAAGACAAGCCAAAGGAGTCGAGAAAATGCTCCCCTGATCATTCTCCTCACTCAGCTCCAGCTTCAGTTCCTCCAGCCAACATTTCAAGGAAATTGGATCTGGTCACTTCCTCAGATCCAAAGACTTTGGATCCTAAGTCTTCATCCCTTTGACATCCTAGATTCTCTTCAGAGCCAGTCACATCCAGGCTAAACCCCCCTTTCTGCAAGAAACTCCAGTGTCAAGACCTCCATCTACCTCCTTGTCCTTCAGGTCTACCAGGAGACTTTCTGAGGCAGATGTGCACAGGATGATGAGAACATTTCTCAGGACCCAAATTCAACTGGGAGTACTCCTGGTTCTGTCTCACATTTAACCTGTGAGCTTTGGACCAGCCCAAACACCTTTACTCATTCCTACTCTATTCCATCCCTTGGTTTCAAAGATATCAGATCCAAGAATCCTGGTATTGTCTATGTCAGATCTGAAGGCTTGGCCTTTGTCAACTCTGACACCTTCTCTGACCCATCTGAAGCTAAGTGGTTCTGCAGCTGTAGTTTTGGTGCCAGATCTAGGGGAAGAGGTTCGTCTCCAAGGATTTTGGTGCCATCCCTTCCCCTTGGGGCCTCAGTGTTGGAAAGCTTGGCTTCAACTTCTGTGTTGATGCATGGTCATGGAGAGGTCTTGGACTTTTTCAGACAGGTGGCTTCAAAGCCTACTGGCATGGTCCTGGGCTCCCCATCTACTGATGCCTTTGAGGAACTGGAGAGAGAGCTCTCCATATGATGGGAGATATGACATCCTTGCCTCCACAAGTGTCAGCCCTGGGTTCTGCATCTGGTCATTTTGCTCCATTGAGGCAGCTGGTCCATTCTAGCCTTGAGACAGTCTTTTTATAGGATTCCCCACATGATTCTGGTTCCTTCTCAGATCACCCCCCCCCCCCACGAGGAAGCTCCCCAGAAGCGTAAGTGCAAACAACAGGCACACTGACTCCCCACAGGAATCTTTTGACAGAAGACACTGACTTTGATGAAGAGGAGGTTGCCCCCAGCTCATGCCTTCAGGCTGTCTCATTCAGAGAAATTCCTGAACTTCTGAGCCAGAAAGGTGGTTGGACTTCCGAAGCCCCTTCCCAGGAAGAGTCAGTGTTTCTGGAGGATTTTGGAACCAGCTCAATTATGTCTTGGGTGGTACCCCCCACAGATGAAATGCTGGACCTCATTTCCCATCAGCTTGGAAGGATCCAGATATGAAAGAGCCCATTCCTAAGAAACCAGTCAAATACTTAGTTGCACCTAAGGACAATGCCCATTGGAGCAGAGGTCCCTTAGTTGATGCCTTGGTGGTTGCTGCAACCACCAAAAAGGAACTTCCTGAGGAAAGTTCATCTGTCCGTCACCCTAACAGAGAGTCTAGGGCACTGGATGCATTCAGGAAGCAACGTTTTGCTTCAGCTACCTTTGCTCTCCAGTTGCTGAATTACTTGGCATATTTCGCAAGATTTCAAAGAGATGTGACGAAGGAGCTTAACAAATCTATCCCAGGGTCCGTGTTGATGGAGGATAAAAAGACTGGCTCTTTGCAGCTGGCCACCCTTCAGTCCTTATCAAATTCCTTTATGCATCTGATTTCACACACTGTAGAAGGTGTTTTGAGAGCAGTAGGGTCAGGCATTACTGTTAGGAAGCACAGCTGAATGTATCTTTTTGGATTTGCAGAACCATACAAGATTTCTTTCATCAGTGCACCCTTTGATGGATCCACATTATTTGGACCCAGAGTTAAAGGCACACACTCCAGAAGTGAACAGATTAGGCAAAACCTATCTGCCAAAGGGATAAAATTTTCTACACCTCAGAGGACCTTCTCAAGAAATCAGAAAATGGGTAGAAAGATCTGGTTCTGAAAATCATAAGGGTTCTCTCAGGACTCCTATGTAGAGAGATTCCCCCATGGCAGAAGAGGTGACTGTAATGGTAGATGTCATTTACACAGTAGGGGAGGACTAAAAAAACAAGAAGTATTTTTTGTGTCACTGAATGGTTACCTGACTGCTGCACTTTGGAGGCAGTCAGGGCAGTACTTATCTCTACACCTGGAAACCTTGATGTCCATCACAAAAGATGTCTAGGTGAAGAAAATAATTGCCAGAGGATATTACTTTCCATTTTCCCTTCCCCCACCCATTCACCCACAAAACATTCTCTATGTACCACCCTGTCAGAGGACTGAAGCAGACTCAGTCATAGAGAAATTAAGAAAAAGAGTCATCAAAGAGGTCCCACCAGACCAACAAGGATTTGGAACTTATTCAAGATTAACAGTCAAAACCAAGAACCAAAGTTGAAAACCAAGTAGATATTCCTGGAGGCTCCACAAACATTAATTTAATTGGGAGGCTTTGGGGGAAGTCCTTCTATGGTCACACTTGTTTCAGCTAATTATTTATTAATTTATATTTATTTTTATTGTTTAATGTCATTGGGCTTTTTAAAATATCATGTGACTTTTTAAGGTATATATTGTGAAGTGAGCTTGTTTGTATATTATACTGAAGAAGTCTGAAGTTATAGACAGACGAACACGCTAAATAAAGACTGTTTTGTTGGCACTACTGAGACTGGTTTGTTCATAGTTTCATAGTTTCATAGTTTAGTACTAGGCGTTCTGCCTTGGGGCATTTGTAAGCCTAGCCATAGTGATGTGGCTTTCGCCACCCCATGAAATGGTACAAAAATGCACAAAAATGCACAGAATAGATTTAGAATATTGTGCCTCTGTCTAGTAGTGACACAATGAAGGCCCCCTTATATAATAGAATTAGTTTACTGTGCCCCTGTCTAGCAGTGACACAGATGTGACCCCTGGGGTAAACTTACGATCTCCCATCCACTCATCAAGATTTCTGTTGAAGAGAGTCAGTGAGGAGCTCTGCTTAACATGAACTGGGATTTTGTTCCAAAGCATGGGAAGCCTCTGTGTTATGAATCTATCCCTCCAGCATGTCCTATTCATACTTGTGCTGAGGTTTAAGTCTTTAGCTCTCGTGGTCCTGATGGATTTGGATTTTTTGAGGTGGAGCATGTCCATCAGATCCTGATTGGACATGGCCTTGTACGTCAGGCAGAGATCACCTCTGAGCAGGCGGTATGCTACTGAATAGAGCTGGAGTTTCTTTAGTCTGGCAGAATAAGACATATGTTAGAGACCCTTGATCCTCTTGGTGAGGTACTTTTGTGGTCTCTCTAGCTGTTGCAAATGCCGGGTGAGGTACATACCAAATGGGGCATTGTACTCAATCATGGGTCTGATGAGGGAGGAGTATAGGGGTACAATGACATCCTTGGATCTGGATGTGAATCCCTTCATGATGAGGTGTGCAAGGTAGAATGTTTTTCTAACCACTTTGGCAACGTGGGTGTCAAATGAGAGGTCACTGTCAACTTGGGTCCCTAGGTCTCTGATTACTTTTTCCGTACTCATTGGGTTGCTGTCTATGTGATAATTTGTGGGTACTTTGTTTTTCCCAAAGGGGGTGACTATACATTTTTTGGCATTTAGTTTAAGGCCGTGACTCCGGCACCAGTTGTCCGTTTCTGTGAGGCCTTTTTGTAGGATGTATGTGTCCGCTGGTGTATCGACTATGGCGCCTAGTTTTCAGTCATCTGCAAACTTTGTCAGCCACAACCCTCCCATGTTTGCTTTAACATCTGAGAAATAAATGCCGAACAAGAGGGGTCCCGGGACAGATCCCTGTGGGACACCACTTGTGACTGGCTTTGAGTCTGACATTGCTCCAGTGATTTTAACTTTATGGGTTCTGTCCTTTAGCCAGTTTGCAACCCATCTAGTGACATAAGGGTTTACGTTTAAGCTGGTGAGCTTATCTTTGATGCCTGAGTGGGGTATTGTGTCGAAGGCCTTAGCCAAGTCCAGGTAGGCTGTATGGACTGCTTTGCCCTCATCAATGGCTCTAGTGACTGTTTTGAAAAAGTCAACCAGGTTCAAAAGGCAGGATCTGCCGTTTACAAAGTCGAACTGGGTGGGGTCAAGTGTCTGTAGGTCCCCTATGTCTCTGTTTATGAATTCCATAATGATTCTTTCCATAGCTTTGCAGACCAGGCTTGTTAAGCTTATGGGGCGGTAGTTCCCAGGGTCTGTAGAGGTACCCCCTTTGTGGAGTGGGACCACTGTTGCTGTACGCCAGTGTTCAGGTACATATCCTGTAGTAAGGCTAAGGTTAAATAACATTTTTATGTGCGGGTTTAGCTCCTCTTGGAGTTCACGTAGCACACAACCCGGGATACCGTCAGGTCCCATTGATGCTGTGTTTTTATCTTTGTTGAGGGCGGTTCTCACTTGGACATCTGAGATGACAGGGAGATTACATTCAGCTGGGATAAGTATTTCTTCTTTTGGGGGTGAGGGAGGGGAGAAATTTGCACTGAACCTGTCAGCCAGAATGTTGGCAATATCTGTGGGTTCAGTGTATTTTTTGTTGTTGTGAACTAACTCCGAGCATATCTGAGGGTTTCGCCCAGGTTTCTAACATAGCTGAAGAAGGCTTTGTGGTTATCTTTAGTGTCCTTAGCGATTTTTCTCTCAAAGTTGGCCTTGGATGTTTTTATGAGAGAACGTAGTTTTCTGCTAATGTTGATCAGAGATGTCTTCCCTTTATGGGATTTTGCTCTGTCGTGCAGTAGCTTCCTTCGTTTGTTATACAATTTGTTAATGGCTGAGGTCCACCAGACAGGACGCTTGCCTTTGGTGGAGAGGGACTTGGATTTATTTGGGATTGCATGATCCATGCATTCTTGGAGATGTCCAAAGAAAGCATTTGTGAAGGATTCGGCATTGTGGGATGTGGTATCCACTGGCCTGTGTTTGTGGAGCCTCCAGGAATATCTACTTGGTTTTCAACTTATTCAAGATTCTTTTCTGTGCCAAATAAGATGAGAGAACTCAGGTTAATATTGGACCTAAGCCACTTAAACCAATTTGTCAAACACTCCAAGTTCCAAATGGTTATGGTTTAGCCCATTTCCCTCTTTTGAGGAAGGACGAGTGGATTTTCTTGATAGAACTCTAGGATGCATACTACTACATAAAAATAGACAAACCAGGAGATAGCTTGCTTCTCAGTTGGGATGAGGGGGGCATTACCTGGGACAGACAGTTCAGGGCACTTGGTCTCCCTTGGAGGCCAACCTTCACATCAGTGTTCTAGAGCTGAGGACAGTTCTTGTAGTATTGCAGGCATTTCAAGACATCCTACCTCAGGGGACAATTGCTATACAGGTGGACAACATGTCAGTGGTCTGGTACATTAATACAGGAGTGGATCCACTCTTAGCCCTTGTGTCAGGAGGGAGTGAGAGTGTGGCAACCACTTTCTTTTAGCAATGTACATTCCAAGGAAGTCCAAAGGTTTAGCGGACATACTGAGCGGATCTGCTTCAGTGTTGGAGCAGATTTTTTGCCACTGAGGCCAAGCATGCTGCGACCTGTTTACCTCTGTTCAAAATTTCAAATGCAGCAGGTTTTTTGCCTTAATTCCTTCAAAAAGGGGAGTCACCAAGAGAAGCTCTGATCCATGATTGCCCCCCCGACTCCTTTATGCCTACTCTTCCTCACCTCTCATATCAACATTTTTGCAGAAAACTTATCAACAGAAAAGTAAGGTAATCCTTGTTGCCCCATTCTAAGCTCTACAAGTGTGATTCCCACTCCTTTGGCCTAATCTGATCTACTCCCTTGTGTTCTGGATCCCCTTTCATATCTTCCATCTCATTCATCAGGGCTACCTCACCTGGACATTCAACCCTCTGGTTGACCACATGGTTTCTCTATTTCCAATGATGGCTAGACAGTCCAGGCTTTCTTCCTAGGTGTTACATATCCTTACTTCTTTGTAAAAAGTTTCCACTAGGAAGATCTATAAGATCAAATGGAAACTATTCTCTGTCTGGCCAAACAAGAGAACTGTAGATCCTTTTTTAGCACCCATTCCAGCAGATTTAGAATTTCTGGCTTCCATTTTCTGTTCCTTCCATGTGATTTTAGAACAATGAAGAAATAGGTAAACTTGGTCCTAATGAGCTAATTCAGTATGAATTTGTAAAGCTGAATAGTTCTGAATTTTGTGCAGACAGCAAGAGTACTACTACACAGTTTACACATTACAACTTTTACATAATTGCTGAATTGTAAAATTACTGTCAAATATTCGTTCCTTGGCAATGAAATGCAGATCTATTTCTTTACCTTGCCTAACCTTTGTAGAATCCTTAACTGGGTTATCAAGCTTAATAGTCTTGTTTTTTGAACTATTAGGCTATAGATTAAGAAATGGAGTTTGAATGGTTTCAGCTGCAAATATTACTGCACTGTCAGCAAATGCAATCATTGGAGAGTTTTTACAAATTAGAGCGAAGGAATTACAGTAATTGAAGATGTCAATAGCCTTGAAATTGATAAAGATGACTAATTAAATGGATTTGTATAAAAGACAGCACAGTAGCACAACCATTAGTACTGCTACCCGACTGTGCTTGGTTCTTCAGGTCAGTTTTCAACTGAGATGCCTTATCTGTGGAGTCTGCATATCTACTGGCTGCAGGTGTGCCAGCTATGCACGTGTGTGTGTGTGTGTGTGTGTGTGTGTGTGTGTGTGTGTGTAACGTCTGTGTGTGTATCCTGTGATGGGCTGGGGTACAATTTAGGCTAATTGTTCAGCCTTGCACTGACTGAGTGCTGGATAGGCTTTGGCTTTGGCTGTCCTACCACACTAACTGGAAAAATAAATTACAAAAACAAAAGCTACCTCCTGTCAAACAAGTGAGCAATAATGCCCAACAGGGTGTGTGTTACTGTGTAAATAACGCACTCCCTGGAAGGGTGTCATTTACACAATAACACACACCCTGGAGGGCATTATTGCACATAGAGAATAGACTATCTGTAAAGTTGCTGTGTTTTACTTATTTTTTATTACTACAGTATTATTATTATCATTTTTGCTATATTTTGATGTAAAGTAGTTCCTCCACCTAATGTTTTAAACTTGTTGCAGTATACATTAATGGTGTTGGAAAAAGTATACGATTTTCAAAAAATGTCCAGATATTTACTTCATTTTTTTGGTCTCTTGTTCATAAAATTTGTGGTTTGTGGGCAATCATTTGTAAATGAAGTCACTAAATAATGACATACATTTTTGTTTCACACTTTATTTCCTTCAGAAAATGCATGCCAAAACAAATCCTGTAATGCTAGCAACTTTTTAAATTTTATAACAGCAATAATTAAGATCCATTCCTTTTTTTTGAGCCTTTGTTTCCAATTTATTTTAGTCTTTACCAAGATTTTTTCTGCTAAGAGGTTGAGAGGTATGCATACCTCTTAACTGCTGTTGCACTGCTTGATCGATCTTACTCTGTCTCTCACACAAACACACTTCTGCACACGTGCAGACAGAAACAGAAACACACGCTGTCTTTTTTTAATTTTTTTTTAATGTTTCTTTTATTTTTATAATCACTGTACAGCAAAAGTGCTGCTTAGCGAGTGAAAAATAATGGCTCAGTCAATCTCTCTCTCACTTTCACACACAGACATAAACACACGCACTTTTCTAATTTTTTCAATTTATTTTTTTTTTATTTTACACCCTGCTTAATGAGTGTAAAATATGGTGGCTATTAGCTTTCTTACAGTCTGAGCTCCACAGCAGCTTAATATGTTGTCATGAAGTAGGGGACTAATTTTTCAGTGGGCATTACCTGTACATTAACAGCCTGCTAGAGAACATTTGTTCTCCAGTCAGAGTGATGATGTACAGGTTGCCCATTCTCTAAGTCTGATTAAACAGGTAATACTAAATCCATCTGGCCAAGTTGCTGAACAGTCTCAGGTCCATCATGGCTTTCCTAATAGTATAATTGGTCACAGTGCTTAAATTCAAAAAAACCTAACAAAGATGCAGTTTTAAATATATGTGGGAAGCATGTTGATTCTGTGTTAGTCCCAGAAACAAGCTCCCATTGGTGGAACCATAATATCAGCAAGCTTTACAGTAAAAGGAAGAGAATTATGACCAACAGTACAAAGAGTAGTTCCCAAAATAATAGACTCCTTGTCATTGAAATAAACAAACAAATCAGGAGCTTAATAAAATCTACCAAAGTCAAGTTTAAAATACCCACCCAATCCAAAGTCAATTACAAGGCCTTTTTTAGTTATATTCTTAATCTGAGAAGCACAACGCAGGAATGAGCTGAGCTAGTTGTGAACTCTGTTACCTACACTGAGGCTGAAGATATTGCTATCCTACTTAATGAGAAATTCAGATCAAACTTTACCCCACTCTCCCCTCCATCTCTCCGAAAAGATATATCTGAAACTGACTTGCCTCCAGATCTCACACAAGACCAAGTCCTGAAAGCACTATCTATTAAAAGGTAAAAGTGTTGAACTGTTGGGTCTTGACAATATCCCTGGATACATTTTAAACAGCAAGAAGCATGATTTAAATGGGTCCTTTACAATACTGTTCAACTTCAGTCTCCATACAGGTTTTGACCAAGGGAATGGAGAATAGCTACAGTCATTCCCCCGCATAAGGGAGGACCTTCCACTATCCCAGGCAATCAATTACAGATTCACTAGTCCGTCCAGCTTAATAGCAAAACCAGGGAAAGGCTTATCATGGAACTAATCAATAAGGACACAAGGAACCTCCAAACACTTGGCTCATCTCAGTTTGATTAGTGAAGGACAGATCATACTTACTCAAACTGGTGGGCTTCTTTGAAAAGGTTATCAAAGCAATGGATGAAGGTAAAACAGTCCACAACACATACCTTGACCAGGACAAGGCTTTTGACAAAATCCCGTACTCAGGCATAGTAGTTAAAGTTAAATGAACAGGGAACAAAGCCCTAATTCAGCTGCTAGATTGCCAACTGGCTCACAGATACAATGCAGGAAATCAAAATAAGGGAAGCTTCTTCCACAAAGATACCAGCTACCAGTGGAATTCCCTACAATTTGGTGTTGGGACCTCTGAGGGAAAAGCCAATACCAAAGGGTTCTGGCTGACTAAGTTTGCAGATTGACTGTAAGCTTGGAGCAGTTATTGAATCCCCAAATGACTTTGCCATCCTGCAGGAAGGCTTGTCACAAACAAATAACTAGTGCCAGAATCATGTCCTGAAACTAAATGCCAAAAAAATACATCCTTTGGGAAGTCATCTACCCTGGGGAACTACCACATTAACAATATTGCCTTCAGATTTGCCCAGTTGTTCAGAATTTGGGAACTTATATGGACAGTGATCTAACTTTTGACCAACATATGATCACTGTTGTAAGAAATTCATTATATTTTACATAGCATATAGACAAAGGGATTGTGACTACATATAGAGATGTCATTGTCCCACTTTACTCAGACCTCATTCGGCCAGTCATTACTTATAATGGCCAGTTTGGCATGTATTTGTTCAGATACCTGCAACAAATGGAACATCCACAGAGACACCTTACCACAAAGGTACAAGATCTAAACAATATATCTACATGGACTGCCTCAAAACCCTGTCACTATACTAGGTATCCTACTGCTAAGGCGTGACCTGTGTCTGGCATACAAAGCACCCTCCAACCCAATGAATGCACATCAGCAAGTTAAATAGCATCAGAAATACTTGGTGCAGGGATCGAAACCTCTTCTGCAATATCAAAAGAATATTTTGTGGGGACAGGTATATCTTGCAGAGGATAACACGCTCTGCAACAGACTCCCCATCCTCATAAAACAAAGCTCATCCCTGTCCATATTCAAGTACATCTTGGATCGATAGATAGAAAAAGAACATTCAGGCACCAAACAGAAAATTGACTAGGATTAAAATGGCCTGCAAGGACAGCTAGCCTAGCACTTTACTAAGAATATATGAACCTATGAACTAGTACCTTAAAGAAATCCAAGTAGGACCCAGTAATATGACTTATGTTGTTCTATATATTAATTCTGGATGCTACTATGTTTCACTAGCACATGGGGGAAGCAAAACAGATGGCATAAAGTATACTCAGTTCTCATTATGACATTTTTCTTTTAAAATATTTTAATATGTGACATTTTCCATCCTGCCAGAAATATTCAGTATTAAAAACAAGCATCTCATTATACAGTCTCTGTTAATCTCTGTTATACATCAACATCATCAATCCCCTTTTTCTCCATTTTCTACATGAGGTTGGGGTGTTGTGACAACTGTCGCCATCTCTCTTGATTTAATGCCAGCCTGTTGCAGGTGTTCTCTCACACAATCCAGCCATCTCTTTGCTGGACATCCTTGCTTCTTCTTGCCTTCCTCCATTTCTATAACTGACAGTATAGAAGTCTGTGATGTCCACAATAGTCATCTAAAACGGAGTTAAAGTTACTGCTTTATCACAATGGACTATGGTGAGTGCTAAAAAGTATGAATTGGATGCTTTCTCTATAAATTGACGTTACTTTGTCCTTCCAACTTTATTTATTTCATAATTATCTCATCTGTAACATGTGAATAAAGGAACACTCATCCTGTTGTAGCTTTAAACATAGTCCATCTCAGAGGAAGGCATTGAAGTGATTGAGTCTGTCCCTATATTCTAATTGGCGTAGTACTTCAATTTTTCTTGTAAAATATGCCCTAGAGTTTTCATTTTGCTTAGACACAATATTAATTTGAAGGCCACAATGGATACTGTAGCCTAACATTTTTCAAAATGTTCATAGAAACTGGTAACTGAACATCATTTTTCATATTATTTATATGCTAAAATATTTCTGAAAGTGCAGTATGGTATCTGATGTCCATAGTATTACTACTGAAGGTTGGCTCAAGGTTGCTTCTACTGTCAGTCTCAAGTTGCTCTTAGAACTTGAACATCACATCAAAGGGGGGTTTATTCATACTGCAATGATTGTATAGACTGTTTCTAGTAAAATGTGTAAGTGCATAGATCCAGCGCTGGGTCATACAGGGAGAAAGCCCAGATTATGCCGCAGGTGACCTGAGTTTGACTAGCAGTTCATGTGCCTTTCGAAGCTGACCAGGTCAAATGAGAGTGAGAGTCCACTGCTGGCTCTAGCTCACCACATCTGTGACATCAAGCAGGAACACTAGATGTCCACCTAGTAGTGTTACAAGATGGCTGGGCCTGTACTGCTATTAGCATATTTACATTCTGCAGCCAATGGGGAAACTGGCATGCAGAGGCATGGTCCTCCTTGTTAGGCAGCAGTTGCAGGCTCAGAGATGCTCACAAAGGGGTTACTCTCAAGCAGACAGAGTAGGCCTCATTTAAGTTTAAGCCATTCGTGTGTTTCCTACCACCTGCCTCTTGCTGGGTACTGATTGGCTGATGGGGATACCAGTGCAGGAAATAATGGGACATAGGGCTCTTACCTAGCCCAGGAATGTCCAGTTCTCAATCTGTTGGAATGAATGGGCCAAATGGAGAAAGATAGAGGAGCCATCAGGCTATGTCTAAAAGGGAGGCAACAAAAAACAAAATGCATAAATGTGGACTGGCTGCACAACAGTTAATAGTGTTAGTATTTGTCCAGTGAAATAATTCACTTACATTTATCTGCGAGTGTTCAGTAGCTTCCGAAATGCAGCTGAGTTCACATGATTCAGCAATATTCTTACTGCCGATAGTCTGCTCTGTGTAGACATCCTTCATAACATAACATCCAAAGGCGCTGGACCAACACAGACCAATGTCTGTGGGCAGATAAAATCTTAACTTGCTTAATCTATCCATTTTGTTGCCTATTAAATAAGCTGTATTTTTTTTGGTAACCAGTATCCTACATTTTCTTCTTCCTCTATTCCACTGGAATTGTTTACGTTTATGCCGTTCTCATGCTTTCTTCCATTCCACCATGGGGTTTGATTCTAAAACATCTCTAGGAAGGCTGTTCCGCATACCTACACTCTCTCTTTTTTATGTCACTTCTGAGACAAATTCCATCCATTTTCAAATGATGCCACCTGTTCTTATACTGTTGCTCCTATTCCACAGCACACTGTAGGTTTCTACTTCCAATACCATGCTACTCTACTACATACCTTTGTCTTCTTTATCCAGTCAAGAATGAGTCACTTTATAAACGAGACACAACCAAGTCCCGTATATCTGCCTATTATGGTACTATGTAAGAAAGAATTAAAGGCTTCTTCAAGATAAATAGCGTTCTCTAGTAACCTGTCACCAAAAGCTATGCAAAGGCTATTCTTTCATGGGAAAAAAAGTCACCAGATAGAAGATAAGGCAGCTCATTTCAAATCTATGTATACCAGAACACTGAGTAACCAGATACATATTTGTTAACTTTAACAAGTGCTGCTTTTTATTTCAGTTTAAATATACATAATGGTTTGTATCTACAAAACATAATTTTGTTGAAAAAAAACTTTTGAATACCTCTCTGGATGCCCCCTCTATTACCCACTCTAGAAATCCACTTCAAGGGTGCACAACTCTCTCTGTGAAGAATTACTTTTGCACATTTAGGATGCAGCTCATCCCTACATTCTGCTGCCCCATCTATCCTTCTTGTTAAAGATAACCAGTTCATTTATGGATGACATGATCTTATCTACCAAGAACATGTTTCACTGCCTTGTCCAATCATAAGTAAGAATAACTCTAGCTCTTCAAGCCTGTGGTCACATCCTTTTCCCTCTCTGGATTTATCAGCTCGCTGGTGGCATTTCTCTGGACTGCTTCTCAAATCCTGATGACTTTTCCATTGTATGACCTTCAGAAGTCTGCACAGTGTTCAAGGTGTGGGATGAGCATGGTCCTGCAGAGCGGAAGAATTACCTCCTTGCTTTTGGAACATCTCTCCCCAAAGCTACACCCCAGCATTCTGTTTGCTGATGCCACTGCCCTGTCAATCTACTGCCGGTGGTGCAAACCATGTTTGAGCAGCACCTCCAGATTTTTCCCTTTTTGTTTCAATCATTTTTACATCTCTAGCTGTTGACTCATACATCAGCAGATTCACACCTCTCAACTGTACAGACTTTCCCAGACTTTTACCTCATATTTTTAGCCTCTTACTCATAAAATTGAGGTTTTCTGACAAATCATTGGCAAGTCATTGAAGAATGAAGTTCCGGAAATAATGACAGACATTTGAGATTCAGACTTCATACTCTTCAGAAAATTCATTCTAAAGCAAAACCTGTTATTCTATCAACTTTCTAAATTTGTAAGAGCAATATTTACAAATAGTCCCTATTTTTGGGGCTTGTCCCCCCATTATTTATGTCTTTGCCCGGATTTCTTGTTCTAAGAGGGTGATGTGGCCTACATGTAATACTTTGCATTTATCTACAGTGAACATCAACTGTTACTTTTCTGCCCCCTTTACCTTTTCCAAATCCTTCCTTAGACTGTCCCCTCCCTCAGTGTTGTACTTTTATGCCATCATTGAAGAGAATAGGTTCATAGGTGGGTACTAGGCTATCTGCCCAAAGACATTTATAAGTCTAGCCAGAATGTGTTGGCTTTCGCCGCCCCCTTAGATTAGTTCCCTGTGCCTCTGTCCAGCAGAGCCACTGAAGTGATCCCCGAGGTAAACTTTCTGTTTCCCATCCACTCGTTAAGGTTTCTTTTGAAGAGTGTTAGCAAGGAGCTCTGCCTAATGTAGATTGGGATCTTGTTCCAAAGCATGGGAAGTCTCTGGGACAGGAATCTATCCCTCCAGCACATCCTATTTATTGTTGTGGTGAGGTTTAGATCCCTAGAGCATGTGGCTCGAGGGGATAAGATTTTCTTTAGGTGGAGCATGTCCATCAATTCTGGGCTGGATATGGCCTTGTATGTCAGGCAGAGATCACCTCTGAGTAGGCGGTATGCAACCGAGTATAACTGGAGTTTCTTCAGGCGAGCTGCATAGGGCATCTGTTTGAGGCCATTGATCCTCTTGGTGAGGTACTTCTGTGGTCTTTCCAGCTGTTGCAGGTGTCTTGTAAGATACATCCCAAATGGGGCGTTGTACTCTAAGATGGGTCTGATGAGTGATGAGTAGAGGGGCACAATGACCTCTTTTGATCTGGATGCGAACCCTTTTGTGATTAAGTGGGCCACGTAGAAGGATTTTCTAACCACTTTGGCAATGTGATTATCAAAGGTGAGATTGCTATCTACTTAGGTCCCCAGATCCCTTATTACGTCTTCCGTATTTAGGGGACTACTTTGTATGTGGTAGTTTGTAGAGACTTTGTTTTTTCCAAATGGGATGACTATGCACTTTTTGGCATTTAGCTTGAAGCCATGATTTTGACACCAGGTATCCGTCTCAGTGAGACCCTTTTGGAGAATGTCTGTGTCAGTCAGAGAGTCAATTATAGCCCCTAGCTTGCAGTCGTCTGCGAACTTGGTCAGCCATAGTTCTCCTGTGCTTGTCTGTACCTCTGAGAGGTATATGCCGAACAGGAGGGGTTCTAGGACTGAGACCTGGGGAACGCCACTTGTAACCAGTTTAGAGTCAGACCTGGCTCCCGCAACTCTTACCATGTGGGTTCTGTCCGTGAGCCACTTGGCAACCCATCTTGTGACGTAGGGGTTTATGTTCAGGCTGGTGAGCTTTTCAATAATAACAGAATGGGGAATGGTGACAAAGGCCTTAGCGAGGTCTAGGTAGGCTGTGTATACCATCTTTCCTTCATCTATAGCCTTGGTAACTATCTCAAAGAAGTCCACCAGGTTTAGGAGGCATGATTTGCCCTTAACAAAGCCAAACTGGGTAGGGTCCAGTGTTTGGAGGTTCCCAATGTCTTTGTTAATGAGTTCCATGATGATGCGCCCCATAGCCTTGCAGAATGATCATATTTATCAATTCTCTCAGATATGTCTGCAGAAAACATACTACAGAGCACTGGACCAAAAACCAAACCCTACTATACTCCAATCCTTCCATTTTTTCCTTATATTGTTTCTCTCACCACTGCAATCCTCTATACAGTTTTTGTTAAAAACTAAGTTTGATGTTGTAATAATATGCATATAAATCTAAAAATTTCATAAGAATGTCCTAGAATGTGTTTAAACAATTAATTAGATGCCTCGTGGCATCAAATGTCACTCAAATGTTCAGAAAAATGACACTTACTGTTCCCAATAAAAATGAAGAACACAAATGAACTGATAAATAAATGATATATTCATGTGGGAATAAAAGTGAGTTCTCAATTACCAAAAACTCTGACAATATTTGTTGAAGTAAATTGTTTGGTCTTGTTTAGCATACTGCAGAATGAACAGTGGCCACAAGGAGAACAACTTTTAAGTATTGTCCCTTCCAAAGTTTCCAAACGTTTTTGCACAGAAACTCCTTTCTCACCTTTTCTGTAAAAACTGACCTATAGTATTGCCTCTTTTATATGTAAATTCAAAACTCAGTGGTATCAGGCCATGTAGTTGTTTACCTGCCTGTAAAACATCCCATTATTTATTAATCTAAACTAAATGATTTTGACTAAAATATGCTCTTCCTTGTCCCAAGTTATGGCCTAACCCTCAAATGAACCATACTTTTAGCTGGCTCTAACTTAATTTCCCTGTTATATTTCCTATCCCGTCAAAACTGCAAACAAATTCCATAAATTCTCACATAATCATCTTTAAACACACTGCCTTGTGATGCCATTCACGTTGTCGTAACACTCACATGCAAACCTTCACATGTTTTTCTGATAACTCCCCTTCCTTCTCCATTCCCCATACACCATTAAATAACACACCCTCTTGAACTTTTAAGCAGTACAAACAAATTATATCATCTGCATAAATTGCAACTTTTGTCATTTCCCTTCCTGACACCTCACATCTCCCTGTTATAGCTGTAATTCATCTAGGTGACCTTGTAAATCCTAAAAGAGTAGTCAACTGAGGGAAAGGATGGGGGCTTTCCTGGTGGACAACAGTCTCCAGAACAGCAAATGACATGGGTTCCGATCTAAAAGTAGCTGTTACTTGCTATCAGTCAAACCTGATGCAGTTCTGTGACTGGGTTGGAAAAGAACTTGAGAGAGGCACTGTGTATCTGGCCTTTGTCAAGGTTTTTCACTTAATCCTGCACAGATGGCTGACAGGAAATATGCAGAGTTCCTTGATTATGATTGAGACCTAGGAAATGGGCTGTTGAAAAGTAGGATTCATACAGCTGTGATAAGGGGGACAGTAAATGGAATAAGGAAATGGCTCTGTGGCACATAAGGATAAAGGCCTTACTGTGACCCAGATGAACCTTTTTTAACTAGTGTCATGGGAACAGGAGGGACTCTGTGGGAGTGGGTTGTGCCTGTGAGGGAGTGGCCAACATCAGCTTTCCTATTCTGGTGTGGGTGGATGGTAGCCAAGGTTCTGTGAAATATTAGCACCATTAAGAGACTAGTGGGCTGCATGCTGCAAGTGCATATACCTCTTAGTGAGAGATTGTGCACGAGTGAAATGGGCATGCACCAACGGACAGCAAATCTACTGAGCTCTCCATGGCTGCTGTGGGTAGGCAATGTGTGTTTGTGTACAGTCCTCAGGAACGATATGATTCTGGACCAGCACCCTTTATCTCCTTACTGGCACCAGACATAGGGTTGGGTTGACCCCAGGGGAAGCTACAATATATCCGGTAGATCTGACGAATGAGAAGAGGAGCTGGTGGCAGCTGATGTTCAGCTGCATGGAGGGGATAGAAAAAAATAACAGGAATAAGGAAAGTGGCTAATAATCTGGCACTTGACACAGAGGAGTAAGGAGCTGTTAAAGATTCCTGTAGTCCAGTTGTCCAGAGTTTGATTTTCTCAGCCCCCATTTCTTAACATTTTTTTGCCTCAGCATGTCACTGAACCAGACAGCACTTCTGAGCTGAGTTAGAAAAAGGTCCATGTACATCAGTGTTCTACCCCAGTTAACAAATAGAAACAAACAAATAAATAAAAGAATTGTGCTGGGTTGATCTTGAGTCCAGTACTCTTCAATGTTCTTGTTTCATGCATTCCTAAGGGAGCAGAGGAGAAGACCATCCTCTTCACTGATGACACAGATCATCTAACCAATCTGGCAGAGAGGTGCAGGTTCTTTGCAGACAAATGTATAATGCTGCACTTCTGTCACAGTGAAACAGCAGGAAGCACATCTGTAGATGTTGGTTATGTCTGGGTTAGGCCACGGGAAAAATAATGAGAGGACAGTGGCAGCAGCAAATGGAATACTGGAACATATAATCGGGCCACTGACATAATTCTTCAGTTCTTCTAGACCCTGGGAGGCCACATCTTAGTACTGTGAAATACAATTAAATAGCCTTTGTAAACTCCCAGAGTCAGCTGCATTTCATAATAAAAAATAACCTTCTGTCTGTGAATTTAACTAATATCTTATTAAATTATTCCTGAAAAAAAAAAGATGTGGAGCTCACTCTAAACCATTACAATTAGTTATAAATGGAAACGATTTTAAACTTGGAGAAATTTCTATCTGCTAGGTCCTTAGTTGGATGCAGAGATACTTTCAGAGAAATCTGCACATAATTTATAAGTTTAGTATGCAAAAGGATGACAGAAGTATAATAAATGCAATGTTTATAAATGTTGTGTTGCGTGTCATACGGAATCATGTTAAAGAAGTCCTTATATTGTTAAAACATATATGTTAAACTACATCTTTTATTTGCAACATTGTATGGCTATGTGGCTAACCAACTGAGGAATATTAACATAGTCACACACCTGTATTTAGACATTTTAATATAGTTTGTAATCATATCTTGATATGCTTTTCATTAATGGATTTGGAATACTCACCCTTAGGTTATAAAACTGAATTAAAATTGATAACAGACTTATGAAACTCGGGCAAAAATAATTAATATCTTTATAACATGTACTGAGTTAGGACTCACAGAATTCACAGGCCATTTTTTTTATGTTTTTAGACATGTATTTATGCCTTTCCCATTTCTGATGTAATGCACGTATTTATATGTGGTTCTTAAGTTATACATATTTTTTTTCTTTGCACTGGGGTTTTCTGTCTTTCAAATCACTCCATAGTTAGCTGCACATTGGTTCTAGCAATGCCGTATATTTAAGTAAAAGGTGGCAGCACTAACACACTGCTGCCTGTAGTAAATTACGAACACCTATTAATACAGGTTACTTGAGACTGTTTTCATAATTAGTAACTACAGGTAATTAGTACCAACACATTGATCTGTGCAGTAAAAAACACATTCGGTGAGACAAAAAAAAAGGAAATGGGAATATCCGAAGTTCACGACCTCAGCCAGGTATACTAGAAAAGTGCACAACAGTGTATACATTTTTAAATAATTTACTTTTTGTGCAGACAGATGTGCAAGAACTTACTTTAAAAAAATGTGTATTATCTTGGTTTATTGTCATGTATTTTCTTAACTGGCTTTTTTTTTTTTTTTTTTTGGTAGAGTGCCTAGTTGGCTATACCATTTTTTATGCTTGCCATGTATGTCAGAAGTTTTTCCTTTCTTTATTTTCTTTTTTTTCAGTAGTGAAAAGCTATAATCTCCTGAAACATAAATGATGATTACTGGTAAAATGCAGTATAACGTATCTGCATTGTCTTCCAGAGTGGTAGAAATCAGTTATGCATATTTGTTAGATTTGACCATTGTTATGAAAGTGGTTGCAGGTTTGCTATGGGAGTGAAAATTCAGTAAAGACAGTTTGGAAAACTGTGCTTCTGACCCTTTTAGTGGACTTGTGGTGAGATATAATTAAATATCTGTTTTGATCATTCCTTACTGACTAGCAACAAGTGTGTTTTGCTGACTTTGGATTTATTAACATTTTGTTTTAAGACAGAAGGCTCTATGTAGTGACATGATGTAGTTTGAACTTGAGTGTTTCTAGGAACTGAACAGTTTGTTATGACAGATAAATGGCTCTGGTGAATTTGTAGCTGTTTCTCTAATAATGATAGTGGAGAGATGTACACTGTACCCTGTTGACCACATTGGAAGTTAGCTTTTAGTGGGAATTACAAGTTCCTCTGTCTGTTGTGTCAGCTTTCATAAGGTGTTCTTTGTACATAAACTGCTTATACCCACTACCCAGTCATGGTATTTCATCCATTTGTTATGTTTAACTTTTCGCTGCAGCCTTTACTTTTTTGTGCCAAATGCTATTTTAAAGGAGGTTTCATCCACTGCCAAGCTACATTTAATTGGCACAGGGATTTCTACCCACACGGCATTTCAAAAGATGGCTTGGCTTTGTTGGGTTGTATTCCTTCATGTTGCTCAGTCTGTACATTGTGGTCTCCTAGAATCCCTGAAAAAATATCCCAGAGGTGTCTTATTGGACTAGCAAATTGTTTATATCTCGGTAATGTAGGTGTTTAGGGCCACAATAGTGTATACTTCCCTTGAGAATGAGTTAAAAAAATTCTCAGACTGACTTGAAAAATACTTGCTAAAAAAGGTCTTTGAGAGAGCAATGCATCCCCCTTTCTTGAAGAAGGCAGTTTATCTGTATATCTTAATATTAAAAAGGGTAGGAGTGGGGGCTAACAGCACATCATTAATTATTTACTCTCGGTGTATTTAATTACTGTGAGGGAGGGAGGTTAATGTGCTACTCTCTTGGCAGTTAATGTAAATTATTCCATTGTTACATAACTTTTAGAAAAAAACAACTTAAAATGTACACAAAAGTATTTTTTGACTAAAGGCTCCTTGAATCCCTTTGCAGTGTCTCTTCTCATCCGATGACCAGCACTCTCACAAAATGCAATTTGTAGTTACTCTGTTTATATATGTCTGCATCTCTAATGTAACCAGTGCCAGAATACATAGTCTGTTGGGTAGGGGGACTGCATTTTGGAATTTGGTGTGCAATTACAAAAACGCTGGCTATGTTCCTCCTAAAGGTAATATCAATGGCCGTATTGCAAACTCACTACATGTATTAAGTATTAGCCCTGTCACATCATGTAAACCCAGGCTCTACCCTATCACACCACTAGATGGCAGCAAGCCACATGCATCAACAGTCACCTTCTCATAACTTTATGATCCACTTACAATAATGCTATAAATATATAATATAAAAGCACAGAAGTCATTTCTTTAACGCTAAACCCAACGTAAAGTCAAACAAAATATGACTAGTTTTTCATTTCACATTGGAAATAAAATGCATCCAACCCCTTTAATAGAAACAAAGTGCTTTTTGTCTTGTATTACAAGCTAACTTTAGCAGAATGAACTTATTGTTACTTATGGCCTCCTGATAATCTACTGCCTTTTTATATATAAGGTCATTCAGGTGGCAGATCATGCATCTTACTGTATTCCTGTTTTTTGGCAAAAGTGTGCTCTGATTATTTGTGTCTTTGTTGGAGATATTCAGATCATTTCATGGAGGCTAGGTAATGCATTACATAAGGAAAAAAGCAGCATATTCTCATTAAACAGTATTACACTTAATGCCTGGGATTCAACAGATAAGTAATACACTGTGTGGAGCAAACTAGCAGAGATAATGACATCACAAAGGTTGTGGGAGATTCTAAGACAGCACAAACCTGGCAGGGGTGAAAAGTGAGCTATACAATGCATTCTAATGAGTACATAATGACATGGAAACGAGGAACCCAGTGAAAATGGAGCCCATGGTGTATGCAAATGATGACACCTCAAATGGCAGACTAATTCAGAAATGCCTTTTCATACATTACATTTCCTTCCTCTCCCTTCTTCACTCATTTTCTTACTTCTATCAATTTCTCTCCCCAGGTTTCTCTCTAAATATACTATAAGCCTGCTTTTCTCTCAATTTGTATTGCAATTCCTGTTTGTATTACACTAACTTACCTTTACTTTTACCATAAAGTGGCTAAAATGTCTCTGACTACT
This sequence comes from Protopterus annectens, assembly GCF_019279795.1. Classification (NCBI taxonomy): domain Eukaryota; kingdom Metazoa; phylum Chordata; order Ceratodontiformes; family Protopteridae; genus Protopterus; species Protopterus annectens. Next base: position 683,772,512 of record NC_056733.1, read on the forward strand.
CAGTCATTTTCATATAATGTTTAATTTGGTATAGCTACTTAAACTGCATTTTTTTTGTATTATTTTTAAAGACTGTAAAATTATTATTCTTAAAACGTTCTGTAATACTTAGCTTTTCTCCCTGGGCCTCCGCTGAAAATGGGTTCCTACCCAGTCAGACTTTCCCGATAATCAAATGTTAATAAATAGATAAAAAGTATGGGTTCACTGTGCTGTTGTGTATGCAGAGTTTGAACACTGAGACTGAGTGTAGCCTTACCCATCTTACCTGCAGGGATTGTTTAGTAAATTACAGAGGACAAAGGTAGGGATCTTGCAGGAATCAGCCTCACAAATCCTAAAGCAGCTCCCTGCCATTATGCTACAGCCTGTAGAGGAGGTTCCTCAGGACTGCAGAGGAGAAAAACAGCACAAAGTGGATACATTTCAATATATCCCTCTGAGCTACACGCTCTAGGGACCTAAACCTTGTCACCATAATAAACAGAACATGCTGAAGGGATAGATTCCTGTCCAAGAGACTTCCCATACTCTGGAAAAAACTACCTATCTATATCAAACAAAGCTCCTCGTTAGCACTCTTCAAGTAAAATCTTGATGACTGGATGGAAAATAGGAAATTCACCCTGAGGATCACTTCTGTGGCTCTGCTCGACAGGGGAACAGGAAAATAATTTTTTTGTGTGGCAAAAGCCATGGTACCTTTTTGGCTAGGCTTATATAGGCCCTAGGGCCAATAGCCTAGTACCTACCTATGAACCTATAGCCAATTCCCTAAGGTCCTAGAAGCCACAGATTGCACACATATTGCATAAAGGTTCCACCTGGTCGAGAGGACCAGCAGTACATTTACAGTAAAGGCTTTCACTTCCTAAACTGTCAGGTGGTCTGCAGTGTCCTAGACATTATTTATAAAATGTTCTTGTGCCATCTGGGCAGTCACCATGATTCAAATATTTGGCATATATGTGACTTCTACCAAAGGTTTGTGTCAGGTGACTTTACACAGACAAATTCTTCTTGGCAGATAAACACACATTACATAGTCAATTCAATACATGCAGGCACCACAGAAGCAGGGAAAATGCCACAGGGTACCAGAGAAGCAGGGAGAAGGCCACATATTATATGTTTTTTGTTGTGTGTAGTAGATGATGACAGATATAGCCTAGAACCCTGGTTGATAATCCCAACCACCACAACGCCAGACCATGCAGGAAATGACCCATAACACAACCTATGAAGAAATATAAAATATACAGGACCATGTGCATGGCCTGCTGAAGGGAGTCTTCCATTGTATAGACATGTCAAGAGGGACACTGCAGTGCAGAATACACATCTGCAGCAAGATTTTTGTCTTGTGTGGCAAACATGTTATTATACAAACAGATGAAGCATCAGCTGAACATCTTGGCAGGGCCTTCCATACCAGTTAAGCAGCAGCAGAATGACAGGGTGGTGTCAGGGAGGATCATGAAGAAGTTTGAAAAACATTGCAGCACTGGTGAGTAAGACCAGGAAATTACTCAACCTCACTTGCATGCTTTAGTGTTCAGTGGTCCAGTCCGTGTGGTGGACCTGCCCATTGCAATGTTCCATGCTTTTTCCTTTGCACATAGAGTTATAGCAGTAACTCTTCATTGCATCTATTATCTGTTATACCCACTCACACCATTCACATCCTGCAGTTGTCCTGCCAAATGTGGTGCTTATAATGCTTACCTACAGCACATTTGCCTTGGAGGCACATGCCACATATGCTGAAGGCCTGCAGCAGCACTTCATTCTCCTAAAAAGTCAAATTTCCCAGGAATTGTCTCCTTCAGATTATCATACAAGTTCCTATATACCTCTGGGAGAAACATATCTGTCAGTGGGCTTGTCTGATATTCTGTGATTTTCCCATACCTAAGGCACAATCCCACCATTTGTGTGGTATGCTGTGGTTTACCCACACCCAAGGTGCAATCCCACCATTTGTATGGTATGCTGTGGTTTGTCCAAACCTAAGGCACAATCCCACCATTTGTGTAGTATGCTGTGGTTTACCCACACCCAAGGCACAATCCCACCATTTGTGTGGTATGGTATGGTTTAACCACACCTAAGGCACAATCCCACCATCTGAGTGGTATGCTGTGGTTTGTCCACACTTAAGGCACAATACCACCATTTGTGTGGTATGCTGTGGTTTGTCCACACCTAAGGCACAGTCCCACCATTTACACCCCCTAGCTATCAGATGCAGTTAGTGTTGTGTCCTTTCTCCTTCTCTCCACCATTTACACAGTGTAGCCTAGCCAGGCCTCAGGATATGGCCGTAGAAATCTATACCCCTTGCGGTATGTAAACCACAGTTGGGCCCTAGACACAGGCATATGGACATGCCACTGTCATGGGTTCCTGTTACACATACACTACTTCATCTGCCTCAGTCTCACTGACATTCAGCATGCAGGTTTTATTTTTTATGGGGTAGTTTACCAGGCAGGACTCCTTCCTTAAATCTATGAACCCTGAAATCTACAGAATTTTTATAGAAATTTCTTTAAACCCCAGTGGTATGATAATGAAATGTGGCACACAAAATAATGCTGATGCTTTTTGTCATGATAATAACAGTCAGATAGCTAGGCAGATATGCTAATGATGCTAGTTAATGCCACTCTCTGTTAACTGCTGCTATTGCTACAAAAACATTCTGGTTCTACCCATGCATGCCACAGTGATCACAAAACAAGTGACCATTATATTTGCATGTATGGCATGTGTATACACTAGTGGTGCTGTGTTATAGCCATGTCTTAGAAGTATGGTGCAATGCTGTAGACATAGTAGCAGAAGGTAGCTATCTGTTCTGGAACTCTCCTAATCTGGCACCTGTCACAACTCTAAATTGAGAAGCAAAAAAGGGCCTCTGCTCCCCTAGAACTGAGGAGAAAAAAACTCTTCTTACAGTATAAATTGAATTTGCTGCAGTTTAAACCATGCAAATGGTGCCAAGTGCTTAATTTCTAAGAAAAAAAATGCTCTTCTTTATTTTTAAACTGTAATAACCTGCCTGCTACAGTTTAAGTCACACACAGACAGCACTAAAGCACTTCAGTTTTAAAAAGAAAAATCTTCTTTCCTTTTAAACTGTAGCAAACTGCTTGCTATGCTTTAGCAAGCAGTTGCTATAGTTAATGCCATACATGTTGCACTAATCACTTCACTTCTGACCATAAATGCATATGAATGCCAGTAATGCACTGTACTGCTGAGTGTTTGGCATCTACCAATCTTGCACCCTAATACTTTACATCTAGGATGGCTGCCCCTTTGCTACAACATAGCTACACATCTGCAGCAAGATTTTTGTTCTGTGTGGCAAGCTGCACAACATGTTATTATACAAACAGATGAAGCATCAGCTGAACATCTTGGCAGGGCCTTCCATACCAGTTAAGCAGCAGCAGAATGACAGGGTGGTGTCAGGGAGGATCATGAAGAAGTGATGCAGAGGTGTTTGAAAAACACTGCAGCACTGGTGAGTAAGACCAGGAAATTACTCAACCTCACTTAAATGCTTTAGTGTTCAGTGGTCCAGTCCGTGTGGTGGACCTGCCCATTGCAATGTTCCATGCTTTTTCCTTTGCAGATAGAGTTATAGCAGTAACTCTTCATTGCATCTAATATCTGTTTTACCCACTCACACCATTCACATCCTGCACTTGTCCTGTCAAATGTGGTGCTTATAATGCTTACCTACAGCACATTTGCCTTGGAGGCACATGCCACGTATGCTGAGGGCCTCCAGCAGCACTTCATTCTCCTAAAAAGTCAAATTTTCCAGGAATTGTCTCCTTTAGATTATCATACAAGTACCTATATACCTCTGGGAGAAACATATCTGTCAGTGGGCTTGTCTGATATGCTGTGATGTGCCCATACCTAAGGCACAATCCCACCATTTTTGTGGTATGCTGTGGTTTGTCCACACCTAAGGCACAATCCCACCATTTGTGTAGTATGCTGTGGTTTACCCACACCCAAGGCACAATCCCACTATTTGTGTGGTATGGTATGGTTTAACCACACCTAAGGCACAATCCCACCATCTGCGTGGTATGCTGTGGTTTGTCCACACCTAAGGCACAATCCCACCATTTGTGTGGTATGCTGTGGTTTGTCCACACCTAAGGCACAGTCCCACCATTTACACCCCCTAGCTATCAGATGCAGTTAGTGTTGTTTCCTTTCTCCTTCTTTCCACCATTTACACAGTGTAGCCTAGCCAGGCCTCAGGATATGGCCTTGGAAGCCTATACCCCTTGTGGTATGTAAAACACAGTTGGGCCATAGACACAGCCATATGGACATGCCACTGTCATGGGTTCCTGTTACACCTATACTACTTCATCTGCCTTAGTCTCACTGACGTCCAGCATGCGGGTTTGATTTCTTATGGGGTAGTTTACCAGGCAGGACTCCGTCCTTAAATCTATAAACCCTGAAATCTACAGAATTTGTATAGAAATTTCTCTAAACCCCAGTGGTATGACAATGAAATGTGGTACAGAAAATAATGCTGATGCTTTTTGTCATGATAATAACAGTCAGATAGCTAGGCAGATATGCTAATGATGCTAGTTAATGCCACTCTCTGTGAACTGCTGCTATTGCTACAAAAACATTCTGGTTCTACCCATGCATGCCACAGTGATCACAAAACAAGTGACCATTATATTTGCATGTATGGCATGTGTATACACTAGTGGTGCTGTGTTATAACCATGTCTTAGTAGTATGGTGCAATGCTGTAGTCATAGTAGCAGAAGGTAGCTATCTGTTCTGGAACTCTCCTAATCTGGCACCTGTCCCAACTCTAAATTGAGAAGCAAAAAAGGGCCTCTGCTCCCCTAGAACTGAGGAGAAAAAATTCTTCTTACACCATAAATTGCATTTGCTACAGTTTAAACCATACAAAGGGTGCCACGTGCTTAATTTCTAAGAAATAAATGCTCTTTTTTCTTTTTAAACTGTGATAAACTGCCTGCTACAGTTTAAGTCACACACAGACAGCACTAAAGCACTTCAGTTTTAAAAAGAAAAATCTTCTTTCCTTTTAAACTGTAGCAAACTGCTTGCTATGCTTTAGAAAGCAGTTGCTATAGTTAATGCCATACATGTTGCACTAATCACTTCACTTCTGACCATAAATGCATATGAATGCCAGTAATGCACTGTACTGCTATTTGGCATCTACCAATCTTGCACCCTAATACTTTACATCTAGGATGGCTGCCCCTTTGCTACACCATAGCTACACCACTGTACAGTAGTGCCACACAGTAGCACTATATGTTATTAACAAATGTGCATTTATGTGCACAAGGTTAGCATTTTACTCCTTGAGGTTAACTGAGGTAAGTGGTCATGACTACTTCAGGCACTGTGGAATGTAAGGCTTTAGAGTGGTGTGACTGACAGAGCAGGATATTCCTTTTTTTCTTTCTGCACACATATATTAGGTATGGCCTGCTAGGTGAGTATGATGCCCCACTTCAAAAGGTGAATGCCTGACATGAGTTTGCTGGGATGGTATCACCCATTCGAGGTGCCAGCATTGGTACAGTGATCTGAGGCAGCACCAACTTGAATTGCTTCAGCATTGGGAGGCAGGTGTTCAGAACACAGAGCCCAAAATGCCCAAGAAGCTTGTTGTTTTCTGCACTGTTGTTGTCTACTTTCTTAACTGCAGTACATGTATACTTAGGGGTACATACTTTGTTTTTTCAGTGGTGTAGGATCAACAGCTGAATAGGGTTGGGAGTTGCAGAAGGTAGGAGCACCTCTCCTGACAGTGTGAGGTGTGTATTTCATACATGCCAGCCCACTGTACAACTGCAATTTTGTTTGTAGTATATATATATATATATATATATATATATATATATATATATATATATATATATATGTGTGTTTGTTCCCATTGTGTTATCCTCCAGGAGGTGAGGCTCTTATTACCTCCTCCTGTTCCAGCCAATGCCTCTGGTGTTGGGTCACGAGTAGCATCCAGGTTCTTCCTCTAGAAGTGAACTGGGGTGGATCACTTGTGCTTCTGTATCTGCTTCTCAGGAAGTCTATTCTGTAGGTGGATCAAAGGAACCTCCTCTGGTCTTCCTTTTTCAGTTGTAGAGACTAGTGGCTGCTGAAGTGAGCTGCAACTGGATGCCTGCCTCAGCAATGTGAAATAGCTTCTGACATAGTCATGGAAGTACGCAACTGTCATTACTCTCCCATTGAGCTGCTAGGGGACAACCAACCCATTACATCAGCCACGAGGTGAGTGATGCCTGGGTTTGTTGCAATCTGGGCCAACCTGACATCTACCCATACAAGGATTCCGTCTTATCCTATCCTATCCTAACTTATCCTATCCTATCCCCATCATGGTGTTTTCCATCCATTGGCAACCTATAGACACTGGACTCATCCCAGTTTAGCTTTCTTAAGGAAAGGTCATGCCTACATAAACTGGTAACTTCTTTGAGAAGGTCACCAAGGCAGTAACTTCTTTGAGAAGGTCACCAAGGCAATGGACAAGAATAAAACAGCGCATATTGCATATTTTGACCTGGTCAAGGGATTTGTTACAGTACCACGCTCAGGCATTGTTGATAAGCTCTCTAAGTTAGGCATAAATCCCTATATAATTTGCTGGATTGCCCACTGGCTGACAGGCTGGATTCAAGAGGCCAGGATCAGTAAGATCACTTCCACCAAGAGACCAGACCAGTCACCAGCAGAGTACCCCAGGGCTCTTTGCTGGGCTTGCTCCTATTTGGCATCTATTTCTTGGAAGTCAAAGTTAATGTTCAAGGCCTCCGGTTCACTAAGTTCACAGATAACTGTAAATAGGGAGCTATTACAGATTCTCCCAAGTCACCAATATCTTCAAAGAGGGTTTAACAGAGACAAATGACTGGTGTCAAAGCCATGGCCTAAAACTCATTGCCAAAAAATGCATTATAATGCCTTCTGGGAAACTGTCAACTCAGGTTAATTACTCCATCAATAAAACACCCCTTGAATCAACGCAGTAGTAAGGGATCTGGGAACATACTGTACATAGACAGCAATCTAGCTTTTTGACCAACACAAGATAGTATGAGAATCTTTCTATGTCACCCAGCTTATAGGCAAGGGTATGGCATCCAGGTCCACATAAGTTATAGTACCACTCTGCCCTTACCAGAACTATCGAGTACAATGCCCCCTTTGGCATTTTTCTAGCTAGACATTTGCAACATTTGGAACACTAACAATGGTTTCTCACCAGGAGAATTCAGGGCATGAATACCCTATGCTATACTAATAGCCTAAAGGCTCAGTCTCTATAGTCAGTCTCCTGCTGAGAGGGGATTGTTGCCTGGCTTACAGGGCTTCCTTAGACCCAGCCTTGATGGATCTGTTGCACTTGTGCAAAACAAACAGCATCAGAAACACTGAATGAACTTCACTTATTACATAAACAGAAAATGCCGGAGAGACAGATCTGTGTCCCAAAGGATCCTTGTGCTATGGAATAGGCACCACATCCATGTAAAACTGAGTTCCTCCATGACCCTATTCAAAAGAAACCTTGACAACTGGAAGGAAATTGTACATTTACCTCCAGTCTGGCCCTCATGTCCCTTATGGACAGAAGTCATCAATAAGAAAAGTATTATTCTAATACCACACCCTACTAGCATGCCCCCCCCATATAGATGCCCATGATATTTGGGACCCATATGGGTTTGGGGTGAGCAGCTAGTTTTGTAAGAACCCCAGTGGTCATTAGCTTAGTAACAACCTGTGACCCTATTAACCTTTTAAGTGTCATTTCCCTTTTCCTTTCCCTATTGTCCAGCCCTCCTCATCACCACCTATCCACTCTGTGTATGTCTGTGTCCATCTACACTTCTCCCCACCTTTTATATACCTTACCCCTACTTGCCTGAGTCAGAGTTTTCTGTTACATACCCTTCTCCCTGTATCCCATCCACAGCCATCTCTCACTACTTTCCCTACTTACCATTCTTTTTATATATTACAAGAGGAAATATTTTTTTCCCTTTTTTAACAATGCTGTTTTGTATTAAACAAGAAACATCTTTATTGAATTATCACTTATGACATGCAGCCATTCATTTATATAAATGAAAAAAAAACATATTGACATATTTTCAGTTACAAACATTATACATCACATATAATCTTCTATACAGTCATTATCATTTGACCATTACATAGCTCATTCAATTTCTGTCTTCCCATAAAACTCATTCCGCTTCCAAAATATTATTCTGCATGTATTGTTCCCACAATTCCCATTTTTTCAATGCAAATTGCCCCTACCCTTTTCTAAAGATCCCACTTCCAATTCTTTTATCTCTGTTACTATAGTCACTACTTCTAGTGCAGTTAGTTTAGTCTTTGATTTCCATTTTCTAGTAATTGCTTTTTTAGCAACTACCAGAATTAAACTCATCAAGGCCTTACTATGTCGAGGCAATTCTGATTATCTATCAGAGCTCAAAAAAAAATTTTCAATAGTTGCACCAGTTTGCTCACCCCATATTTCTGACAGAGTAGTCTACAATGAATTTTTAAAGTCTGCCAACTCATTATACTGCACAAAAATATGTTTTCAGTTAGCTCTTTCTTCTTCTTCTTCATCAAACCTCTAACATTTGTAATCTACCTGAGGAAAAATTCTTTGGAGTCTGCTTGGGGTATAAAAATATCCATGCAAACACTTCCAAGCAAAACTCCGAAATTTTCTATACTTTGTTGAATATTTGGGAGCCATACGTATATCATCCCATTGTTTTTTTATGATTTGGATACTTAATCTCTCTCTTCCCAATCCTTTCTAACCTCCTCTGATTGAGTCCTATAGTTATCATGCAATATTTCAATTGGGTACTAACTATCCCTATTTAACAGCTGCTTCTTTCTATTATAGATTATTCTACAAACTCTACCAGTGCTGATCTTTCACTTAAGATCCCCCTATTCCTTTCTCTTTGCCTATAGTCTAATATCAGTCCTTGATAGGGAATGCAATTTCTAGCCTGCAGTCCAAATGTATTCTTGGCCTCTTCTCATTCTGTTACGTATCCTTCTCTAATTATTTGTATTCAATACCTTGGTTCCTTGGCTAGTTTTCTCCAATAAATTCTGGCCCCCTCTTTCCTATTCTTTGGACCCAAAAGGAAGTGAACAGCACTGAAATAACCAATAACCCAACACAAAGATGCCGTGGCACAAACGTGAAAACAGATTCTCATCAAATCATTCTGGTAACCAGGAAAGTGGATTAACATGAAGAAAAAACTGCCAGCAAAGTTTTTACACTATTTAGTAAGAAAAAGATTAAGTGCTTTTGTTCCATAAACTTCATCAAAACAAGTATCACCATACATCACTTCCTTTTAAAGCATTGATTTAAAGAAACAAGACACACATTTATCATATTAAATTATGTTAGCTATAACTTAGATAAAAATCTTTTTTAGATTTAATTTGATGTAATTTAGGAAGATAGAATATTTTTATCATGCAGTATAAATTTGTGTCTTGTTTCTTTAAATCATTGCTTTAAAATAAAGTGATGTGTGGTGATACTTGTTCTAATGAAGTTCTGGGTTTATAGAACAAAAGCGCTTAATCTTTTTTTTTATTAAGTAGTGTATAAACCTCGCAGGTGTTTTTTTTCTTCATTTTATTCGACTTTACTGGTTGCCAGAATGATTTGGTGAGTATCTGTTTCCATGTTTGCTCCATGGCATCCTATTCTCTGTACCCCTAATTGCAGTCATCCCTGTCGACAGAATCTCATTTCTCCATCATTCCCATGTTGGTTTAGTTTTTAAAATACTTTCTGCTACTTCATGAATATAACATTCTGTATGATTATTGTTATTCTCCTTAAGGATCTGCATCCAAAATCCCACTCTCTCCTTATTTCTTGAGTTTCCCCATTTTATCAGAATCACATTCATTGGCGAAGTATGTGCACATACAAGGAATTTGACTTCAGTTTCAGTAACTCTCCAAGTATGAATTACATAAATGACATGCATACAACTATTAAGAACAAAACAAATGACATACATGCAACTATTAAGAACAAAAAAATGTAAATATACATATACATATACATATACGTACAAGGTGCAAAGTGTAACTCAGTGCAAGAAATACTGAAATAACTCTGAAAAAAAAACAAGTATTAACAATATGTAAACAATACTGCAGAATCTTTGGAGGCTTGGGAAAAAGAATACCCTAGCCTAATAAGCTGAGTTAACTTCTTATGAACTTGATGGCCTGTAGAAAAAAACTGTTCTTATGTGCGCTTGTTTTGGTGCGAATGTCTGGCCGATGGCAGTAGTTCAAAAAGATGGTGACCTGGATGTGAAGGGTAGGTGATGATTTTCTGCAAGGGTCTCTCAGTGCAGTAACAATTTTAACACCTCTCCAGTAGTGTGGAGGGAGGGGACTGCCACTTCCTCTTGGACTACAAAAGTAAACCCTGAACAAAGGCCTGTGATTTAGCTACTTTTCTGGCTGTAGCTGGATAACTTCTAAGTATAGTGTAAGATAAGCTCTGAACAAAACATAAATGAGGGTGATTAGAGACAGAAAAGAAGCAATCCTTTTACAGAAGGTAAAGAAAATAAGTGACCCACACAAATCTCATTATATGTCAGTGGCATGGGAATTCACAGTTACTTCCTTATATCTGGCATGTGTCATACAAAGCATTATGGGAAAGAGAAAGAGTTGAGGGAGAACAAGATCACGTTGATACATCAAGCCCCATTGGTAGCCATGTTGTGGAAAACAGGCTGAAATTACAAATAAAGCACTTGGAGTGATTTTGAGGTGTTAAAATAGATCAGGAAACAAAGAGTGAAAAAAAACAGATTTTGTTTAGTTTTAGGGTGGAGTTGCCCTTTAACACTAAATTACACCAACCTTCATTGATATAAAATCAGATTCCACCTCCTTTACTCTTCCTTGATGTCTCCAATACTCTGTCCACTCTGTAAAGTTGAAACCCGGGCAGATGCAATGCAGAGTCCGGAATGGAATAATTTAGACAGGTTTCTGTGAAACACAGTACAGAAGAAAGTGAAAAATCCTTGTCAGTTTCATTGAGAAGTAACAGTTCATCCATCTTATTGCATAGGGAGCATCATCCACTTTGAATTATATCTTTCTGCATGTGCAATGCATAGGAGCCTAAACTGTGTAGCTCTGAAATACCCCTTCAAATCAGGTAATCCCAAAGCACCTTGTTCTACTGGAAGAACAACACCAAACACATCACACACAGCAGACAACACACCAGTTTCTCACAAACACAGCCTGTAAGGCAAAACAATAAACCATCACACCCCACAAGGCATAAGAATAAACCAAACATACTAGTCATTGGTGACTCTATTGTGAGATACTCTGATGTCCCCCTCACCAGGCTCGACAAGGAGAAAGTCACAGTCAGTTGTCTGTATGGTGCCAGAATCTCCACATCAAATGTATAACAAGTACAAGTATGACTCTGCCATTGTCTATGATGGTGTGCATGACCTGAGATGTACCTCCCTGGACTATATGAAAAGAGACATGATTGAGCTCTCAGAGTATGTGTCCCAGGCAGGTATGGCCCTAGCCCTAAGTAGCATCCTACCTTCACCAAAAATGATACCACAATACCAACAAAAAATAATTGGCTTCAACAATTGGCTTAGCTTCTGGTGCCATTCCAAGGGGGATCCAGTATCTGTCTTCCTGGGATTTCATGGTTGACAGGCCTCAATGCTTTGCCAGAGATGGCCTCCACCTGTCACCACTGGGATTCTGGATATTTGTCAAGGCCCTCACTTCCCCCATTGTGCCTTTTTTAGGCAATGTCCCAAAGACAAATCTTCCAACATAAAAGATTTGTCAAAAAGCATATTGAAGGTCATGCTGCTTAATGCTAGGTGCCTTAACCTGAAAATGCACTCATTGGAGGCTGTCCTTGCACTGAAAGATGCCGATGTCTGTGCAGTCACAGAAACTTAGTTCAGAGCTGCGGAGAGCACCCCTGCCTTACCAGGCTGTACCTCTTTCCACACATTCCAACCCCAAAATGAGGTTGGGAAGACTAAGGGTGGTGGAGTCTCTATCTTCATTAGACCCATTATAGAATACAACGCCCCATTTGGTATGTACCTCTCAAGACATCTGCAACAACTGGAAAGGCCTCAGAAATACCTCACTAAAAGAATCACAGGCCTAAAGCAGATGCCCTACGCTGACCGCCTTAAAAAACTCCAGCTATACTCTGTCGCATATCGTCTACTCAGAGGCGATCTCTGCTTAACATACAAGGCCATGTCAAACCCAGAGCTGTTGGACATGCTACACTTAAAGAAATCCCAATCCCTCAGAGCTACACGCTCCAGGGATCTAAACCTTGTCATCACAATAAACAAAACATGCTGGAGGGATAGGTTCCTGACCCAGAGACTCCCCAGACTCTGGAATAGATTGTCCATACATGTCAAGCAGAGTGCCTCTTTGGACCTCTTCAAGAGGAACCTTGACGATTGGATGGGAGAAAGGAAATTCACCCCAGGGATTACGTCAGTCGCCCTGCTAGACAGGGGTCCAGGAAAGTAAATAATGTGGGAAGAAATAGCCAGGGAATTGTTATGGCTAGGCTTGTATAGGCCCTAGGGCTGATAGCCTAGTACCAACCTATGAACCTATGAACCTATAAGGATAGGCACACATCCAGACTGGTTTGACAGCATGATGCAGTGGAATTACTCCAGGTACAACTGACGGTTAGCACGACACCCATCCAAGTTATAGCCAACTATAGAATCCCATCCATGACTCAGGACACCCACTCCTCTTACCTGGATCTACCTGACTCCATCAAGGTACCGCGCAACACCTGATCCTTGGTGACTTCAACTACCCCACCATAGACTGGGTGAACTATTCCTGCACTAATGCACTCAATCACCGATTCCTTGACTTCATCATTTCTAAAGCACTAGACCAACTCGCCTCATCCCCCACAAGGGGAGATAACCTTCTGGGCCTGGTTCTCACCAACATAGGTGACAGCTGCACCATTCCCATAGTATGTTCCTGCCTGGTGAGATCAGATCATTGGACTGTCTCATTCAAAGTTTCTGTCCCACCCAAATCCCCCTCTCCCAGCCATAATCAAGCTAAGAAACTCAAAAGCTGACTACAACCTCCTAGGGGAGGGTATCAGCAGCTTCATACTACTGCCTCCCTCAGAGGATGCAGACAACTATGCTGAACAGTACACCAGTGCGGTTTACAAGCACCTGTACAACTGCATGGACTCAGCCATACCCAACAGAACTAAAACCTGCTCCTCAAAGAAAAATAAACCTGATTGGTGGACATCCTCTATCAACAGGCTTTACAACAAAAGGAAGAAACTGTTGCCTAAGGGTAAAAAGGAACACATTCCAAATTGGAAAAAAATCCCTCATTAGCCTCAACAAGCAAATTAGATCACTAGTGAAAACTTCCAAAGCCAATTATGAATCAAAACTAGCCTCTGAAACAAAGGGAAACCACAAAGCCTTCTTCATTTACATCAGAAACTTGCATGACAAGGCCCAGGTTTGTTCTGAATTAGTACTTAACAGTATCACTTACACTGATCCTGTTGACAGCCAACCTGCTAGCAGATAGGTTCACTGCAAACATCACCCCCCATCCCACCAAAGGCTCTTTTGACATCCCCGATACTTGTTCTGCACCTCATATCTCCATAGATCAAGTGTTAAAGGCCCTATCCAAGGCAAAGAACACAGCTTCCATGGGACCTGATAGTATCCCAAGCTGTATTCTGTACCATCTTCAGCAAGAACTGGCTTTGTCATTGAGCACCCTATTCAACCACAGCCCAAGTATAGGCTTCATTCCAGCAGAGTGGAGAACTGCCATTGTCACCCCCTTGCACAAAGGTGATGCCACTACTGACCTTGGAAACTATTGCCCCATTAGCTTGACAAGTCTGATCTGTAAAGCCATGGAGCGTATTTTTATGGATCTCATAAACAAGGACATAGGCAATGTCCAAGCATTTGACCCCACCCAGTTCAGATTCGTCAAGTGCTGATCATGCCTGTTGAACCTGGTTGACTTCTTTGAGATTGTCACCAAGGCCCTGGAAGAGGGTAAGTCAGTACATACAGCTTACCTTGACTTGGCCAAGGCCTTTGACACAATCTTCCACTTGGGCATCATCAAGAAGCTAACACAACTTGGCATAAATCTCTGTCTCATCAGGTGGGTGGCCAACTGGCTCACCAACAGGACCCACAAGGTCAAAATAGGTGCCTTCACCTTTGATAGCAAACCTGTCACTAGTGGAATTCCCCAGGGATCTGTCCTGGGACCCCTTCTGTTTGGCATCTACTTCTCAGAGGTCCAGGCAAAGACAAAAGGCCTGTGGCTGACAAAGTTTGTGGACAACTGTAAGTTGGGTGCTGTCATTGACTCCCCAAATGATGTTAATATACTACAGGAGGGTCTCACAGCAACTAATGAATGGTGCCAAAGTCATGGCCTCAAGCTAAATGCAAGAAAATGTATCATCATACCATTCGGCAAAAACATGGCCCCTTCTGATTACCACATCAACGACAACCCCCTAAGCATACAACCTGTGGTGAGAAACCTGGGTACTCAGGTTGATAACAATTTAACATTCAACCATCATATAGCGGCAGTGGTCAGAAAAGCTTTTTACTTGTTTTTTCTCATAAGTAAAGGGATTGCATCCAGAAAAAAGGAGGGTATTACCTCTCTATACTGTCTCATTAGACCAAAAGTTGACCATAACGTCCTGTTTGGTATGTACCTCTCCAAACATCTACACCAACTGGAAAGGCCACAGAAATACCTCACAAAGAGAATCCATGGCCTCCAAAACCTGTCCTATGTGGATGGCCTCAAATCACTGTCATTCCACTCGGTATCGTACAGATTGCTCAGAGGTGATCTGTGTCTTGCCTACAAGGCAATCTCGGATACTGCCCTACTAGAGATGCTCCATATCTGTAAGTCTAACTCCTTGCACATTACCTGCTCAAAATGAATCTAATATGCAACATCAACAAAGCCTGCTGGAGAGGCAGGTTTGTCTCTGGAATAGACTTCCCATACACTTCAGACAGAGTACCTCGCTGACCCTCTTCAAGTGAAACCTTGATGATGGGTGGGAAAACACAGATTTTTCCCAGGGGTTCCACCTGTATCCCTCATTGACAAGGGTGACAGATGCTGACTGAGGTTTCTTTTTTGGGAATAAACTATTGGCTAGGCTTGTAAGGGCCCCAAGGCCATTAGCCTAGTAACCTCTTATGATCCTATGATCATGAAAATCAGCTTATCCCACTTGAGTCTTGCCCTCTTCCCCACCCAGATAAAATACTTGAACTCTTTATTAATTGCTATCCAGAACTGTTCCTCTAGTTGATAAAAATATGCCTGGCCTGTGTATAAAACTAAAGGGATTAAAAACATTAATTACTGCTTGTATCTTGCTATCCATATCCATAAAATAGAGCTTCAAGTTTCACAGTTTTTATATTATCTTTTGTTTAGTCTCTTCCCACATATTCTTAGCTGCCATAACAGAATACTCCTAAGTACTTCATTTTATAATGTCCCCATAAATATGGGCATTGCTAAACAAATTCATGTG
This sequence comes from Protopterus annectens, assembly GCF_019279795.1. Lineage (NCBI taxonomy): Eukaryota > Metazoa > Chordata > Ceratodontiformes > Protopteridae > Protopterus > Protopterus annectens. Next base: position 683,788,302 of record NC_056733.1, read on the forward strand.
TGGGTACATAGTTTACAGCTATTGCATTTCTTTTTTTTTATCTATATTAATTTTATATCCCCAAAAGACTCAAAACTGCCTCAGAAGGTTCCATAACATTGAAATATTTTCTTCTGGTTTTATCAGGACAAAATATCATTTACAAATAAAGCCAACTTTTCTTGGTTACCATACCAGTTATATCTTTGATTTTTTTAGTCCTTTATTTTCTTTACCAGTGGGTCAAAAGATAACATGAATAACAAAGGAGAAAGAAGACACCTCTGCCTGGTTCTTCTGTTTAAACAGAACTTATCAGAGCAGACCCCCACTTTAATTTTTGCCTGCAGTCCCTCGTATATCCATAAATATAATAGAAATAAAAAGGGAAAAGAGGACATGTCTGCCTAGTTCCTTTGTTCGAAGAGATCTTATCGGAAAGGAACCCCCCACTTTAATTTTTGCCTTCGAGCCATCATATATCCTCCTAATTAATCTTATTATTGTGTCAGGGGAATGCAACTGCTTCCATTGCCCTACTCATAAAATCATGCTTTCTGTGCATCAAGACCCATCCCCAACAGTGGCATTTTCTTACATTCTGCTTCCATGTGGATCATTATTGTACTATTAATGTTGTCAAATGCTTGCCTCCCCTTCACAAAACCACCCTGTTCCATATCTATCAATTTTGGCATCACCTCTGCCATTCTTTTAGACATTACGGATATAAAACATTTTATAATCATGGCTTAGAATTGAGATGGGCCTATATGAAGCTGGGTCTGATGTGCTTTCTTCCAGGATGTTGGTGTTTCTCACCATTTTAAAATACTATTAAACAAAACTTCCAGATATTTATCATGTTCTTCCCCCTAGATTCCAAACTTCTGTATAAATACTATTTCTTCCTGGAGACTTTCCTGTAGATTGGTTAAACATAATTTTATCTCAACTTTTCCTGTCCTAACTGATAATAAGTGAGCCTCATCTGCCTCTAACCTTAGCATATTTAATTCTTCCATAAAAAATTCCATTTGTACTTCTTCTTGATTTCCATATTTCTCTGCTTTATACAGACTTTCATAAAATTTCTGAAATATTTCTAATACCTCTAAAGGATCTCTGGTTATTTTCTTTTTTATAGGTTCCCTAAGCTTGGCAACAACCCTTTCTACTTTCTGTTTTCTGACCTATTGTGCTAGAAGCTTTTGCGCTCTGGAGTTGTTAACAAAAATCAGTTCTTAATAGCAATCTTTCTTAACTCATGCGTAACTCATGCTTCTTATCCAGGTAGTCCCTTATTTTCTTTTTAGCACTCAGCAGTTGCATCTCTTCTTGTTCTGTGAGTTCTGCAATACTTTAACTTTTGTCTGTCCCTTTACATAATTCTTGTTTTTTCTTAACTATACCTCTTTTTCTTTTATTTCTAGTGTATTTTAAACTGCAATTTCATTTTATCTGAAGGAATTTCTATCTTCCCTAATAACTCTCAAATAATTTCCACTACCCATTCTTTAAATTCCTCTCTGTTTAACAGACACATGGAAAAGTGACAGTGTCCTGTTTTTATTTCATTACCCTACATTTTTATTTTAGTTATTATTGGTGCATGATCTGAAAGAGTTATTGAATATGTATGAAAACGTTCAATTAAATGCAGGTGTTCCTGTGAAATATAACTTCTGTCTAGCCTATCCTAGTTTTTGTACCTTGGGGAATAATATGTAAACTCTCTCCGCGCTCCTACTACTGAATTCACATCTTCCATACCAAATATTTTCATAAATTTCTTTACACATTTACCCTCTTTTGTCATATTACCCTTCTAGCCCTCCCAATACATCCTCACTGTTGCAAATCAAATTCCAGTCCCCACCTGTAAGTAATATTCCCTCCTAAAAGCTGATTATTTCTACCAGAATTTTCTTAAGCCTCATTATAGCAGTTTTAGGTGGAATATAAATACATGCCAGTGTAATCCTCTTCCCTTGCCAGTAGCCCCTTACTACTACAAATCTACAATTATAACCTTTCTTTCTCTCTTCTATCACTATTGGAGTTCCTCTAGCAATTAATATAAGTAGTCCCCTTTTCCTTTGTCCCAGATATTCCACTGAATAACCATCCTGAAATCATTTCTTTATCAAATTTACATGCTCACCTCTTTCCAAATGTGTCTCCTGTAGCACAGGTATTTGCACTCTGCATTTCTTAATATAGTTCACTACTCTTTCATTTGTTATATATGTGTCCACAGTGGTGAGGAAATCCTTTTATGCTGCACAAGTTATAAGTAAGGGTATGGCATGTAGGTCCAAAGAGGTAATTTTCCCACTCTACTCTGCCCTTATCAGACGAATCATAGAGTACAATGCTTCCTTTGGTATGTATCTGACCAGGCATATAAAGCAACTAAAGTGACCTCAAAGGTTTCTTACAAAAATAATACAAGGCGTAACAAACCTGCCTTAAAACTCCTTCCCTCTACTCAGTCACCTATAGATTGCTGAGGGAGGATCTATACCTGGCTTACAAGGCATCTGCAAACCTCACACTTATGAATCTCCTGTATATTCATAAATCAAACAGTACCAGAAATACAAGGTGTAGGGACCTGTATTTTGTCTGTGACGTAAAACAGAACATGCAGGAGAGACAGATATGTGTCCCAGACACTGCCTCTTGTATGGAACAGGCTTCCCATCCATGTGAAGCTGACTTCATCTATTTCCCAGTTTAAGTGCAACTTAGACCAGTGGATGATGAATAGGAAATTTGCTCCGGGCCTGGCACCTGTCTCCCTTACGGACAGAGGTAGTTTATAAATGTCTGGCCCTCAATGTCCTATTTGGATACAGGATATCATTATTCTTTCTGGAAAAACTTGGCTAGGCTTAGAAAGGCCCCTGGGTAATTAGCCTAGTAACAATCTATGAATCTATACATACCTGTGAAACTATTCAAATTCAAAGATAACATGGAAAGTACTGCCATTATGATAAGAAGTTATTATTCCTACCTGTTATGTCTAACAGATTTTTTTAAGAATGTCTAGTTTCAGCTTTTGTGTTATATGCATGCACTAATGTTTGGCAGGCTGATCTTTTATACAGTTGTTTCTCATCATCTCAGTTTAAACCTATGTCACATCTTACAAGACTTTTTGTTTTAATGAAAACACTCAAAGAAAAATAAACAAACACACCCTCAGAATACTCCCATAACCTGTAAACGTAATACAAGCAAATGTAATTATACATCTTCAAATAAAGAAGTTTAACCTTTCTAATAGGAACAGTTGTCCCAGACCAACAACAATACTCACAGGCTTTAGTTAACCTATAAAGAAGGATATCCATGCTAAGAAGCATAGTACAGCCTGCACTTCTACCTACACAAGTGCTGTTTTTGTCTTATCTTGATTCCTGTCCTAGATGTAACAAACATCTTAAATGCTTTAAGAAACTATTATCTCCTAGCCACTGAGAAAAGAAAAGTGTTCTGTTTTTATTGCCAATTTAATCAACTTGTCTCCACAGAAACACAAGAACCAGATACTCAACTGGCTTCAGCTACAAGTTTCTCATGCTGCACTGTGAATGTGCCAAAGGAAAACTTTTCGTTACATTCAGTATTGTTTTATTTACTTGCTTCCACTTAAAACTTGTTGTTAGATCAAGCCAGAGGCATTAATCCAGTCATTCCTATATGCAAAAGTAAGATAAAGCATCTCAATTTTACAATATGATCTGTGCACTTTTACAACCAGTCTCTCACATTAATAACCCAAGATTACAGCCTGTTATCTTAAACATGGTTTTGTCCAGGTTTTCTTTTTTTTTTTACATTACAGTACCTACATTTCTTAAGACTAAATAAGAAAGAAAGAAAGAAAGAAAGAAAGAAAGAAGGAAATAAGAGGGCACCAGTTTATTTTAGTATCCTTATAACACAAAAATAACTGGAAATGATTTAGTATATTACATGCAGTATATGTCATGCTTTAGAAAAATACTGTTAAGAACAAAAAATGTTTTACTTACAGTTTGCTCTTTCCTTTCCTTCCCTTCCCCCTTAATGTTCTTCCAAACATTAACAACATGAAGTAGGGCATATGCTTTGGAGTCTCCAACAAGGTTAGCAATACCAAAAAAGTTCAATATTTCCAGTTTTTCTTGTTCAGTCATATTTCACAGATGTGGTTGATGCTTTGTAGTCCACATTTGTTCATTAATTTCTGAGTTGCTGGTTTTCTTCTGGTTGATCTCCATCTCCCAACTCCAGTCCCTGGTTTGTTTCCAACATACTCCTGGTTCTTCTGGGTCAGCTCCTGTACATTTCATTGTATCTCAAGCACTTTGTTGGACAAACTTTTGTATTTCCTCCTTAGTATGCTGTGTGTCAAAAATGACTTTGACACCCCAGAAAAACATATTCTGAAGATAGATGGATATAGCAGCTTGAATCTCTCACCTGCCTGTTGATATTCCCTGATTGCTGGAATAAATGTATTCCTTTCCTGGTGTACAATGAGTATCATTTTCCACAAACACGTTACTGTCTCCAACATTTAGTACTTTGCCCTTTGGCCACTGTTTTGCCAGAATAAACTCCTTCTGTTAGTAGGATTGCATCTTTATTATTATAGGTCTTGGCTGCTCTCTCATTGTCTGGTTTGGAGCATACACATGATGTGCCCTTTCATTTAACAACTCCTACTGTTAAATAACAGTTCAGATGCTTATTTGTGCTTTTATAAAATGAAAACAGGCTGTCCTTCCAGTTTCTCTGGTACAGCAGAAAATTTCAGGTTTTCTCTATGTGCTCTGTCCTCTGCGTCTACCATTTTTTGAAACATCTTTTCTTCAGTCTTCAGCAATCTCGTATTCAGACAGCTTTTTCTTCATTTCAGTCTCTAATTTTTGCAGTTTTATCAGCTCATCTGAATATTTGTTTAAAGTTAAAATAGACAAGGTCTGGAATGCTCTACCTCAGGATATCCAAAAGAATTTAAACACCTCTTCTTTAAAAAAAAAAAAACTTAAAAGAATATCTCACCAGCAGATGGCTCTGCCCCTGTACTTCACCTGGATAATTTCAACTCTGTACTATCTTTCACCTCAAACAACTACAGCTTTTTCCTAGTGGAGTTCTGATAAACACATTTATACTGCTGTAATTTGCTATAATATGTAGCTAGAACTGTTTGTTTTATGAATATTGTATTAATGTACTGTTACATTTAACTAATGTACTGTTGTATTAGGCTATATTAACTACTATTTTCTTAGTAATTGTTCTGCTTATAATCTTGTTTATAATTTGTTAATTTGCCTGGAGCTTTTCTCCCCAGGTCTTCACTGAAAATGGGCTACTGGCCCAGTTGGACACTACCCAGTTAACAAATGTAAATAAATAAATACATACATAAATAAATTTTATTTCCAGACTTTTGTTATTTCAGTTGATACACTCCTTCAGTGTTTTATTTATTTTAATCAGCTCTGTGCACATATGACTTTTTTTTTCATCTAGATTACTGGAAGTCATGTCTTGCTCAAAAGCTGAAGCTTGAACTGCATTTTGCTGTACAGATGCAGTATTCTTCCCAGCCAGTGTTTTATCTTCACCTTTTGTGGTTAATTTTCTTTAAGGTTCTGGCATCCAGACAGTCCCTGTAGTAGCCAGTGACTGAAATGTACCCAGAATAACAACTTCACTGTCTATCTTTTCTGAGTTGTTGTTTTCACATTAGGAGAGCTGAAATTAAGCCATTATTCAGTGTGCAGCCATCTTGGATGTTGTCTACAAGAGGAACTCTTTATCGGAAAATAACTTAACTTTCTTCTTCTTCATCTTTTGTACCTTTTGGTTTACCTTCCATGCCCCCTACTTTGTTTGTTGTTCTACTCATTCCTACTTTCCTATCTCTCCCATTTCATCCCCATTTATATGAACAGGGTTGACACTTTGCTGTGCACGCCCACGGTGGTCTATGTGGTAGCTGCTCTGCTGTCCTTCTTGTAACAGATAAGTGCAAAATGCCATTATGTGACACTACACTGCAGACATGAGTGCACACTTAGTGGTGTGAGGCTGTCTTTGTTATGATGTAGTTATGCAGCAGCCTAGTAGTGTTTACCCTGTTATTGCTATGCAGCTCTTTAATTATGAGATTTTTTTCTCAGACTGCTAGCACTACTGTGTACCCAACACATTTTTGATTAGCTCCGTGAATCTTTAAACAGTGCCTCCCAACCTCTTGAACATTCTCACAGACTGTTTTGAGAAGTTACAGATACAGAAGTACAAAACAACATGTTGGAAACAAATATCTTCTTAATTTCTAAACTTACACAATACTTTATAGAGCTGCTACACCATGAACAGAGGTTTAATAATAGAAATTAATTTAATATTAAAATTGACTAGCGTAAAAGACAAAACATTAAAACAAAGATAAGCGCTTTCGGTCCTAAGACCTTCTTCACATCCCAAATATCCAAGTCCATTCACTCAATTAAATAATACAGTCAACCAATCAAATATCATTTGCGGTGCCTATGCCCCTTTAATATAGGCTTGAGAGGAAGCAGCCCATTTAATCCTGGTGGTTTATCTGCCTGTAGGTTAACTATCCATTTTGTTTCTGCTGCTTCTGTCCTATTATATACATCTCCTCCCCTAACAGCATCATGTATAACTTCCAGAATTAAAGATGAAAAAGTGTGTCCATCATTCTTCTTAATATGTTGAAATAAAGCATTAGATTCATTCTCATTCTGAACAGTTTGTGACATCATTTTTGAGACAGTTTATGTAATGGAAACATTTTTATGTGAGTATGAAAAGAGGCAAAATGATAATCCTAGGAATAGTTATGTAGTAAAAGCTTTTTTTCCCAAGGAAAAAAACTTATATACAGTTTCAAACAGAAGCAGAAAGAGAGATTTTGAAAAAAAAAAAATTAAAAAACATTTATAAAGAAGTGATGGGCATTTCAAAGGTTTATGGCAATAGGAGTTTATGGACTGGGCGATGGGATGGTAATGTTTTGAAATTGGAAATGAAAAAAAAGCTGTGCACATTCCAAGTGTTATAAATGCTGATGGTAAAAGAGGTGTGGTGAAATATTTGGGTCAACCAAAAACATGTTTTTGTATGGGAAAGAAGAACATCTTGTGAATAATTGTGATAAAAAAGAAATGCTATATATGTGGGAAAGCAGGACATGATGCAAAGAAATGTGAACCAGAATTTTATAAACATAATCAAACTGGGCTTTTATGGATGGAGTGTAAAAAAGAGCTTAATGATAGTGAAAAAATGGTCATGATATACAACAAAATGAAAATGAACCGGAAATTGAAAATTAAGATAATTTAGAAAAAGAAAAGGATAAAAATAAAGGACAATAAGATAGAGAGGAGAATGAGAAAGATTCAGAAATCATCGATGAAGAAGATATAAACTGGAAATTAGTGAATGGAAAAAAGAATTCTGTTGGAAGAAGAGTGAAAGATAGGAAAAGGAAGTTTAAAGGAATACATTTAAAAGAAAAAGGAACTTGGTTAATAGGTAATGTAAATTGAAAGTGGTAAATGAATTCCTTTAAATTAAGGAAAAGAGAGAGAAAGTAATTTAAGAATTTTATTTGATAAACGTAAACAGTATTAAACTATTGTAAGGAGGGCAGGGATTTTAGAATTGTATGATAAATGTGATGTAAACATAACTGTACTAGAAGATTCTTGAAGAAAGAGTGCAAACAGAAAAAATATGGGATGGAAATGTAATATGGAATTTGGGAAATGAACATTGTTCAGGAATAGCAGTATTATGTAGAAGAGCAGTGAAGATATTAGATGTAACACTATTAAGAATGGAAAGATTAACTATTATTGATTTGAGATGGCAAGAAAAAATATATAGAATTATAGCTTTATGTACTTATGTTAATTGTAAAGAAAGGGAGAACTTATTTCAAAAATTGTTGGATTATGTAGTAGTGAATATGAATATTATAATATGTTATTTTAACTGTGATTTAAGAGGCAAAAAGAAAAATAAAGGAAAGGACATAAGAAATGGTAGAAGTTAAAAAATATGGTAAATTGATTATATGGAATAGAAAATTCGGGGCATATAGAAGAGGTATTCTTAAACTGGAATTGATTACATTGTAATATCTAAAGGAATAAGAGTAGCAGTTGTAACAGGATTTACAGATCATTTAGCGATGTGGATGGAGATAAATGAAAAAAAGAATATATAAAAATAGGAAAGGGAATAAAAAGAAGAAATGAAAAAGGAAAAGAAGAAATATACAATTATGGAGAGATCATATTACTAGGAATGCATTTTAATGTTAATTGGTTAGAATGGTGGATTACATTTAAAAGTAAATATTAAAAAAGTTATAAAATGTCAGAAACCAGAAAGACAGAAAAAGAAAGATATGTAGAGATATATAGAAATGCTTTTGAAAACCTAGAAAAAAATGAGAGAGAGTATTATGATAAAGAAACATAATTATACAAAAGAAATTATGAAAGATCAAGAATTTGTTATATAAACAAAGGCATTTATTACAAGGAGAAAAGGAAGAAGTGTCAGGATATTTGCATAAGAGGGTGAAACAGAGATGCTCAAAAGGCACGTCAACTAGCTTTAATGAAGATTAATGCTACTTAATGTCACACGTTTTCATCCACACGAGTAGACTTCATCAAATAACTACAACAAAATACACGGTCATCACATATAACACAATTAATTAGAAAAAGACAATCAAATTCCTAACGCAATTAATTAATTCTAAAAGATAAAAATACTTGGATTTTTTTTTTATTTTAAAAGGCATAGATTTATTTATAGAGAGTTGATGCTTTTACTAGTTTGAATGTTTACACAAAACGACATGTATTTTTATGCATGTATTATGTATTTAATGCAATGGCAAAACGAATACTTGTTGCATGTTTTGAATGAATGGTTAAATTAAGTTTTTTTTGTTATAAGGAACCATATAGTGGAATATTAAAATTTACATGGAAAAGGGGTGAAAAAGAAGATATAAAAATTGGGGACCAGTACTACTAAATAATACAGATTATAAGATTTTTTTATAAAGATAATTAAAAAAATATTGGAAAATAAGATGGAAAATATAATGGAAGAAAATGTATATGGTATGAAAAGAAAGGGATTGATATCAAGAATTGCTAATGACAGTAAGAGAAATTGTGGATGATACTTTAAATAGAAGAGATGATGTAAAATTTATGGTAAATTATATTAATAAATCTTTTCATTTGATAGAGCATAAGACATTATGAGAATTAATGGAAGCATATAATTTTAGTGGCAGAATTAAAAAGGTTTGTATGACAGTGTATAGTGACAATAAGATAAGAATTCTTATAAATGATTTGTTAAGTAATGAAATAGGAATGAGTAATGGCATAAGACAAAGTTGTCCTATGAGTGGTATATTATTTTCTTTAGTTATGAATATGGTAATAAGTAAGGTGGATTATAAAATGGAAAATGCAAAAAATGTAATTCAAACAGGTGTAGATATTGCAGTTTTGATGACGTATGCAGATGTTTTATTATAATAACTAAAATAGTTAATGGATGAAAGAAGCCATATTTTGTGTAATAGATTACTTAAAATAAATAGGAATAGCATTAAATAAAGATAAAAGCAAAGGTTTGGGAGATAGGATAAAGACAGGAGGAATACAATTTACACTAAAAGAAAGTTCAGTATTGTGAATACATTTTGGTAATAAATCAGTAAGTGGAACACCTTGGGAAAACATTTTAAAATAATTAAAATAAATGTGTTGTTTATGGAGAACATATAGATTATCTTATAAGAAAAAAAGCTAATTTAATAAATTCAATATCAGTGGGAAAGCCAGCATATTTATCAAGCGTGTTTATGATTCCAACAGTGTTTGAAAAACAATTATTAAAAGTTATTTTTACATATATATGGGGATCTAGAGTAAATCCAGTAAAACAAGGAGTATTATATATGAATAAAGATAAAGGGGGCTGGAATTATTAAATCCAGTAGTATATGTAGCTTCATTAAAGTAGTATTAAGTGTTAATATGGATACATGAGAGAAATGAGAAATTAGTAGTAAGACTGATTACGTTTGAAAAATTTTGTTAGATAAAAATAAATAAGAGAGAAAAAAATGTGTTAATGAAGAAATAGAAAATTATCAAGAAAAAATAAACATGGAGAAGATAAAGATTCATGAGATAAAAGAAGATTGCAAAACATGGTGTAAGAATATAAAGTTACAATCCCATTGTTTTAACCCATGGGAAAAATTACCAGAAGAAAAGATTAAATCTATAAAAGAAAGAAATAAGTGGTGTAGTAATAAAGTCGAATGTCAGGATTTTCTGTGGAGACTGGGAATAAAGAAATTACCAGGAAAAGTAAATACGTCTTTAAAAAAGAGAAAGGATATGTTTGTATTGTGGTTTAGAAAAAAACACAGAACATGTTTTTGTGAAATGTAAAAGAGTAGAGAATTTATTTATGTATTTATTTTTTATTTATTTATTACATTTATTAACTGGGAAGTGTCTGAAAAGTTCCAGACATACAGTACAGTATACGACATGTACAAATTATTACAAGCAGTAAATTCAACTACAGAGTTTATCCAAAGTTAAAAATAAATTGAATTGTTGTCAAAAAATATAGTTTCACAATATAATTAGGCATGTAGCATATATAGGGAAATAGCTAGTTTGCCATGGTTAGGAGATTACAGTAGTGGGACTGATAAGAAGCACATTGGGAGAAAATAAGTGAGAGGAATAGAAAGGACAGTCAGATAGAAGCAGCAGCAAGAGAAAACCCCTTTAAGGTAGAAGGAGGGTGGAAAGATGTGAATAGTGGAATTAGCCAGGAGTATGGCAGAAGCAGAGCCAGAAGTTTGTTAGATATTTAAGTAGTTGTTGTTTAAACTCAGGATAGTGGGGACAATTAGTAATGGGTTGGGGTAGAGTGTTCCAGAGTTTGGAAATCTTATGGGAATATAGACAGTCCCCATGATAGTTGTGTGAGAGGGATCTCTCTAGTAGTAGTTTATTTGAGGATCTGAGGGTCCTGTTATTCCTAGTGGGTTGACCCAACTTGGAAAGAGCCGGACAATTGGTGGGTTGGTTTATTAATTTGTGGATTATAGTAAGTTGGTTGATAGAAGATTTGGGAGTTCGAGCCATTGTAATTGGGAGAGGACAGAACAGTGGTGTGTCCTGTGTGGGGCATTTGTAGCAAATTTGGCAATCTTATTATTAGCAAGATTCCAGGTTGTTTAGGTCAGATTTTCAAATGTTGGTAAGAATTTGAGATCCATAGAGGAGGGAGGGTAGCAGGAGAGAATGGACAGTGGCAAGTCTGGCATTGTGGGTGAAATATGGTCTTACCCTGTATAAGGTGCCCAGTTTGATGTGTACTTTTTTAATTGTAAGGGAAACATGTTTGGTGAAAGTTGGATTCTTATCTTTAGTGACCTCTAATAGTTTTGTGTCAGTAATGGGTTCGATGATGGTTCCATTAGAGGAGTGAATTGACAGAGGGACTTGGCAAGGTTTGGCTTTTTTATTTTCAAAGACTATTCATTTGGTTTTATTAGGGTTTAGTATAAGTTGATGTTCTAATAGATATTTTTCTATGCTTTGGAAGGAGGATTGCATTTTTAATTGAAGTTTATAGGGTGATGGAGCAGAGCATATAAGGGTAGCATCATCAGCGTATTGAACAATGTCTGCTTAGTAGGTTGCAGAGCTAAGATTGTTAGTGAATAGAATGAAGAGGAGAGGGCCAAGTATTGAACCTGGGGGACGCCCACTGAGATGGGAAGTAGGGAGGAAAGAGAATTTTGCCATTTGGTTGCTTGCTGTCTATTCGAGAGGTAGCTAAGGAACCAGGACAGAGATGATGAGCTGAGCCCATAAGTTGAGAGTTTGTTGAGTAGAAGTTGATGAGACACAGTGTCAAAGGCTTTAGACATGTCAAGAAAGATGGAGGAGATTGCCTGGCCTTGATTTAGGTGTGAGTGAATTGTGTTAGTAAATGGGATTAGAGCAGTGGAAGTACTATGTTTGGGTCTGAAACCATGTTGTGAATTTGATAAGAGATTGTTGGAAAGCAAGTGGTTGAGCAGTTGTTTATGGATACATTTTTCAAGGAATTTTGCAAGGGGAGAAATAATGACTATTGGGCAGAAGTTGGATAGGTCTTTAGAAGCACCATCTTTGTGGAGAGGGATGATGTGGGATACTTTCCGTAATACTGGGACATAGTGTTCAGAAACAGAACGATTGATCAAGATGGATATGGGGTAAGCTATAGATGGGGTTGCTATTTTCAGAAATTTGTTAGGGAGTACATCAGCAGCCAGACAGCAGGGTTTGAGTTTAGATAGGAGAGATCTTATAAAACTTGTTTGAATGGGAGAGAAGCAGAAAGGGTTTGGATTACCAGGTGTGGAGGTAGGGATGGTCAGAGGTGTCATACGTAGATTATGGGAAATTGTGTGAAGAAATTTTTTTTGAAAGTTAAACAATAGTACTAAAATAAACATGGATATTATAAAAATAGAAACAAAGAATGTAAAATAAGACTGGACAAAAAGTTGTTTTATGTAGTATGGGTGATTTGGAATGAGAGATTAAATGAGATCATGTTTAATGGGAAATGGATATTGTCAGTAATATTAAGAAAAAAATCAGATAGTGGTTATGGAGAAAAAAGTGGGGGTCTAGTTCACAGAAAAATATATAAAAATGAAAAAATAGAATCTACAAGGAGGAAGTTATGCAAATAATTTAGTAATTTTGTAAACTTATAAATATGTATAGATCTATATGCAAATGTAAATATGTAAATAATGTCCATATAAATAGCAGGTAAATAAAGGACCACTACTCTGTTTGGCATGTGTCATGAAGTCTTTTACATCCACCTGAGCTACCAACAATACGAGCAGCCTTTGTTCTTTGTTTTTCTGTCTCTACCACCTAGTGCAAGTGTACTAACTTTTGCACTACTGTCACTGCTGTTTTCTATCCATTAAGTGTTATTTCTTTTTCCTTGTTGTCCAACTTCACCTCCTATCTGCTCCCTGTATGTCTGTGTCCACCTGATGTTGCAGTTTTGAACCTAGTAAGAGTCTGGAATCTTTCAGATTTTAAATAGAGTTGGATATTCAACTTGCTGCAGAATTAGATATTTTAAATATCTGACTAATTTACAAACTATAGCTGTTGTAATTATGACTTTTACCTGTGTTAAATTGTCTTGAGAATTCTGTCTAGTATAGAAATTAATTATCAGATTTGGATTTAGATTTGTATGTCATATGAATTTAGTGCATATTTCGTAGCAATAAGTATAACAATGCGGTGAGCAAAATTAATATACCTCATAGATATGACATATTCTTTGTTTAAAATATATCCTCCATGATCCATGTCCCTTTCTTAATCACTTCCTTCTTTTTTCTGTATGTTGTTAATAATGTTTAATTAAAAAAGTAAAAAAGTGATGGCATACATCTCAACCCCACCCTTCCCAAATCACTAATTATATCATTCATCACCTGTATTATCTGGCTTGGAACCCTTGAGGTTTATATATGTTGACATTTGTAGCATATGCAGTACAGAAGAACAGTTATATTCTCTTACAGCTGTTTACCTCCTATAAACTTTAAGTGACTGATACTTGATTGTAAAAAGACATTCTAAGCACTGAAGTTGTTTAGAACTGATCTTTTAAGAAAAGATCGGGTGGAGTTGTTACTGTAATAAAAATATTTTATCAATGGCTACATGATCTCCCTATTGCCCATATATATCAAAAGTAGAAAAGCTATACTTGGAGACATAGAACTGAGACCACACAGACCTTTGGCATGTAGCCACATTCCTTCAGAATACTGAGATCATGCATATGAATCTACCATATGATGGATCACATGCCAATCAAAATATTATTCATACTCGTGGAAGCTCTTAGGGTTGACTAGAAGGTCAGTGCAGATCTGTATCCACCAACATTTAAATGTAGATGGCTAGTTCAGCTCATAACATGTCCAGGCAGACATTTTATTGATTCTGTTAAAATAAATACCCTGTTCTGGGCTCTTGCATGTGTTCCTCATAACATTCTAACATCAAATACTATGGCTACTACAGAAGTGACCACCTACCTATATTTGTCACTTAGGCTTAGACTAAACCACAAACTCTGCATAATTATATCGAAAGTTGATCAACTGGTAACCTTAACTACATCCTTACAGAGAACTACCGTCCAGCCAGCATGTCATTGACACCTTATCAAATTATATAAAACAATTCAATAGTTATTTTCAGTTCTAGCAAGACTGCCACACTTCCTTAAAGACTGATTTGTGAACATGTGGATATGTTCTTAAGGTAGCATAGTGGTGCGATAAGTAGCACTGCTGCCTTAGAGCAAGAGGCCCTCTGGTTCAGTCCTTGGCAGGGGTGCCCTCTTTGCAGAGTCTGCATGTCCTTTTTGTGCCTCCCTGTTTAATATCTCAAATTGTTTTGAGTTTCTAATACAGTTATGGGAATGAACCCCATTCCTAAGTCAGAGTACAATTAGAGTTTATAACAATAGTATTGTTTCAGTCTTGGTGTTACTCTAAAGCCAAAAACACAGCATCCCTGGGACCGGACAACATCCCAGTCTGCGTTTCACACGAACTTCAGAACGAACTGGCTCCCCACCTAAGCACCATGTTCAGTCATAGCCTCACATCAGGCTTTGTGCCCACTGAATGGCACACAACAACAGTTATCCCACTCCACAAAGGGGGACCACCACTGATCCTGGGAACTATTGCCCTATTAGCCTGGCCTGCAAGGCCGTGGAATGTATCATCATGGAACTCATAAACAAAGACACTGGTAACCTCCAAAGTCTGGACCCCACCCAGTTTGGGTTTGTGAAAGGCCGATCATGCCTCCTGAAACTGATCGACTTCTTTGAGGTAGTCACCAAAGCTGTAGATGAGGGTAAGGTGGTTCAAACAGACTATCTTGACCTCGCCAAGGCTTTCAACATCATCCCCCATTCTGGAAGTATAGCTAAACTCACTAAACTAGGTATCAATCCTTATGTCACAAGATGGGTTGCCAACTGGCTCACTGACAGAACCCACACTGTAAAAATTGCAGACTCCAAATCTGACTTCAAACCAGTGACAATTGGAGTACCACAAGGTTCAGTCCTGTGACCTCTCCTGTTTGGTATCTACTTCTCTGAAGTACAGGCTAACACAGAAGGCCTCTGGCAAATGAAGTTCACAGATGACTGCAAACTAGGAGCCATAGTCGAGTCCCCAAATTATGTGGACATCCTACAGTGGGGCCTCACTGAGACAAATGCCTGGTGTCAGATCCATGGCCTCAAGCTCAATGCCAAAGAGTGAATAGTCATCCCCTTTGGTAAAAACTCTGTACCCATGAACTACTACATAGGCAGCAGTCTACTTAACACTGAATGTGTGATAAGAGATCTTGGGACCCAGGTGGACAGTAGTCTCTCCTTTGATAATCACATTGTCACAGTAGTCAGGAAGTCCTTCTACATGGCACATCTCATCATAAAACGGTTCTCATCCTGGAAAAAAGAGATCATTGTTCCCCTCTACACAACACTCATTAGACCCATTATAGAGTACAATGCCCCTTTTGGAATGTACCTCACAAGACATCTGCAGCAGCTGGAAAGGCCACAGAAGTACCTCACAAAGGGGATTACTGGCCTCAAATAGATGCCCTACACTGACTGTCTTAAAAAACTCCATCTATGTCAAGCAAAGTTCCTCACTGGCAATCTTCAAGTAAAATCTTGATGAGTGGATGGGAAATAGGAAATACACCCTGGGGATCACTTCTGTGGCTCTGCTCGACAGTGGCACAGGAAAATAACTTTCTTGGGTGGCGTAAGCCATGGAACCTTGTTGGCTAGTCTTACTTAGGCCCTTGGGCTAATAGCCTATTACCTACCTGTGAATAGTGCTGTTCGTAGCACATACAATGTGCCAGGAATTGTCTCCTTCTGTAATTCATTTGGAGATACATTTATTGGTAGTATTTTTAAGTACAACTGTAAATTGTTTATTTATTTGACCTGTTGCTACTATTGGAACTGTCTGGATATCGTTATTTCATGCTGCCCTTGTTTCTGCCT
The DNA here is from genome assembly GCF_019279795.1 of Protopterus annectens. Lineage (NCBI taxonomy): Eukaryota > Metazoa > Chordata > Ceratodontiformes > Protopteridae > Protopterus > Protopterus annectens. The sequence goes on from NC_056733.1 coordinate 683,804,550, forward strand.
GCAAATTCTGATATTTTATGATTTTGTGTCTCTCTGTACATAAGACACTGTAATCATTGGGTGCAGCAATTTCAATAATCATTACTACTTTTGTCTTTTTCATGGACTACTATATCTGGTTTCCTTGCATCTGATTTTGAACTGTTGATAATAGGGGATCCCATATTATATAATTTTTGTCATTCTCTACAATGCTTTGAGGTTTGTGTTTCCAATGCTTCTCAGATACTTCCATACTGTAGAGTTTGCACTATCCCCAGGGTAGTGGTCTTGCCACATTATTATACCTTTCAATATACAAGCCCTTTGCCATGAGTGTATCATACCCAGTAACAAGACGCACATCTGTTTCCAGTTCTGTTTTACAGAACTTGCATTTTCTGTTTTCCAATGTTTTCAATGGACTTTATAAACCAACATGCACATAGTCCACTGTCATGGGATGCCATTATTAGCCTTTGATCATTTGGTTTCAGTTCACCTCTCCTTAACCATTCCTGCATCAGATCATGGTCAGCATGAGGTTGTTCCATTGTATTTGTGGATTTTTCATTGTTTCATCTCATCTGATCATTTTCCTTATATTGTTTCTTTTGGTTTTTGGCACATTCAGTTGCTGTCTGATTTTGATCTACTTCTGATTTGATTTCCATTCTTTCTTTATTCTGAAGTGCTTCTGCTAAACTGAGCAAAGATGTCACTTTAGACTTCTTCTCCTCATGTTTTAAAACTTTTACCATGTTTGGATCTGATGAGGTTAGCTGATAGCTGTGATAGGTATGAAGCCCCAAGATTGCAGATCTACACATACCGCCATTTTTGAGCAGGCCCATACCTCCTTCAGAGTGATGAATATATAATCTTGGTATATACTAATTTTCCTCTTTGTGTCAGTGTGGGTTTTTTCTGAGTTCTTAAGTTTCCTTCTACTTCAGAAAGTTATACAGTAAGTTGACTGGCAATCTTCCAAACTGCCTGAAGCAATGTTTGCAGTGTATGAGTTAGTGAATGTGCATGTCCTACCATGGACTAGTGCCCTGCCCAAAATGAGGTTCAAATCCTTGCATCCAGTGGCTGTAGGTAAAAGAGTCTGGTGTCCCTGCAACCGCCTAAAGGATAAGGTGGATTATTAAAAAGGGATAGGTGATAGACAAGTAGGTTCATATCACATAACCCCTTTATTATCTCTAAAGTCTACACTGTTAAACAAATTTTCTTGACTTTCAACTATAGTCTTCCAAACAACATATTTACTATAAACAACTTATACGTGATTCTTGTACAATCATTTTAATCATCTTATCTGCTGATCATCTGTGATTGAGTGAGTTTGTGTGTGTGTGTGTGTGTGTGTGTGTGTGTGTGTGTGTGTGTGTGTGTGTGTGTGTGTGTGTGTGTGTGTGTGTGTGTGTCTGTGTCTGTCTGTGTATGTTGGCTATAATGTACTCCAGTACTGTTACTAAGTCATTTTTTTGTGAAGTCGTACTACCTACTGACAAAGGCACCACCTTAAACAAAAAAATGAACTATAGTCTTATCTTATCTTCAGTTGTTTTTACCATTTCTTTTATAAGTAGTTTTGGCTCAGTCCCACCACATGCATCCAGTGAGAAGCCATTGACTACTGACAATTTCAAATCTCCCTGCTTTACAGCATCCAGGGATACTGGGCAAGAGAGCTGAGTGTCACAGATTGTGTCCATGATCCAGGGATGGTAGAGGATTTTTCAGAACCCCCTCGACTTGTTAACTGCTGGGCCAAATTCAATACATGCTATGCTGAGCCCAGCTTGGAAGCATGCTTCCAGACACACATTGTGCTTGTCTGGACTGAAATGTCAAACACTCATTTGTGGGATCACATCTTTGAGAACCATCTGGGTGTATAGTGCACATATCTGAAAGCTTTTGGTAGATACCTCTCAAATATTCAGATTTTTGCCTCATGTTTTTGGTCTGTTTCCCTGTAGTTTACCAGCAAATCATTTTAGGATTGAAGTTTCTAAGTAATGACAGACATTTTTGATTCATATCCTTCACGTATCCTTCTGAAAATGCATGACAATGCAAATCCTGTCATTCTAGTAACTTTCTAAGTTAATAAGAGCAATATTTAAAATCTGTCCCTGATTTTGAGCCTTTGCCCCACCCCCCGCATTACTTCTGGCTTTGTCCTGAATTCTTGCACTAAGAGATTCTTAGATTAATTCTAGGTTATTGATTTGTAGAAACATTTGCAGCCTAACCCCAAGACACCAAAATGTGAATACCCACAGACGTAAATAATTAATACCCAGTTAAAACCCAGTTCAGTGAGGACTTAAGAAGTCGACCCAAGGTGTATTAAATACCAAATTTTGACCACTTTCAATAAGGAAAATCCACACACACAACGAAGAAACCAAGTAAAAAACTGTCAGTGGGTGGGAGAAAACAGATACCACAACCTTTTAGCACTTTCGTCCAGTTTAATAAAATTGAACTTCATCAGAAAAACACATCCATAATAATTACATCATTTAAACATCTACAAAACTTATCACATGTTTCTGTTCCAACCAATAGAAAATGTCAAAGTCCATACTTGTATCAGAATATGTGAATTACACTGAAATAAAAAAATTAAATAATATATAATATATTTAGTGGAGATTTCAAAGTGATTTTAGAATGCAGGGAAACCTTATGGCAAATTTTGTTGAATGCAGAACAGCTTCCTGGACTTAATGACATGATAAACATCAAATGCTTTTTACAAGCACAAAGGTTATAAAGCAATATTATATATTTTATTTATTTTTTTAATTCAGTATAATTCACATATTGTGATACAAGTATGGGCTTTGACATTTTCTCTTGGTTGGAACAGAAACGTGATAAGTTTTGTAGATATTTAAATGATGTAATTATTATGGGTGTGTTTTTCTGATGAAGTTCAATTTTATTAAACTGGATGAAAGCGCTAAAAGGTTGCGGTATCTGTTTTCTCCCACCCACTGACACTTTCAGTAAGGGCTTGAGGAGCCAGAATTGATGTGTATATACAATTGTCCATCCATTCATCCAGGTTATGCTTAAAGAAGATCAGGGAGTTACTTGGTTTTATGTCCAGTGGAAGTCTATTCCATAAAAGAGGAATTCTCTTGGAGAGGTGTCTATCTCACCATCAGGTCCTATTTATATTTCGCGGAAAATGTAGATTGCTTGAGCAGGTATTTAGGATGTTATTTGTTTTGTGAATGAGGAACTGCGGTGTTGGTGCTGCGGTAGCATTGTCGCCTCACAGTAAGACGTTGTCCTGTTCGATTCTCAGCGAGAGCGTCTTCTGTGTGGAGACATGCGTGAATGGGTGTATCTTCGTTGAAAGTTGTGCATCACGGCCGGCAACTCAGCACGTAAAAATCTACTGCCAATCATTAGCGGACCAGAGTTCCTCTGTGGCGACCCCTAACCAGGAAAAGCTGAAAGACACAACAACAACATTTGTTTTGTGGATGAGCATGAGGTCATATAGGACTGGATCCTTTGAAGAGGTTCCCTCTCAACAGTCTGTAAGAAACAGAAAAAAACACTTTGAAGCAATCATTGTAACTCAAGGAAGACATGCTCTTGATTGTCCTGGTGATGAAAAGCTGTAGATTCTCTAGCCGAGCCATATAGTTAAACAGGTGCATGCGAAAGGAGCATTATACTTTATTACAGGCATAATGGGGGAGGAACGGAGAGAGATGACAACTTCCTTGGACCCTGATGATCTTCACTTGTTGATCAGTCTGTACAAGTGAAAAGATTTCCAAATGACAGTGGATAAATGGTGATCAAAGGATAGTTCATTATCATTGAAAGTGCCCAGGTCCCTGATGACTGAGTCAACTTTCAGTGATGAGTGTTACCTATGTAGTAGGTGGATGAGTGCCCTTGTTTGCTAAAGGATACAATGTAGCATTTCTTGGCATTTAGTTTAAGACCATGGTCCAGGCACCATTTTGGTGCATGTTAGGTCCTCTTGGAGAATCTGGAAGTCAGATGAGGTGTTTATACATTTGCAATCATTCACAAACACAGCCACATGCCTTTGGTGCTAGCTTTGACATCAGAGAAACTAATACCAAAAAGAAGTGGCCCTAGGACCAATCTTTGTGGGATATCACTGATAATTACTCTTTTCTGTCAGTGTGCCACCAATAGTAATAGACTGGGTACTGTTGTTAAGCCAGTTTGTTATCCAGCAGGCAAAATAGGGATTTACATTCAGTTTGATTAGCTTATTGATAATGGCAGAAAGTGGAATGGTCTCAGAATTCTTTGCCAGGTTCAGGCAGTGAGAATTGATTTGCCTGTGTCTAATGCATCAGTGACCTGTTGATAAAAGTCCGCCAAGGTCAGGAGGCAAGATCCACCTTTTACAAACTCATACTGGCTTGGGTCTGGGGTTTGTAGACTGCCTATATCCTTGTTAATAAATTCCATAATTATATATTCCATTGCTATACGAATAAGGCTACTGAGGCTTATAGGTCTATTGTTCCCAGGATCAGTAGTAGGTTCCCCCTTTGTAGAATGGGCTGACTACAGCAGTTGTTCACACCTGTGCTACAAATCCAGTGTATTGGCAGAGATTAAATAGGCTTAGTAGCAATCTATGAGACAGTGTCTGGAACTTACAAGGAGGCATCCAGGCACATTACTGTGGCCCACAGAGCTTGTGTTTCTGGCCTTGAAGAAAGCATTCAGGACTTGCTCAGAAGTAGTCAGATAGAGTGGCATGGGCACAATAATTTGTTGTGGAAAGCTAGGGGGGTAGAGGAGTATATTTTGAGCTAAATTTGTCAGCCATTATGTTATGTCCTCAGGTGAAGAGTATGTAGTGTTGTTGTTATGTATTAGTTCTATGCAATGCTGGACATTAATTGTAAGATTTCTGACATAGTTTGTGGTCATCCTTAGCATGGATGACAATTTTTTGTTCACATTTACTTTAGGAGAATTTGATTTTGCTTCTGAGTTCTTTATTGATTGTTTTTGAGTTCTCCTCTAAACTATTGGATATTAAGTTCAGACATGTGGGCTAAGAGTTTCTTCTTCTTATTGTATAGTTTGTTTATACTAGGGTTCCATCAGTGGGATTTATTCCTGAATTTGGCATTATATTTGTGTCTTAAGGGGACTTAATCCCTCAATGCATGCTTTGAGGTGTGCATAGAAATTGTCTGCAACTGTAGCAGCATGCATGATGGGGTCACTGAGAAGAGGGAGATGAAATTTCATCAGGTTATCAGTTATCTGGAGTAGGTTTGCCTTAGAGTAGTCTCTAAAGACAGAAGGACTTTGTGGCAGATCCAGTTTTATCTTAATAGTGAATGCTACTGAACAGTGATCAAATATGATCAGTAATGTGGCAACTAAATGTGTTTGGCATGGGGGGAGGGACTGTATTGGTGAAAACCAAAGCCACTGTTTTAATACCCCTAGTTGTGACTAGAACTAGTTGGTCTAAGGAGATGGCATTAATGAAGTGATGGTGGTGTAGGTTTTTCAGTTAATGGAAGGATAGTTGGTCACCCAAGAGAATAGCGTTTGGTACAAGAGGGATAGTGCCATTTTGTGTAGACATACATCATGGGCTGCAGGTGACATGGAAAGGGTCTATATCAGAACATCGAAGTTTTAAAACTTTATATGTTCTAATATCGACCCGTTTTGAGTGAATGCTAAAAATAGCGAAGCTGCAGAACACCAAATTATTTCCTAGGGAAAGAATTTGGTTGTCCGGTTCTGTGGCTTCGCTATTTTCAGCGCTGTAGTGGAAATTTACGGTTCAGGTTCAGGTAAAGTGTGCGATTGTGTGGTTGTTATGATTAGGGCGTGGGTTAAGTGAGTTAGGGTTGGGGCGGGTTAAGTGAGTTAGGGTTAGGGTGCGGGTTAGGTGAGCGTGCGATAGTGACCGACCTTAGGGTTAGGGTTTGGGTTAAGGTAAGTGGATAGATAGTGTATGTATAGTTTAGTATAGGGTTAGTTGTAGGATTATAAGTGTATGTGTGGGGTTTGATGTTTTTTAGGTGTGCTTGTGTTGTGTGTATGTGTTTCGGAGTAGCAAATTTTTTCCCAAGGAAAACATTTGCTGTTCTGAATGTTTGATATTATGTGGTTTAGATATTTTAGGTTCGATTAAATAGCGTTTGCTATTTTCATCTTTCGATAACGTGATATAAATGCACATGGAAAGGGGGTCGATAGTTTACTATGATGTGGTACTGAGTTTTATTTTATTGTGAGAAGGATATGGAAGAGTTCAAGGTCTTTGCCCTGCCTTAAGAGTCTGCAAGTGAATTGACTTCTTATGAAGACAGACACACCAACTCCTGTAGCTCCCTTTTTTCAGTGGTGTGCCTGAAAATGTAGTTTACCATTGAAACCCTGGCCTATGGGGTGCTATCACTATTCTGAAACTATATTTAATTAGCTAAGCAGATATCTATAATTTCAAGAGTTAGAAATGCCTGTAAGGAGTGCCTATGCTTGTTAAAACTTTTATCACTGAGCAGAGCTTGGAACTTCATAATAAAACACCTTATAATCCAGCACTGAATACCAGCAATCAGTACTTAGATCTTGAGGCAGTACATGTTTGTCAAATAGCATAAAAAAGCATGATGCAATGCCATGTGTTTGCTGAAATAACTTTCCACATACAGAATAAAAAATAACATAAAGTGTTAAGAGCAATACTTTACCTAATATTGGCATTATCTCAGCATTTACTCTTTTAACTGGATATTTCTGGGCAGGTTGCTTAAATGGTGAAATACTAAAATTAATTATATGCTTTTGAATGACAAATATTAAGGGTAAGCCATAAATATGAGCATGAATCAGCCTGTTCAATTACTTGTAAACTCTCATCCACTAAACAGGTATAAGGATTGCCTTAAAGGGACATTTCTACGAATACTAAAAGGGAAACGACAGTTGTACCATTGCATAGATTGTCTTAGATCCAAAAGATTTGCAAACTGTTGGCTGACTCATGAAAATTCTGTAAGGAAACTTGTTTTAATTTGACATCTCTCATCTGTGATGCATAGTCTCCAGAGTACAGGACTGCAAATGAAATGATTATGTAAAGAAAATGTCTTGTGCAGTAATTTTGCTATCACTGGTACTACAGTATTTTGTTCACATCAGTATTGAAACAATAAGATGTGGTTCTTTTTAACTTTTTTCTGCTAATTTGTTCCTTTCTAGACCTGCAGTCTTAAAAAGCTCAGAAAACTTCACCGTATTAGTGAAAAACAGTATTAAGTTTCCAAAATTCCAGTATACTAGGTACGTATATGAAGTAATGATTCACAATTATTATATAAAGATTCAGTGGCCACTGAAACAAAATATGTTTTATTTCTTTTTTGGTACTACAGGAGAAACATTTTACCTAATTTTAATGAATCCTACCTAAAGAAATGTAGATTTCATCATATGAGAGATCCATACTGCCCAGTTTTCAGATTAGGAGCCATTCTCGAAGCAGCAAAAGAAAATTTTTCGGATATGGCTATTGAGGTTGGTTAACATTATTTATTCCTGAGTGCATGCCTATATGATGTGAATGTGTACTTGGATTATTTGTATAAACATATGTATATTTGCACACACACACACACACACACACACACACACACACACACACACACACACACACACGCACACACACACGCATGTATGCATGTTTGTATGTAGAAAGAAAGATAGCACATGAAACATTTACTGTATGCAAAATGTTTATGTATAGGGATATGAAAATGAGATGATGTCCAATGCATAGATCACCACTGCAGTAGCCTAAACTATATGGGTCTGACCATCTGAACTAGCCAGTTTATCAGAGCTTTGGATGCATTTCCTGTGCTCCAACTGCCAAGAGCTCACATGGAACAGTTGGAGTGCAAAAAGGCTTCAGAGCTTTTTTGATGCAGAAGTGAGTGCTTCTTTAGCAGGCCTCATTTAATAGACAATTGGCTAGCAATCCTTCAAGAGCTGGCAGATAAGTCTCCACTTGATAAAGTCTTCCTATGTCTAATATTGTATGAGGAAAACTGGTGTTTTTTCTGTAAAAATATATTGCTGCTAGAAAATAGACTGTTTTTGCATTTCTATGAGAACTGTCATGTTCATGCTTGTGTAAACATTTTGTGAGGAAGAGTTTTAAGTCTGACTAAAAAGTTACTCAGATTTTAACATTTTGTGTGTTTGGGACAGGATTTTGTACTTGTAGGGGGCCATCATTGATTTACTTACCTCAAAACCACTTGTTCTCTGCCAGTCACTTAAATGACTCATCCAGGCTCCGCTACCTGCTTTCCAGCTCCCTTTCACAGCTTACCTATAGAGTAACCCTTGGTCTGCATACTTCCTTTCCCTGCCCCAAAATAGAAGAAAGTTGTAAGGAGTATTTTGGAGATAGACTGTTTCTGAATTTGCCTCAGCCCCTGGTGGGTAACTTTGCTGTGGTCACTTGTTGTTTCTAAAACCACACATCTTTTTCCCCATCCTCTTTTTGTAGCCTTCCAAACCACCAAAGACTGGGGATAGCCATATTCTCTTCAGCTGGAGGGGTGCCCATTGTGGGCAGTGGAGAGACACTTTTGATGATGTCAGTGGAAGGGGTAAGTGAAGGGTCTTCACTTGGCCAGGACAGGGATTTGGTTGAGGGGTCTAATGTGCCTAAGAGTTAAACCTTGTTTAGGGAGTGTGTACTTCATCAGAAAATAAACTTCTAGTCTCCTTTCCTGTTTCTATAGATAGGACAGCTTTACTCAGATTTGCCAATGGACTGATATGATGATGTGAGGTATTGCCAGCTATGCCAGGAGATGTACAGCAGTGGATGTGTAACATATGCTAGCACAGCTAGCTGGAATTTTGTAAATAATTATATGTCATTTGTATATCAAACTAATTTGTACAGATGCTTGTGTTGAAAAATGTGTTTGTAAAGCTGCTTGTGTTAAAAATGTACCGACAGTGAGCCCTGTTGGACAGAAAAAGAAATAAACATGTACTATTGTAACTGTTTAAATGTATATGTTTTTGTGAAATCCCCACTCTGGGTCAGTAATCAAGGAGCCTGAATCCTCACCACTGGCACTGGAGAGGGATGTTCACCTGGAAGAAAAATGGATACACCCAGTAGTTCCACATGCAGCTCTCTGCATCAAGCACAATTTCCCTTAAGAGCATACAGGGAACACAGTCAGTCTGGAGTCTGGATTTCCCTATCTGTTCCCCTCCAGGTCCCCAGTAAGACTCCCCACTGGCACAGCTATAGAGTTTAACCTGTTTTCTTCCAGTATCCTCAGTTAAAACTGTGACAATGTGAGGCATTGCCAGCTATGCCAGGAGAAGTAGGGCAGTGAATATGTAACATATTCAAGCACAACTAGCTGGAATTTTGTAAAGAATTATATGTCATTTGTATAGCAAACTGGGTTGAACAGATGCTTGTGTTGAAAAATGTATTTTTAAAGCTGTTTGTGTTAAAAATGTACCAGTAGTGTGCCCTGCTGGACAGAAAAAGAAATAAACAAGTAATAGTGTAACTCTTTAAATGTATATGTTTTTGTGACCTCCCCACTCTGCCAAAGGAATTAGGGCAGTGGATGTGTACCATATGCCAGCACAGTTAGCTGGAATTTTGTAATGAATTATATGTCATTTTTATATCAAACATGATTTGTTCAGATGCTTGTGTTTAAAAATGTATTTGCAAAGCTGCTTGCGATAAAAATGTACTGACAGTATGCCCTGCTGGACAGAAAAAGAAATATACATGTATTATTGTAATTTTTTTAATGTATATGTTAAAACATATACATTTAGAATGAAATATACATGTATTATTATAACTTTTTAAAATATATATGTTTTTAACAGAGGATACTGGAAGAGAAGAGGTTAATCTCAATCCAAATAACTTTGAAAATAGTTTGAAATTAAATTACCTGGCTTAGGCCATAAAGCTTGTATCTTACAGTTCTCAGTGCAGCCAGAGGAAACAAGTCTGTACTATGAAGCTTTCTGTATTGTCTTTGGGGTGAACTAATTGCTACTCTGGAAAGGTGGAGGTTTGAAATTGTTTTATGACTTGCAGAAGCTGCAACAGATTTGAGCAAAACTCTATGTGTGTGTATGATTGACATATATTTGCTAAATCCTGGCAGTTTCTAGCAACGGGGATAACATGGGAACCAGAAGTCAGATGCACAGAGGTATGTGATATCATTCTGTAATCTTGGAGAAAAATAATGTTTAGTACTAGATGAGACTGAAGTCTCATTGCAGTCTGTTTTTGGAACCTGACAAAGAAGGACCTCTCACTTACTTTGTCTTGCCTTGCTCTAGTAAGTGAACCAGGGAATAGTAATTCTTTAGATCAGTCAGGAAAATATAGTGAGATTAATTAAGTACTATTTTATCTGTATCTGTGAATCTATTCATCTGTGTTATTTTAATATTTCTTGTGATTGAAACTCTGGTGTTTACTGTAAATAGATATTTAGTATTTTCATGATCTTTTCTTATTTATTATTAAATATATTTAAACTTCTCATTGTGGCCAGTCTTTTAGAGAATATTTTAATCTCTGAGAGTACATATATATATTTGGTGAGAGCTCCTGTCACTCCTGAAAGCCTTGCTGTTGGTCAGACTACCATTTGTATTAATATTAATTTCACTCAGTATAATTGGGTACCCATGCAAGAGCCTTAGAGTAGCTAGCTTTTGAGTGTCTGGTGGTGGTTTAACCCCCTTATAGTCTGGAAAGAAGGGGGCATAGCTAGTAAATCTGTACCTATTTCCCTGATGTGTGCACGTGTGTGAGTGTATGTGTGTATGTGAAAATCAAATCACAAAGAGTGTGTGTGTGTGTGTGTGTGTGTGTGTGTGTGTGTGTGTGTGTGTGTGTGTGTGTGTGTGTGTGTGTGTATGTGTGTGTGTGTGTGTGTGTGTGTGTCAGCTGTTTGGAGCAGGGACACATAGCACTGATTTCATAAAGATGGTGCTGGAGAACTTGGCTTGGACACTCAGCTGAGGTCTCAACTCTATAGCTGTGCCAGTGGGGAGTCTTACTGGGGACCTGGAGGGAGACAGATAGAGAAATTCAGACCTTGGACTGAGTGTGTTCCCTGTGTGCTCTTAAGGAAAATTGTGCTTGATGCAGAGAGCTGCATGTGGAACTACTGGGTGTATCCATTTTCGTTCCAAACGAATGTCCCTCTCAAGTGATAGTGGTGAGGATTCAGGCTCCTTGATTACTGGCCCAGAGTAGGGACATCACATATTGGTGAGTAGTGGTGTGGATATCAAATAAACTTTTGTAGCCCGTAAGCAGCTGTCACTAAAGGTGTGTTTATTCTTGGCAGCCACAAGGTAAACATATAGAGTTTCATTTTCACAACAGTTTTATTTTTTTTTTTTTAGTTTAATTTAGTCAAGGAAAGTAGGCAAATATTTTAGCAGAGGATTATGGCAAGTTGACAAAGATCCAGTTGGCCAAGGTATGTGAAGCCAAAGGACTGGTGTATGCCAGCCTGACTAAAGAGGAAAGTAGCTCAGCCTTAGTCGTAGCTCAGACCAGTAACCAGGAGGACAACCAGTTTGGTGATGCGGATGTACAGCCCTCAGAAACAGGACAGTTCACCTTTTCCTCAGAGGACTTAAAATCCATTTGAAGTTAAAGAGACTTGGACTCGAGGCCAAATGTTTGGAATTAGAATCAGCAGAGAGAGACTGAGGCATTTGGAGGTCAAAGTAGAATCAGCAGAGAGAATGAGGCATTTAGAGACTGAAGAAAATGAGATTCAGCATCAACATGAGATGGAAATGCTGACTCTTCGTCAAGGTCATGAAGGTTATGGGAAAGGGAATAACCAAACTCCAGAAGCAATAATGGTCAGGAAATGTCTTCCACGGTTTACAGAGGGTGATAATTTTGATAGTTTTGTTTATATATTTGAAAGGGTATGTAAACAGTATAATATTGACCAAGCGCTCTGAGTATAGTTCCTGACCCCCTTACTCCATGGTAAATCTGCAACTGCTGTTTCTAAATTGTCTGAGATTGATTAAACTATGATAAGGTAAAGTAATGTTTGCTTGTATGTTTTAAGTTAATGCCAAAGTAGTTAGGAAATCCTTCTATGTGGCCCATCTAACTACTAAGGGGTTCGCATCAAGAAATAAAGAGGTTATAGTGCCCCTCTACTCGTCACTCATCAGACCCATCATAGAGTACAATGCCCCATTTGGGATGTACCTCACAAGACACTTCCAACAGCTTGAAAGACCACAAAAGCACCTCACCAAGAGGATTACTGGCCTCAAACATATGTCCTATGCAGCCTGAATGAAAAATCTCAGGCTGTACTCAGTGGCATATCGCTTACTCAGAGGTGATCTCTGCCTGACTTACAAAGCCATGTCCAACTCAGAATTGATGGACATGCTCCACCTAAAGAAATCCAAGTCACTGCGAGCCACACACTCTAGTGAGCTAAACCTCACCACAACAATGAATAGAACATGCTGGAGGGATAGATTCCTGTCACACAGACTCCCCATGATTTGGAACAAAATTCCTAACTACATTAGGCAGAGCCCCTCACTAACACTCTTCAAGAGAAGCCTTAACGAGTGGATGGGTAACAGAAAATACACCCCTGGGATCACTTCATTGGCTCTGCTTGACAGAGGCTCAGTTGAATAATCAATGGGGCAGCGAAAGCTGACACACTCTGGCTGGGCTTATAAATGCCCTCAGGCAGATAGCCTAGTACCTACCTATGAACCTATGAACCTATGGAGCTTATACAAAAACATTTTGTGAGCACTGACGCAAGGCAGATGAAAGTGTGTGTGATTATATTGCTGAGTTAAGCACTTATTTTCCTAGATGGATGAGTGGGTGTCAGGTCACTACTTCTGAAGGGCTGACAGAACTTTTGGTGAGGGAACACATCCTTAGCACTTTGCTTGAGGACATGAGAGTCTGGTTGGCAGACTGAGAGTGTAATTCTGCAGAGCTGGGGTAAAACGTGAGTCTCTACTTAGCAAGCAGAGCATCACTGCACAGGAAAGGGATACCCAGTGCTGCACATGGATATAAGGAAACCCATGGTGGGTAGCCTAAGTCACCCCAGCAGAGTCCACCTGTAACAGGGGAAGCCACTCGTTCAGGTACACAGCCAGGATCAAGGGTTCAATGCTTTAAATGTAACCAGTGGGGCCATGTATCATATAGATGTCCACAGAAACAAGGTGGGGAACAAAAGGTGGGGGAGTCAGCAAGTGGGATTAATAGTATGCCAATGTTAAAGTTGTCTGGAGACCACAGGGGTACCAAACTATCACCATAGTTTATATCTGATCTTAGTGAATGGAAATCAGGCCACTGCTAAGAGATACACAGCCTCTGACATAACCTCTGTGAAGCCTGCAGTGGTTAAAAAGGAACAGTACTTGCTTGGCCGCCAGTCCACTCCAGTCAGAGCCTTAGGAGAGACTCAATTCCATATGCTTTTGATCAGGGTTCACCTTGACTGGGAGGGTGGAAAAGGAAGCAAGCAAGTAGGTATGTTTGAGGTTATCCCTGCAGATGTCCAGATAGGGAATGATTTTGATAATGCAGTACCTTGTGTGCATGCAGTCAGGCTTGGAGACAGTTGTGTGGATCTAGTAGCCTGGGGGAGACCCAGACAGACCCCACAGCTTAAGCCAGGGCTGGTGAGGTAGCTTTTTCAGGGAGGGAGCTACCCTATAGCAGTGAGCCTGAAGGTGAGCCACAGCTGCTGGTAGGTACTGATGTTCCCTTTGACAGAGTGACTGCAAGGGCAGAGGTGAGTGGTAGTACCCAGGCAGACAGTGAGGCACCGCTGTCAGAGGTACCAGATTTCCTGTGGAAGGGGAGCAGCTGGGAAGAGTTACAAAGATAGAGTTCAGATAGGTTCAGCTCTCAGACCTTACATTAAGAGGCTTGAGGGAGGTAGTTAAGGAGGCACCTGATTCTCAAGGAAAAGGGGAGTCTGTATACTGGAACAAAACGTTACTGTATAGAGAGTGGACCCCTGAGAGAGGGCTAGAGGGTAAGTTAATACAGCAGTTGGTAGTGCCTAGAGCCTACCATCTGGCACTTCTAGCCATAGCCCATTACATTCCATTGGCAGGTCATATGGGTGTAAAGCTTACCAAGAGACATATTATGCAGAGCTTCTATTGGCCTGGGATTGCAAGGCATGTAACAGGGTATTGCTGGACCTGTGAGCAGTGCCAAAAAGTAGGCAAGGCAGGTGACAAGGTCAAGGCTCCTTTGATGCCTTTGTATGTGATTGAGGAGCCATTACAGAGGGTCGCTATGGATATTTTGGGGCCTCTGAGTACCCCATGTTCTACAGGGAAGAATTATATCCTGGTGGTAGTAGGTTATGCTACTAGATACCCTGAGATGGTGGCTCTGTCCTCCAGAGGCAGAGAAGGTGGCAAATGCTTTTGTCAGACATTTTCAGCAGGGTAGGTTTCCTGAGAGAAATACTGACTGACATAGGTGCCAATTTCATGTTAGACCTGCTGGCTTGTCTGTGGAAGTGCTGTTGGGTGAAGCACCTAAAGATCACCCCCTACCATCCCCAGACTAATAGTCTTGTGGAGAAGCTACACTCTACACTAAAGACCATGCTATGGGCATTTGCAGATCAGTTTAAGAGAGAGTAGGACATATATTTGCCCCATCTGCTGTTTGCATACAGAGAGGTATCCCAGGAATCCACAGGGTTTTCACCCTTTGACTTGTATGGGCATAGGGTGAGGAGGCATTTAGATTTGATTTGTGATGCATGGGATGGACAGTGTGAATCCCACAAGGAGTCTGTTTTGACATGTGTCCTAAACCTCAGGCCAAGGCTTAGGGATTTCATGGACTTGGCCCAGGAGAACCTGGGAGGAGCCCAACAGCAGAAGAAGGCGTGGTATGACAGTAATGCTTGAGCCCTAGAGTAAGCTGTGGGACAGCAGGTTATGGTTCCCATTCCTGTCAGACACAATAAGCTGCAGGCAGCTTGGGAGGGACCCTTCAAAGTGGTAAGGAAGGTCAGTGGTGTTGAATACATGGTAAAACTGCTAGGCAGAAGGCAGGGGCACAAATTGTACCATGTTAACATGATGAAATCTTACCATGATAGGGAGACCCTGGTACTGAGTATTTGCAGTAGGAGGCAGGAGGAGTCTGAGGGGTATCTATGGCTACTTTAAGCCAGCCAGCAAAATTCCAAGTTACTAAGGTGGAGCCTAGGATTGCAGGCATATGGTATGACAATGTAGCCCTGTAGTAGGGTCAGCAATACCACTGCAGATGGGTTCTCAAGACAGGGTATGGGTTAATGTATTCTCAGATAGGCTTATTCCTCTCAAACAACATTTCTCAAGGGTCACTTGAAAATGTAGCTTGAGTCTTCAAAGGGGAAAGATGTGATGATGTGAGGTATTTCCAGCTATGCCAGGAGAAGTAGGGTAGTGGATGTGTAACATATACCATCACAGCTAGTATATTGTACATCAAACTGATTTATACAGATGCTTGTGTTGAAAAATATATTTGTAAAGCTGCTTGTATTAAAAAAGTACCAAAATTGTGCCCTGCTGGACAGAAAAAGAAATATACATGTATTATTGTAAAGCAAATCACAAGTGGCACACCAAAAATACAATAAGGCAAATCCAAACACGACCAACTCTTACAAGCTGTGGAAGATAAAATAGTTATTCCCAAAACAACACACAAAAAAAACATCATAAGCACTTTCTTCCCTTCAAAGAGACTTCATCAAATAAAAACCATCCTACTACAACTCTTTATATACTTCCAATCAAAGTAATTGGAACCAATTAATTAATCAAATAAAATTCCACACTTAAAGAAACATAGCTTAAAGTTAGACTATCATATATATAGAACCCTTACCAAACTGGCCTGTGTTACCATCAGCAAAAGGTTCAAAAACCCACCCCATGGCAGTATTAATAGATAAATGGGTAAAGGAAGTAGTAATTAATACACCTCACTTGGTGAAGGATTCATAGGATTTTTTAAACAAACTTAAACAAAATCTATGAAAAAGGCACTTGCCTTTTTTAGCCATTGATGTGGTGGATCTCTTTTCTACAAACCCTAAGGTGGAGTATGGACAATATTTTCAAGAAATGTTACATCTATATTCATCCCTATCAAAGGAAAATATTTCCCTTGTAGTTGAGCTACTAGAATTGGTGATGGAAAACAATTTTGTGCATTTTGAGGATGAGTAATATCAACAAGTCACAGGTGTAGTAGGATGGTTTTTATTTGATGAAGTCTCTTTGAATGAATGAAAACACTTATGAAGTTTTTTGTGTGTTGTTTTTGGAAATAAATATTTTATCTTCCACAGCTTGTAAGAGTCGGTCATGTTTGGATGTATTATTGTAGCTGTTTAAATGTATATGTTTTAACAGAGGATACTGGAAGAGAAAAAGTTAATCTCAATCCACTTAACTTTAAAAATAGCTTGAAATTAAATTACCTGGCTTAGACCATAAAGAATGCATCTTACAGTTCTCAGTACAGCCAGAAACAAAATGTCTATACTAGGAAGTTGTCTGTATTGTCTTTGGGCTGAACTAATTGCTACTCTGGAAGGGTGGAGGTTTGAAATAGTTTTATGACTTCCAGAAGCTGGAACAGATCTGAGCAAAGCTATGTGTGTGTATTTTATTTATTTAGTTATTATTTATTTGACATTTGTTAACCGGGTTGGTCCAGCTGGGCCAGGAGCCCGTTTTCAGTGGAGACCCGAGGAGAAAAGCTCCAATTACAAAAACAATTAGGATGACATAGGTAACAAAAAATAGAAAGTACCATAACCAAGTATAAATCCAAAACATATTAATACAAATATGACTCAGACATATTTAGATTACAGTAAGAGGGTAAGTACTGTTTTTTCTGTATCTGTGTGAATCTATTCATCTATGTTATTTTAATATTTATTGTGATTGAAACTGTGGTATTTACTGTAAATAATTATATGGTATTTTTGTGTTCTTTTCTTATTTATTATTAAATGTATTTAAACTTTTCTTTGTTTTTTTAGAGAATATTTTAATCTCTAAGTGGACTTATTTATATTTGGTGAAAGCTCTGACTTCTCATGAAAGCATTGCTGTTGGTCAAACTACCATTTGTATTAATATTAATTTCACTCAGTATAAATGGGCACCCTTGCAAGAGCCTTAGAGTGTCTGGTGGTGGTGTAACTACTTTATAGTCTGGGCGGAAGGAGGCATAGCTAGTAAATCTGTGCCAGCCTTTCCCAGGTGTGTGTGTGTGTGTGTGTGTGTGTGTGTGTGTGTGTGTGTGTGTGTGTGTGTGTGTGTGTGTGTGTGTGTGTAAATCAAATCTCAAACAGTGTGTGTATATGTCAGCTGTTTGGAGCAGGGACACAAAGCACTGGTTTCACAGAGAGGATTCTGGAGAACTTGATTTGGACACTTGGCTGAGGTCTCATCTCTATAGCTGTGCCAGTAGGGAGTCTTACTGGGGACCTGGAGGGAGACAGATAGAAAAATCAAGACCCTAGACTGATTGTTTTCCCTGTGTGCTCTTAAGGGCAATTGTGCTTGATGCAAAGAGCTGCATCTGGAGATACTGGGTTATCCATTTTTGTTCCAAGTGAATGTCCCTCTCCAGGTGTCACTGATGAGGATTCAGGTTCCTTGATTACTGGCCCAGAGAGGGGATGTCAACTTATTACTGTTTTTTCTTTGCCTTTGCAATCTTAAGACAAGAAAAGGAAAATATTTCCTTCTCATTCTGAGATACTATTTCAGTCAAAAGAGCTGACCTTGCAGGGGAAAATGTGTGTACGTCTGTTGCTCCCTCTCAATCTACAGCAGTGATCATTAAGAATATCTGACACGGTAATCCAGACACAGAAAACCTTAAGAAATGCCTGAAATCTGGATCTATAGGAATGTGATACATCTTTTAAATCTAAGGTTACTGGAAAACTCAAATGGGGAATAAGGGGTAATAAATTGTTAAGTGACAAGATTATGAATCTGGATACCATCACAAACTAAAGGAGGCAAGGAAAGCCTGCTACTAGAAAATCATATTTGTGCAATTGAGAAATAGTTTCTAGTTTGTGCCATTCAAAGAACCAGGATATGCTTCAGGCCCATCTGCCCCTAGTTCTTAATTATTTTTGTGAGTTTCTGTCCAATGGTTTGTTGCACTCTATCAATGTACATTTGCCAGCCATTTTTAGTTCTCTGCCTTTGGCTCCCCCTTTATAATAATGCTAAAGTTAAACAATTTTTGAAAGGGGTTTTGCATATTTTCCACGTAGGAAACAGATGGCCCCTCTTTGGTACTTTAGTGCTTGAAAAGCTTTTTCTCCTTTTCGACCAGCTCATCTGGCTGATTTGAGCTTTTTAAATATGAAAGACTATTTTGCTTATTACTCTGACATCTGTTAGGAGAGTGTCTGAGTTACACACTCTTATGGTGAATCAACCCTACCTCATTTTCATAAGGACAGGGATTCTTTGAGAACAAATCCTACCTTTATGACTGAAGTCATCTCAGAGTTTATCTTAAGCCAGAATATTCATCTCCTAGTTTTTGTTCCTGATCCAAAGAGCAAGGGGGAAATATTTTTTCATTCTCTGGATGTATGCAGGCAGCTCAGATACTACCTAGACAAAATTTGACCTTTCAGGAAAGCTGACCAGCTGTTAGTCTCTTACGAAGGACCTTCATTGAAGGTAAGAGGAAAGGGCACCTGTGTCTAAACAGACTATTTCCAGGTGGTTGCCTCATGCTATTTCTTTTTAATATATCACCATAAAAAGACACTTCATTCTACAAGAGCAATGGCTTAATTGGAGACTTTCTAGAAAGAGACAACATCTTGGTCATCTGTACATATTTTCAGAAAGCACTACAAACTAGATTCCTTTTCCAGGTCCAGAACAAGCCTTTTTTAGGGCCATTTTCCAGGGGCTCTTGACATGTTAGTTATTGGCCTCCTCTCTGTTTTCCTTCCCCCTCTAAGCTTTGGTAATCTACCTATGTAGCTTAGACTACTGCAATGGTGATCAGTGTTTTGAATATAGTACAGTTGTGTAAGTAAATTTACCGTAACAGTAGATGTTCTAATAGAACACTGTTGCGGTAGCCATCCCCTCCCTCCTGTTCCCCCCCTTTTCTTTCTGGTGTTCTTTTTGTTGTCAGGGTGGTATTATTTTCACCTTTTTATATACAGTTTATAGTTAGCTTTGTTTCCTAACATAAGTGTTCAGGGCTCTTACCTCCTTCCTAGGCAAAAAATTCTCTGAAGCTTTTTGTGCTCCAACTGCTTTTTATATGGAGCTCAATGTAAGCTTCTGTCAAGTGGACTGCAGGAAAGATGCTCAAAGCTCTGATAGGTTGGCTGGAGCAGAGGGTAGGACCCATGTAGCTTAGGCTACTGCAATGGTGATCTATTAGAACATCTCCTGTCATGGTAAGTTTACTTACACAACTGTGCTTTCCATGTATTCAGGTGAGTCTGAGACTAAGTATACTACAAAGAATTTTACATACTTATCTGTCATTTCAAACACATATTTAGCAAGTTTCCTGCAAACAGGAAAACAGACAAAAAAAGGAGAAAAAAATAAAATTGCCTGGTCACTGCCAACAATGAAGTGGACAGATGGCAAAAGGACTCAGTTAAAAGGAAGATGAAAGATGCAGTGAGATGAATTTGGTATACAGATGTCTTCAGATGGATTTGAATGTTTTGAGAGGATTAGTATGTGATTAGTATGTGAAAGAAAAGAAGCTATGGTGATATTCCAAACCATTGCACAAGTATGTATAAAGGCATACTTGCTACGTCCCAGGAATGTGAAGCAGCAAAAGTGATTTAAAGTGTAACATGAAGGAGAAAGACTTTTGAGGATATTGTTAGGCTAGGCAGACAGACAGCAAACATAGGTTTAGTATTCAAAAAGGTTTTCTGTGCAATCCTACTAAACTGCTCTGTTGTGGTTTATTAGTGCTTTGCAGCTTAATAGCGATTCAGAGACGTGTAAGAGACACATGGAGCAAAAGCTGATCAGCGACTCATTTGTGTGCCTTTGAATTGAACAACTGCATTGTGTTCTTCTACTGACCTATAGAAAACTCTTGCACATGTACCTACATAAACACACATTCCAGTGCAGTTTCAGAGATACCCAGATAGTCACACATACACACACACACACACACACACATAAATATCCTCGCACTACATACCTGCTGTAGAGAAAACTGACTATGCTGCCACAGACAATGTGTGTTCACTGTAACACTGCTGTGTGCAGTCCTCATTGCTTTGCTTTAAAATAGTGCAGTAGAGCCTGTCTTTGAATCACTTACCATGCTAATAGGCACAAGACAAGACGAGCGTACACTGCAAAGTCCAACAAGGTTTAATAGCTGAGTAAAGCAAGCTTACAGCGATCAGTAGTCTGGTGCACACTCATCTTGTCTTGTGCTTATTAGTTTTTGGACGTTTTTAGTAAACATGTCACTTACCATGCTAGTTTGATCTTAGTGAACAGCTTATTGGTAGAGGACATATTAGCCATACCTGCAGACTGTGACATTTACATACATAATTATCCAGCAATACTGTTTCTGCATACTATGTATAATTATAGCATTCTTTAAATTACTTCATCAAAGTGTTGTAAGCAGTTGTGCTAGAATCAGGTTGTACTGAGCACTATGTGTTTCTGCATGTCCTCATAAATCTATAATCCAGCCAAGTCTAAAGCTTTACTTTCTCTAATTTAAGAAGTTTCTTTGGGGAACTATGGGTACTCAATATAGGTGCTCAGGCAGTAAAGCCAGCACTGCTATGTTATGCGAAGAGGAGGCGGAAAGGTAGACACTAATAAATGAGATATTTTGTAAATTTATATTATTCATTGTTTGATTATTATGCAGGTGTAATGATCTTGTCAGATCATATTCAGAATGACCTGGGAAAACACATGACAATACAACACCAGTGATACAAATATGCAGAAGCAGCAACTCTGCATAGTGCTACATATGATGAGGTTATATGTTTTAAAGAAAAACGTGATTTCTAAAACATTTCACAGTGTCTTTGTCCCTTCTGTATTCCTTCCATAATGCTGATGTCACCTCTGGAAATCCATTAGTGCCTCAAGTGATCACATATCATAATTCAGCGCACTTACTAATATGATTTACTAATGTGATATTCCTTTTGCTTATTTGTTGTATTGGCTAGACTTCAGTACTCTTCCTGTAAACAGATGAGGTGATAAGAAGTAAGTTTAAAAGGAAGGCAACAAGAAAATCAAGAAGACTGGGAGCCCTACAAAATAGAAACAGTGGGAGTGGGAGTGGGAGTGGTAATATTATTAGAGTTAGCAAAAGAATTACAAATAAATGCAGTTAATAACTGTGGGGTGGACAAACATGGAAGTTTTTTGTGGCTTTCTGTCCCCCCTGCCCACCATTCATCATATGCTCTCTCAGTCAATCGACCCATTCCTTCCCATCACTGTCTAAGAGCTAGCCAAGATGGGTCATTATTGAGGCAGCTAACAGGGGTAGTTCAAAGTTTTTCTTCTTTTTCTCATCTCACTCATAGGCATATACACCAGTCAAAAGTGCTGGGCAGGGATGTAATTTGGGCTGACTACAGAGGACATATCCCTCACTTCTGCAAAAGTGCTCCCTCCAAACAGCCCTGCCTCTCCCCCAGAAGTTCAAATGATTGTTCACAGATCACCACCAGAGAAACCTTGTGTTGCCTGAGTCTATGCAAACTCATCCCTCTCCTCAGGAGAGGTCAGCAGTCCATGCCCTTTACTACTCCTCCTCCATACCTGTCCCCTCCATTGCCAGGGCTGCTAATCAAACCCTAGTTACTAGGACCACAGTCAGGGTTCCATCTCTGTGCACCACAGAGCCAGGCTGAACATGGAACTTTGCTGCTAACTGCTGTGTAGGAGATGAACTGTTCAACAGAATTGGCCTTATAACAGAAAAACCTTGGATGAGGTTGTTGTCTCACAACAGAGATGTAGATTCATAATATGAAGTCCATACAGCACATCATGAAGTGTGGAATGTGACATGAGAGTACTGGACAAGGTATCCAGGCTAGTAAGTAACCATTATTAGTTATATCAAAGATGGAAAATATGGTGGGGAAACAAAGTTTGTATCCCCATTTAATTTAGAACACAAATGCCCCTGCCCTTGAGCAAAAAAAAAAAAAATTAGTACAACATTGCAACTATCACATGACAAAAGAAAAAAAACCATGTACAGTGACAATAACATTATATTGAGCTCATTCCTCCTTTCTAAATTATTCTCATATACAATGGCTAACTGTCACATTGACACTATCATATAAGGTACACAAATGGATACAGTGATATGCGTACTTTCCATCACTGTTCCATCAGTGGAACTGTGATAATGGACAGGGACAGTGGCCTTTGGATCCACTTGATTACCCACACTAATATAATGGTCACTAGGGAGTATGGTCTCACGATCTGGATATACACTACTGGAACAGAAAATATTGAAATATAAAATATGTAGTTAAGAAAATCACTAAACAACTCACTAAGTGAAACCTTACCTCAGTAGCATGCATAAAGTATGCATTGTTGTCCTGGGTATGGACGTATACCATTCAAAAAAAAAAACAAGTAATCTCCGTGGTATCCCAGAACTCTTAAAACAACCCACTAAACATGTGTAGTGGGTCCAAAAATAAAACAGTGCAAGAAACTTCTCTGTGTGGAAGATTTTCAGTCCATATATCTCTAGTTAATCACTGTATATTAATCAGATCAGACAAAAGTAGTAGAAGTAGCATACTTAAACTCATCTTAAGTAAAAAAAAATAAAAAATATATAACTGTATAGAATTACTAAGTATTCGAAAGTAATCCAAGCAAGGCAGGCAGTCTGTTTCCAGTTGAAAATCCTTTATTAAGTACACAGACAAGCGATCCAAGTAAAACAAAAATAGAGTAATAGTTTCCTCACAAGCTTTCTAAATATATATATATACTTTTTATCAGGCAAGGGAGTGGTTTATTGTGCTGTAAAACAAAGTGTTATTGATACACATATTAAATTCACATCCCATCCCCCATCATTGTGACATTTGACCACTGTGGCGATGTGATTATCAAAGGAGAGACTACTGTCCACCTGTGTCCTAAGGTCTCTTATCACATTTTTGGTGTTAAGTAGACTGCCAGCTATGTGGTAGTTCATGGGTACAGAGTTTTTACCAAAGGGGATAACAATACATTTTTTGGCATTAAGCTTCAGGCCATGGCTTTGACACCAGTTTTCTGTCTCAGTGAGGCCCTTTTGTAGTATGTCCACATCGTTAGGAGTTTCGATTATGGCTCCTAGTTTGCAGTCATCTGCAAACTTTGTTAGCCAAAGACCTTCTGTGTTAGCCTGTACTTCAGTGAAGTAGATACCAAACAGGAGAGGACCCAGGACTGAACCCTGTGGTACTCCACTTGTCACTGGTCTGAAGTCAGATTTGGAGTCTGCTACTTTCACAGTGTGGGTTCTGTCTATGAGACAGTTGGCAACCTATCTTGTGACATAGGGATTTATAACTAGTTTAGTCAGCTTATCTATAATTCCAGAGTGAGGGATGGTGTCGAAAGCCTTTGTGAGATCTAGATAAGCTGTGTGAACCACTTTACCCTCATCTATGGCTTTGGTGACTGCTTCAAAGAAGTCAATCAGGTTTAGGAGACATGATCTGCCTTTTGCAAATCCGAACTGGGTAGGGTCCAGAGTTTGAAGATTACCAATGTCTTTGTTTATGAGTTCCATGATGATACGTTCCATAGCCTTGCAGACCACACTCGTCAGGCTAATGGGGCGGTAGTTCCCGGGGTCCATCATGGCTCCCACTTTGTGGAGTGGGATAACCATCACGGTGTGCCATTCAGTGGGCACAAAGTCTGAGGTGAGGCTATGAATGAACATGGTACTTAGGTAGGGTGCCAGTTCATTCTGTAGTTCATGTAGAACACAGCCTGGGATATTGTCATGGATGCTGTGTTCTTGGCTTTGGAGAGTGTGTTTTTTACCTGTGCAGCCGTGATTACTAGAACTTTGCATTCTTCCGGTATAGAGATGGTCATCTAGGGGGTGAGAGGGGGGTAAAGTTAGCACTGAACCTGTCTGCCAGGATGTTGGCAATATCAGTTGGTTCTGTATATTTAGTGCCATTATGCTGTAACTCAGAGCAGATCTGAGTGTTGCCATTGTGATTCTTGACATAGCTATAGAATGGCTTTGTGGTTGTCTTTAGAGTCAGTGGCAATTTTGTTTTCGTAACTAGCTTTGGAGGATTTTATGAGGGATCTCAGCTTCTTACTGAGGTTGACCAGGGAGTTCCTCCAGTCATGGGATTTTACTCTTTTTTGCAACAGTTTCTTTCTTCTGTTGTAGAGTTTGTTTATGGCAGAGGACCACCAGATTGGCTTCCTTTTTTTGGAAGATAGCATCTTGGTTCTATTAGGGATAGCATGATCTATGCACTCGTGTAAGTGCTTATAAAGTGCATTTGTGTAGGATTCAGCAGTCGTACCTCTATTGTCCATCTGCATGGGTGTCATGAAGTTTGCCACTTCTGTCTTAAGAAGTGTGAAGTTGGCTTTGGAGAAGTTTTTTATGGTGGTTTCCCTAATTGGGGGTGGGGGCGGGATGTGTATGTCTAGGGTGATTAGCTTGTAGTCGGATCTGACCAATGAGGAATTGACCTCTAGTGTGGAACACCGGTTGCCCATGTTGGTAATGACCAGGTCGAGGATATTGCTGCCCCTGGTGGGGGGTGTAAATAAGTTGATCCAAGGCATTGGAATTTATGAATTCCAGAAAACATTGAGCAAAAGAGTTGGTACATGAGTAGTTTTCCCAGTTAATGGTGGGGTAGTTGAAATCACCCATTATTAGGGTGTTGGGTTGTACCCTAATACTTAACAGTGTATCAAGAAATGAGGAGTGGGAATCCTGGGGCATGGTGGGGGGTCTGTAGCAAGCTACAGTTTGGATTGCGGTCTTGCCCAGAGTTAGTTGCATTTGGATAATCTCGGATGCATTATGCTGTGCAACTAGCCTGGAAGTGCGGATATCCTTAATGAATATGGACACACCTCCACTTTTAGTGCTTCATTCCGGGTTAGGTGGCCGAAAGGTGTGGTATAAATTATAGCCTGGTAATGCAGGGGTGCTCTCTGGAGCTTTGAACCAGGTCTCTGTCACTGCATAGATATCGATGTTCTCCATTTTAAGGAGTGCCTTGAGTGAGTGCATTTTGAGGTTTGGACTTCTAGCATTGAATAGCATTACCCTCAGATTTTGCTTGCTTGTACCTGTTACGGTAGTGAATTTGTCATTTGAACCTTGCCTAAAAAAGGCACTATAGGGGTGGCAAGAGCCTTAGCCAGTATCCAGAATGCCAAGGGCGACAGGTGCAGTCCTTTGTCTTCCTAATTAACTGGGAGTATTACCTTGGAAGTTTTGAACATTAGATCAGAGCATAATTTTATTCTTTTTTGAAAGAAAAAATAAAGAGTGGATATTTTTCCTTTACTGATGATTTTTTTTTTTTTTTATCTCAGGCCAGGCTTTCATTGTGGTTTCTTTCAATAACTGCATTTCTGTGATTGGGTTAGTACATATCATGAATTATTTTTCCATTTCTTCTGCACTTGAAATTGCAGGTCTGCTCAAAGAATTTTTAATTCTTACTCTAAAAATCTTTTCCAGTAAATATGCTGTATTTGGCATGTCTGCTATATGCATTTCATTGCGTGGCTTGAGATTCATTTTCATATATACTCTTGTTATAGGTGACTCTATTGTCAGACACACTGACGTCCCGCTCACCAGGCTGAATAAAGAGAAGGTCACGGTGAGCTTCCTGTCGGGTGCTCGGATCCGACACATAACGCAAGCACTCAGGTCACTCCAAAGCAAATACAAATATGACTCAGTCATTGTACATGCTGGTGTGAATGACCTGAGACGTACCTCCCTGGACTACATGAAAAGAGACATAGAGGAGCTCTCTGATCATGTAGCCCAAGCTGGTATGACCCTGACCTTGAGCAGCATCTTACCCTCTCCTAGAATGATGCCACAGTACAAAGACAAAATGATCGATTTTAACAATTGGCTAAAATTTTGGTGTCATTCAAAGGGGATCCAGTGTCTGTCAGCCTGGGATGACATGCTCAACAAGCCACGTTGCTTCGCTAGGGACGGCTTGCACCTGTCACCACTGGGCTTTCGGATATTGGCAAAGGCTCTTGCCACCCCCATAGTGCCTTTTTTAGGCAAGGCTCAAAAGTCAAACCCACCCCCATAGACATCACAAGGAACAAGAAACTAAGGGTAATGCTGCTAAATGCCAGAAGTCTTAACCTCAAGATGCACGCACTCGAAGCTCTCCACAGTATGGAGTACATCGATATCTGTGCAGTGACAGAAACCTGGTTCAAGGCTCCAGAGAGCACCCCAGCACTACCAGGCTATACCTCATATCATGCTTTTCGGCCCCAAAACCTGGACCGAACCACAAAAGGAGGGGGAGTTTTCATATTTATCAAGGATATCCACACCTCCAGGTTACTGGCATTGCACGAAGTATCAGAGACCATCCATGTGCAACTAACAGTGGGAAAGACTGCTTTTCAGTTTATAGCATCCTACAGACCACCCTCTCAAAGTCAGGAATCCCATTTGGCTTTCCTGAAAACATTGGAGAACATGAAGATCTCTCCGAACACCATTATATTGGGCGACTTCAACTACCCAAACATTGACTGGGAGCACTACTCAAGCCCCAGCACCTTAGCCCAAAGATTCCTGGAAATTATAAACTCAAATGCTATGGAACAACTAGTCACCACTCCCACAAGAGGGGACAACATACTAGACCTGATCATTACCAACATGGGGAATCTATGCTCCACACCAGAAGTATATCCCTCATTGGTAAGATCAGACCATAAATTAATTTCACTGGATGTCCACATCCCGACCCCACCTCCAGCCCAGAAAACCACAGTGAAAAACTTCTCAAAAGCGAACTTCTCACTTCTCAAAACCGAAGTGGAATCCTTCAAGGCCCCAGGGCTAGTGGAAACTACAGCCCAAACTGCAGAATCCTATATAAATGCATTCTACGGACATCTCCAGGAATGCATGGATCATGCTATCCCAAACAAAACCAAGACCCAATCATCCAAAGGCAGGCGTCCAGTCTGGTGGACCCCTGCCATAAATAAACTGTACAACAGAAGGAGGAAGCTACTACATGATAGAGCAAAATCCCTAATAGGGAAGGCATCTCTGATCAGTACTAGCAAAAAATTACGATCCTTCATAAAATCCTCCAAGGCCAGCTTCGAGAGAAAAATTGCACAGGACACCAAAGACAATCATAAGGCTTTTTTCAGTTATGTTAGAAAGCTGGGCTGCAACTCCCAGACTTGTTCTGAGTTGATTCTAAACGGCAAAAAATACACTGAACCCACAGACATCGCCAATATCCTGGCAGACAGGTTCAGTGCAAACTTCTCCACCCCCCCCCAAAAGAGCAAGTATCTATCCCGGCAGAGGGCTGCCTCCCAAACATCTCAGATGCTCAAGTGAAGGCTGCCCTCTCCAAAGCAAAAAACACTGCTTCCATGGGACCAGATGGCGTCCCAGGTTGCATCCTACATGAACTACAAGAGGAACTAATCCCTCAAATAAAACAGCTATACAATCTCAGCCTCACTACAGGATATGTGCCCACAGAATGGCGTACAGCAACAGTGGTCCCACTCCACAAAGGTGGAGCCTCTATGGACCCTAGAAACTATCGCCCCATAAGCCTGACTAGCTTAGTCTGCAAGTCTATGGAGAGGATCATCATGGAGCTCATAAACAAAGACATTGGGGACCTACAGACACTAGATCCTATCCAGTTCGGCTTTGTCAAGGGCAGATCCTGCCTTTTGAACCTGGTTGACGTCTTTGAAACAGTCACCAAAGCCATAGATGAAGGGAAGGTAGTTCACACAGCCTATCTGGACCTTGCAAAGGCATTTGACACAATACCCCACTCGAGCATCATAGATAAGCTATCCAGCTTAACTATAAACCCCTATGTCACAAGATGGGTCGCAAACTGGCTCAAAGACAGAACCCACAGAGTGAGAGTTGCTGGAGCCATGTCAGACTCGAAACCGGTCACAAGTGGTGTCCCACAGGGTTCTGTCCTGGGACCACTCTTGTTCGGTATATACTTTTCCGAGGTACAGGCAAACGTGGGAGGACTATAGCTCACCAAGTTCGTAGACGACTGCAAACTGGGCGCCATAATCAACTCTCCAGCTGACACAGACATCCTTCAAAAAGGTCTCACAGAGACAGATAACTGGTGCCAGTGCCATGGTTTAAAGCTAAATGCCAAAAAATGTATAGTCATACCCTTTGGCAAAAACAATGTGCCCACAAATTACCACATAGGCGGAAACCCATTAAGTACAGAGAAAGTTATTAGGGACCTGGGGACCCAAGTTGATAGCAATCTCTCCTTTGAAAACCACATTGCCAAAGTGCTTAGAAAGACCTTCTACATAGCCCACCTCATCACGAAGGGTTTCACATCTAGATCAAGAGAGGTAATCGTGCCCCTTTATTCATCCCTCATCAGGCCCATCATAGAATACAATGCCCCTTTTGGGATGTACCTTACCCAACACCTGCAGCAATTAGAAAGACCCCAAAAGTATCTCACCAAGAGGATCAAGGGTCTCAAACAGATGCCATATGCTGCTCGGTTAAAAATACTCCAGCTCTACTCAGTTGCATACCGCCTACTTCGAGGCGATCTAAGCCTGACATACAAAGCTATGTCAAATCCTGAATTAATGGACATGCTCCACCTCAGTAAATCTAAATCCCTGAGAGCCACACGCTCGAGGGACTTGAACCTCAGCATAGAAATAAATAGAACTTGCTGGAGGGACAGGTTCATAACCCAGAGGCTCCCTTCGCTCTGGAATAGAATTCCAGTTCATGTGAGGCAGAGCACCTCACTGAATCTCTTCAAGAAGAATTTCGATAAGTGGATGGGGGATCGTAGGTTTGTCCCAGGGATTACTCCCGTGTCACTCTTAGACAGAGGCACAGTAAACTAAACCTTAAAAAGGGCACAGTATACTCAAATCAAGGGGTGGCGTAAGCCATACAGAATCGGGCTAGGCTTATAATTGCCCCAGGGCAGATAGCCTAGTATGAACCTATGAACCTATATCATACTTTTGTGGATTAACAAACATCCTGTGGAGTGTTAGGAATTCCTTGTACAAAGACTTTATGAATATACTTTGCAAGGCTTTATGGTCTGTTTGAGCTTTATTACTATGGGCACATACATGTTTTTTTTTCACATCAGTATATTATTCCTAATAATTATGTTTTTGTCAGTGCACAGATGTAGGCCACCCATCTACAGTATATGTATCTGGAGCATTTCTCCCAACTTGTCTGTTCTCTTCTAGGATCAAAGTTCCTTCATCATTTTGTCACATGTTTGCAACACAATTGGCTTACCTACACTATGGTATTTTGATGTGATGCATTAGTAACTAGTTTACTGAGCATTTCAAAACTTTGTTGCCTGCTCATAGTTCCATTCTCAGGGTATTACTTGTTCTAATAGCTTTCTTAGATGAACACTTGTAGCAGATATATGACAAATACTTCCACATACCTAGAAACTCCTATAATGCGTACTTGCCTTATGGCTTTGGTATTTATACAATTGCTACGATGTTTCTTTACCTGGCTTTACTTCCACTGGTGCCTGAATATGACCAATGTATTTCAAACTTACCACTTTTATTTTTATGATTGTCCTTACTTAACTTGAAATTATGTGGTATTTGTTTGCAGCTGTTAGCAGTCTCTTGTCATGCTCTTTTTGTGTCTGACCCCACAATAACAGATGAGTGATATGTCTAAAATTAGTGTTCAAAGTCAGGCTTCCTATTCAGATACCACAAAGGCATTTTTCCTGCATATTTGCATATTTGGTGTAAATCACTTGGGAGCAGTCCCTCCCTGCACACCCATGTGGCTGAATTTGCCCCACCCCCTTACTTATATATGTTGTCTTCACATACATACACACTTTTTTTTTGTCCCCTTGAACCTCATGTTTATCAGCCTGACCACCAGTTCCCAATGTCCATGGTGGGCCTACCTGCTGCTCTTCAGTCCCACCAGACTTGGTCTGTTTTCAGTGGTGGCATTCATGGATTCTGAGGGTGTGCTGGGGGCTCAGCTCATCTGTACTTCCATCCAGAGAGGTGGGGGGGTTATGACCCATCTATGCTCTTTCCCTATCCTCATGCTCATTAATTACATGAGAGGGCAACTCCTGTCTTTGGACCATGCCTTCCCTTAGGAAGAGTATCAATAAGCATGCTCCCACCTTTGGTGGGCATGCCTATCCCTTCCCTGCCACCCCATCAGTCACCTGAGCCCCTAATTGAACCAGGGTTGGCTGGGCTGTAGTCAGGGTTATATCCCTCTACACCACTGGAGCAGCCATGTTCATACAAACGTTAGGAAAAATAAACACCTTTAATGGAGAAAACTTAGCCTAAACTACTTCAGTCTTTCACCAAGCAAACACATTCCAGAAGCTAATTATTTAGGGAGATTACCTCATTCTGTATATTTTCAAGGGATCTACATTCAAACAGATGTAGGCCACCCATCTACAGTATATGTATCTGGAGCATTTCTCCCAGGGCCTCCGCTGAAAATTGGCTTTGTTCCAAGTTGGACTTTCCTGGTTAACATATGTTAAATAAATAAATAAAAAAATAAAATTTCCCAAGCCCTCGACTGACACATGTAACAGATTGGGAATACCTCTGGTACTGGTTAAATACTAAAACTCAAATCAAAGGAATTTCTACCTTTCTAGTGGAATATTAAATGCACATATCTTGGTGCTTCCTTCATCTAGCTTTATCTGCCAGAAACATTGATTTGCATTTATTCTAAAATGAACTTAGCCTTTAGTATTATGGACACCATTTTGTCTTGTAACCAATAGGTAATGCTCTGTTTTAACCACCTTCATTCAGATCCCATGGATGTACAGAACTGTGAGTCTCGTCTTACTCTATAGCAGTAACCATACCACTTGCACATTCTGTTAGGTCTGATTGCTTCTTAATTATATCTAAGCCTGTTAGGTAACCATTGCTGAACACAGTGTTCCTTCAAATAATGTGCTATGTGCTGGCCTGAGTTGGTAAGGTAACCTTGATGCACATCATTGCTAGTCAGTGTACTGCACTGCATAGTCAGGGCATGATAATGCATGCATCAGTTTTATTTTCTGTTGTCTGTATCATCATCCATAGTTGTGGACCAAATACCACCGCTCTGCCTGTGTTGCAATATACTGTGCCTGCCTCTGTCTTGCATGGAGTGCCACTGCTGAATGTTCCTCTTCTAAGTGAGCATCCAACTCCTATTGATGCTTTCAGGTAGTACTACAATATTCCATGTTGTTGTATCTTCTTTTATATTACCGTATTATGTAAAATGATGCAAGCAGGCCATGGATATTCAGCTGCAGAACTCAGGACCATACTGCAGTGCACTGCCAGATCAGCAGAACATCCCTTTAGGAGTTCAATAACATGTTGTTCTGTGCCTCCAAATGTGAGATGTTGTAAGTCATCTCAGCCATGGGCTGGGGTCTTGATGGGGGGGGGGGTCATCATAATCTATGGTTTCATTGCATATCCAGCTTCACCTGCAATGTAGAACCACACAAACTGTATGACCTGGAACTGCATTCATTGGTCAATGTATTTAGCAATCTGCATGCAAGATAGCAGAGCCTTGGGAACTGCCTGTGATGCATACAGGCACACTGTATATCATGCTCTGTACATGCATTGCATACCATGTGACATCTGATAGAGTGGAAGCCCTGCTGTTAATGTACTGGACATCACATAGAGCATGGGCAATCAAAACCTCCCAGTACCACAGAGAAATGAACAGTGTTGCAATATGCAGCATATCACTAGTTGTCTCCTCTGCTGTCCTTGAAATCTGTATATATTTCTCCACATGTTGCAGCATCAATCTACAAAACTGGTATGTGATCTGCGAGGTTGATACTTGCAAAATTCCTTGTATGTCCCTTGTCATATACTGAAAGTTCTCTATAATAAGGATAGTTAATGCTACACATACCTTCATGTCCGGAGGGGTGAGCAGTTCCTGCATCCCACTTGATTCCTTGTGTGGATGACACATCTAATAATTCTCATGCAGTTTCCCTTTACACACATCAGAAGTTAACAATGATCCAGTCATTAAGGTGATGGCAGGTAAAGCACTGTTGGACCCATCTGTGACACGGGGGGGGGGGGGGGGTGAAGATATGCAATGTTTTGGGCATTGGCTCTTAAACTGACAGGTAGCTGCTGCTATCACTAGTATATTAATATAAGTCTGTTTCCTGAATACAAATGGTTTCTGGCATTCAGAATATATGAAATGCTACAACACATAGTGCAGATTTTATACGTGTCTGGATCCCTCCTCCTCCATGTTGCTGTTTTTCATTTGCATATATGCCAGTAGTCATTTGTATGAAGCTGTCATTTGTATGACATCATGAGGTCATTTGCACACCTTGCACACTACACTATTTCTCCCTTAGTGTAACAACAACTTGTTACTCTGAATTACATACTGAATTCTGATTTTATTTCAGTTCATAAGTGTCACATTTAAAGACTGCATGGATGCATCCTTTATGTAAATATAAAGCATTCTGGATGTCATCACCATTCTTTAGAAAGATATCTTAAAGTGCACGTCATCACTGAGCAGTCTATATGAGTTTAGCTAACTATTTTACATTTCTGCAGTTCATGTTTCCAGTAATGTTATTTAGTCACTTTACTGGCTTGCTTAAAACTGTCTCACACCATGGAAGTATGAACAATCCTATCAAGAATGAAACAGTCAAGCTGACACAGAATCTATGAAATTAAGAAGAAAATGCACATTTATTGTCATTTTGTGAAATGCTGTAAAACATTATGGGAAGTACAAAACCAGAACAGTACTTCATACTAACCTAACAGTACTTCCTGCTGGCTTAGAGAGTGCACTATATGCTGATCCTCTTCACATGGTATTTGTCTCTATGAAGTAAATCTGAATAATTTACTCTGGTTGTCAGATGATAATTGCACCAGAAATGCATTTTAATAATATGTCTATTTCGCATATACAATTCCTGCCACTTCACAAAAATTATTACCCATGTCAGAACCTTTCCTGTGTATCTATCTGCACAACTGCTGTTAAAGTTATGAAACATAATAATATTTAGTGCCTGTTCTATTATTTAGGGTGGTGTCATGGCAATACAAATTAACTGGGACTGCAACCTTGATAAATGGAACCACAAGTGTGAACCTAAGTACTCATTTCATCGTTTGGATAACAGAAATGTCAATGAAACCTTGTCACCTGGATACAATTTTAGGTAAAATTATACTTACAGCTCCACATGGATGGTAAACATAAAAAGAATGTGAATGTACTACTTAAAAGTTAGCTTTGCTTGATTTTGTGTCAGAAAAGTTGCTGTTGCAGTGGTGAGACTTGCATCTAACTAAACATTTTGGATTAAAGAAAATCTGTCTCTGTGATCATTTCATCTTTTTACTGGCCTGATGATCTATTTTTCAAACAGCTGTTGCCCAAACTAGTGAGATGGGGTACACTACACGTTAACCAATCTTTACTTACAGATTGTAAAAATACTGTTTGCCATTATTCTAAGAGATTTGCATTAACCTAGTTATTATTGTTGTTTTCTGACCCTTGTCACTGTGGATTGATTACAATATGATAAAGCCACTCTGGGCCAGTAATCATGGAGCCTGAACCCTCACCACTGACACTGCAGAGGGACATTCACTTGGAATTGAAATGGATACACAGTATTTCCAGATGCAGACCTCTCTGCATCAAGCACAGTTTCCCTTAAGAGCACTCAGGGAAAATAGTCAGCCCGGGGTATGGACTTCTTTATATTTGTCTCCCTCCAGGGCCCCAGTAAGGCCCCCCACTAGCCCAGCTATAGGGTTAAGTCCTCAGCTGAGTGTCCAAGCCAAGTCCTCCAGCACTGTCTCTGTGAAATCAGTGCTTTGTGTCCCTGCTCCAAGTAGCTAACACACACACACATACACACACACACACACACACACACACACACACACACACACACACACACACACACACACACACACACACTCTGTGAGATTTGATTTACACACACACACACACACACACACACACACACACACACACACACACACACACATGCACATCTGCACAAGGCTGGCACAGATTTACCTGCTGTGTCCCCTTCTGCCCAGACTATAAGGTAGTTATCACTGCCACCAGACACTACAGGGCCAGCTACCTAAGGCTCTTACAAGCATTCCCAATTATACTGAATGAAATTAATATTAATTCAAGTGGTAATTTTAACCAAACAACCAGGCTTCAGGAGTGGCCACAGTTTCAGCAATAGATATAAGTACTCTCAAAGGTTAAAATATTCTCTAAAGGACCAGCCTCAAAGAAAAAGTTAAATATATTTAATAATAAATAAAAGAATGTGAAAATATGAAATATCTTTTTACTGTAAAAAACAGAGTATCAGTCACAGGAAATATTACAAAATAACACAGCTGGAAAAGATTCACACAGTTACAGAAAAACAATACTTAACTATTCTCACTATATTTTCCTGACTGATCTAGAGAATTACTGTTTCTACTTAATAGAGCAAGGCAAGATGAAATAGGTGAGGAATCCTTCTATGTCATCTTCCAAGAAACAGACCCTGAGACTTCTGTCACACCTAATATTAAAACATTATTTCTGTACAGAATGACATCACATACATCTGGGCATGTAACTTCTTGATCCCATGCAACCCCTCCATTGCTAGAAACTGCCAGGATTTAGCATCTACATGTCAATGATACACACACAAGGGCATTGCTCAGATCAGGTGCAGCTTATGGAAGTCAGAAAACTTCTAGTCCTCCTATGGAGACTAACAAACCATGCTTCTTACAGACACTGCATCTCTGACTTCATTCAAAACTCTGAGATAACATCTATGGCCCAGGCCCAGTAATTTAATTTCTGACTATTTTCCAAAATTATCTGGAGCTGAGCTTAACCTCTTCTGTTCCAGTATCCTCTGCTAACACACACACACACACACACACACACACACACACACACACACACACACACACACACACACACACACACACACACACACACACACACACACACACACACACACACACACACACACACACACACACATATATATATATATTTAATTCAGTTACAATACAGTCAGGACCCATTGACATTTTCAGCACAAGCATCTGTACAAATCAGTTTGATATTCGAATAACATACAATTCTTTACTAAATTCCAGCTAGTTGTACTTGCATATGTTATACATCTCCTGCCCTACTTCTACTGGTGTAGCTGGCAATACCTCACATCGTCACATCAAGCCATCTTATTTATTTATTTATTTTATTTATTTGAAAACTGGGTGAATTAACTGGTACTTGGACTCTTTTCAGTCACCAGACAGACCCCAGGAAGAAAGATCATATCATAATTGTTGAAACACTATAATAATATGTAGAAAGTATAACATACAAATGGCAAACTGTATAAACAATAGAAACAAAAAGCAAAGGAAACTTTGCAGTTGCACACTTATTTAAGGCAGTTGTGGTGCATTATTTGAAAAAACACACCCACTATTTAACAAGTATTACTTAGGTGAGTCACAGAAATTTTTTGGAGAATGAAAGTTTTAGTCATAGGATGTCTGCATAGAATCACATAGTAGAAAAGACAAGGCAAGTTCTCAAAAACATCGTAGTAGCACTTCGTGGATGATCTTTGTAGCATTAAGCTGTCAGTTATCAGCAAGTAAAAGTATATTTTTTCTTCATTCACTTGAGATTTTTTTTTATTTATTTTACCGTTGTTCAACATGTGCTAATGGATATTGCCAACAAAGTCCTATTTACCAAAAATGTTGATTACTGTCACTTGTCACATCTCAGCAACTTTGTGAATTGTCATGTCCGTATTTGTAAATCATGGATCCAAAATTAAATGATATGCAAGATCATATCTTATTAACTAAGTGTATATATTTTGTGTGGAAAGGGTTTGAAACTGGTCATTTAACTAAAATAGAAAATCACAAAATAAATAAATAAACAAATAAATACTCCCAGAAGCTATGCTGATGTTATGGCCACCATGCCTCCTAACTTTTTCTTACAGAAATATGGACAAAGCCAGAAATAATGAAGAATTAAGTCTTCAAATTAGGAAAACCTTTTATTTAATGCCATTACTCACTGAAATAGTTTCAAATAACAAAACTTGTATTAACATACAATTTCCAAACTATAAATGCTTTTGAATGTATATACAAAGCGTGTTCTGCACCTGGAAGATGAATCCAGTTTATAGTGCTTTGTAAAAGTATGTACTGAGGAACAAATTGTTTCCTGTAGAATATATCAAGAATCCACTGTAAAAAAAAAAAAAAAAAAAAAACACAAAAGAAGCTAACGTACTGGAGAAATGAGCCCCAGTCTTGCCTGAAAGTGGCTATCCATGTTGCCAAATAACAGAAGGAAATAACATGATACAACCATCTCAAAACTGTCTGTTTTGACACTGGTTGTCCTTTATTTTTACCTTCATAGGAGATATGCACCTGATTTGCTTTCCTGAAGATGAGTTTTGTCTGTGGAGTATCTATGCTCCCTGTGGACATCCAGAGTATGAAGGATTATTTCTCCTTAGTTTTCTACAAAATCAGGAATGTTATGACAGAGACCAATATTTTTATGTTCCTTCTCCCTACAAAATCATACTTCTAGGAAACTGAGTAATTTAAATGCATCAGACATTTCATCAAAATATCTGACAACAAAAAGTACTACTTTTGAGGAGACAGATGACTAAGACTTTCAAATATAAGCAGCCTTTAGTCCTGTAATTAACACCCTGAACACACTTCTCACTGTGTTTTCGTCTTGTTTTAACGGACTTCATCAGATACAATAAAAACTCAAATGTACCAGCTTTATATCCCCTATAAAGTTTGCTTAACCAATCGTAAAACATTTTCAATTACTTCACATCAGATGACCCAAATCATCTATACAGTTCTGAAGAACGCCACTAGATGGAGCGTCAAACTTGATGAGTTTTGTTTCTGAAGGTGTATTTATGATGTTTTATTAGATATAATTGCTTTAAACATGTTTTTATAAGACTGTATTTTTATATGTATTTTTTAGGGTTATTCAAGTACAATACAGTGTTAATATACAAGTGTATTACTTTACAAAAAGTCTTTGAAAACTGTTCATTTCGATTGCTATTACTAAGATTTGGGTCATCTGATGTGAAGTAATTGAAAATGTTTTACGATTGGCTAAGGGAATTTTGTAGGGGATATAAAGTTGGTACTTTTGATTTTTTATTGTATCTGATGAAGTCTGTTAAAATAAAATGAAAATGCAGTGAGAAGTGTGTTCAGGGTGTTAATTATTGGATTAATGGCTGCTTATATTTTGTCAAGTCGTCTCTGGCTCATTCCTACAGTGCCTAGGATTTTGCTTATTAGTTTTGTTGGCACTATTTGGCTCTGTTCTTTTTAACTATTGAGACTTTCAAATGTCTTACAGGAATAAGTAAATTGCAGAAATATAGCATATTTAAGAGAAAGGAGCATAAGCAGGCATATTTTCAGCGATCAGCAAAGAAAGGAATAACTGACTAAAATGTATGGAAATATTTTTTCACAGAAAAGAATTTCACATACAAGGAAAAATATCCCACATAATTGATGGGTTAAGCAATGGTAGAGTATGTCAAAGAAGCATGCAGAAGACATAAGACTGTATTAGAGATGAGGTAAAGTAAGTTGAAACCATTTAGAAAATGATGGTATATTATCCATGGGGTATCTGTTATCTAACTGGTGGGCCCAAACAGCTCTTATGTACAGGCACTTTCTTTGTTTCAATTTCTGCCATTCTTTGTTTGCCCTGTATGCTTTTTTATGCTGTTCTTAAACATTTACTATGCCATTAACTATCTTCTAGATTTGCAAGGTACTACAAATTTCCCAATGGAACAGAAGAAAGGACATTAATTAAAGCCTATGGAATACGATTTGATGTCCTGGTCTCTGGAAAAGTAAGTACATTTACCCAGGTATTGCATAGTAATTTTACTGTATTTGATGACATTTGTGCTTGTCAGATACAACTCCTCATACATTTATCCTGGCACTGATAGTCTCTATCAAAAATGCCTTAAGGTATGTGACACCCTCATACCCATACCCCTCAAACAAATCAGTAATACTCTTTCTCTAGGTGTTTTAAAAACTTGTCTGATTACTCCAGTTGTCAAAATATCAGCTGGGGCACTATTTCTAGTGTTGAGAAGATTCTAGAAGGTTCATAGATTTGTATTAGGCTAACTGCCCTTGCGAGCCATTTTAAACCCAGACAATTATTCCTTATGAGACTCAAACCCTGCACCTTGTGTTTATAAGGCAAACACCTTAACCATTAGGCCATCCACCCAACCCAATTTGTTTATTCTGTCAGCATGTTTCTTACCCTAAACAACCTACTGGAAAAGTTCATAGCCTCCCACCCCTCTGCTTTCTTCAAATCACTTTGCTTCTTTTATCATGCATGGGTTTAGATAAGATCATAACAGCTTAATGAATATATTATTCTTCTCAGGTTCTATCTATACCTCTGTGAATAGTAGAATTTGTACTGGAGCCATATTAATGGACATCAGTAAGGTTTTCAATTTGTTTCCTAAGGAGCTACATGCTCACGGAACTGGTACATGTAGCCTTTGCTAGTTTATCAACAGCTTGGAAAAACAACCTCCTATGTGTTTACATAAGCAAAATCATATCCATCTTCTTTATACTTCATAGATGATACCACTGAGGTATATACTTGACCGAGTAAACAGAGACCTAGATTTTATACAGTGAAAAAAAAATTCTAGTATGCCAGTGACATGGTGTCATGACATCTGGCCCATCTGCAGATGTAATTTAGGAAAATGCCACTGACATGGTGTCATGACATCTGGCCCATCTGCAGATGTAATTTAAGAAAATGCCGGTGACATGGTGTCATGACATCTGACCCATCTGCAGATGTAATTTAGGAAAACGCAAGTGACATGGTGTCATGACATCTGACCCATCTGCAGATGTAATTTAGGAAAATGCCGGTGACATGGTGTCATGACATCTGACCCATCTGCAGATGTAATTTAGGAAAATGCTGGTGACATGGTGTCATGACATCTGACCCATCTGCAGATATAATTTAGGAAAATGCAAGTGACGTGGTGTCATGACATCTGACCCATCTGCAGATGTAATTTAGGAAAATGCAAGTGACATGGTGTCATGACATCTGACCCATCTGCAGATGTAATTTAGGAAAATGCCACTGACATGGTGTCATGACATCTGGCCCATCTGCAGATGTAATTTAAGAAAATGCCGGTGACATGGTGTCATGACATCTGACCCATCTGCAGATGTAATTTAGGAAAATGCTGGTGACATGGTGTCATGACATCTGACCCATCTGCAGATATAATTTAGGAAAATGCAAGTGACGTGGTGTCATGACATCTGACCCATCTGCAGATGTAATTTAGGAAAATGCAAGTGACGTGGTGTCATGACATCTGACCCATCTGCAGATGTAATTTAAGAAACTGCAAGTGACATGTTGTCATGATATCTGACCCATCTGCAGATGTAATTTAGGAAAATGCCGGTGACATGGTGTCATGACATCTGACCCATCTGCAGATGTAATTTAGGAAAATGCAAGTGACATGGTGTTATGACATCTGACCCATCTACAGATGTAATTTAAAAAAATGCAAGTGACATGGTGTCATGACATCTGACCCATCTGCAGATGTTATTATAGAAACACTAGTGAGGGATCTAGTCATCCAGATCCTCTTGGCTCAGTGATAAGAAAATAATTATGAGTGTTAGTAAGACTAAGTTTGTACATTTTGACACTTAATTATCCTTTAATATCCACAATGAACATGTTTAGAGAAAAATCTGTACTATGCTAAAGGGCTGTTACTGTAAAACTGGATTCCTCACCAAAGAGCCCTGCATAACTCTTGATGAATGCACCTTCAGACCTATTCTGGAATATGGCCTCTCATTACTCATCCAAGCAGGCACTAAAAAAACATACTTCAAACACCACTAAACAAAAGCTGCAGTGGTCATGCGTTGCATCGGTCATACTACAAGCATCAAAAATGAAGCATTGCTTCCAGATCCTAAAAGAAATGCATAATGTGTCTGTCAAATACACAGATAACTTCATTTTTGCCTTCCTCATCTACAGAATTCCTATCCT
Organism: Protopterus annectens; assembly: GCF_019279795.1. Taxonomy (NCBI): domain Eukaryota; kingdom Metazoa; phylum Chordata; order Ceratodontiformes; family Protopteridae; genus Protopterus; species Protopterus annectens. Next base: position 683,845,342 of record NC_056733.1, read on the forward strand.
AAACCATATACCCCTTTATCAGTTCTTTCTCATGCATACATATCCCTCCCGGACCCTTATCCTCCAATAGTTATTAGGCTAGCATACTAAAAATACTAAACCACTCTCTTTCCTCAGGTTGTATAGCCTCCTCTTCCTTTATCACCTCAACAACTTTAATTCCTATCTCCCACACAAATAATTTCTACGTATTCTTCCCTCATTCAAAAAAAGAAAGAAGAACTCAGCTTCATGGGTGTTCAAAGGATAACACATAACAATGAAAACTAATAAATCAAATCAACTTTTTTATTACCACCAAACATACATTTTACACAATGTAGCAATTATAAATCTTTTTTCAAATGTAGAAAGCAGCTGGTTCACTGCATTTTATCAAACTCAATAAAACTGTATTACCTTTTAAAACCACCAATGAATTTTCTTTTTTAGAATGTTTTTATTACATTTTTTCAGAACAGTGAAGTATTATATTATCAACCAAAAGAAACAGTAAATAAAAAAAACAACTATTTACAATATTGTCTACACCAATTAAACTAACAAATTCTCAATTTCCATTCAAAGAAAAGAATAAAAAAATAGTAAATAACACCAATGACTTTTCCTGAAAGAATTCAGTTACAAAGATGGAGTGGTTTACATTTCAGAATAAGAATTAATGAGAATCCTTCATTAAAGTCAAGGGGTGGCATGTACATATAATAAATATATTCTGACATTTAGATCCTAAATAAAGTAACGTATTGCACATTTCACCATTCCATTTGTGGTAAAAAATAGACATGTTCTTAACTCATGCCCTCCGATGGAAATCTTTTGAGTTTGTGCTCTATCTCTCAGTGAGTGTGGCCTGAATCTTACAGGTTCATAGGAGGTTATTAGGCAAGCGGCCCTAGAATCCTTACAAGCCTAGCCATGTTAGTCCTGAGTTGCCTTAATTGTCTTTAATTGTCCTTGGTTAAAAATAAAGTTACTGCCTCACAGTTTAAACAAATGTTCATATCTCTAGAACTGTAGGTGTTACTAGGAAACTGTAATGGCAAATTATTCAGCATAGAGTAATAAAATAAAATGAAGCAGTGTCATGCTAGAAAAGCCAAGAGAAGCATGTTGCCAGTAAATAAAACTTTTTGGACTTCCTCAGAAGCTAACCCAGTAAAGCTAGCATTCAGAGATATTCAATTAAATTGTGTTTGGGCTTGTAACAATCACATTTTCTATTGATGTTGTACTTATTATTCAAGTTGTAAAAACTGTAAAATCCAAAAAAGGTACACTTAAAGAGGTGCGATGGAAGGTAAAAGTCAAGCAACACATTAATATTCATGATGGACCAAAACTGCTTAAATGATTTATTTTCCAATCAACACTTTAGCTTTCCAGTTTGCTAAAAATGACACAAGTGGAAGATATTTCTATGCTACCACGTAATAAATAAAAAAATGTTATTTAAATCCATGTCTGTTAAGATCATACAATTTTGTAATAAACAGTTCAATCTGACTAGAAATTATCTGTGGCGTTGCTGTAGTAATCTTTGAACATAATTACCATAGTACTATCTTTATCGCTCTGTGATAGTGATAGTTCTGCTCTTTCTCAGTTCATTTGCTGACTGCCTTTCTATGTAAAATTATTATAAAATTTCCCTTCACTACATTCCAAAGCATGGATATCTCTCACACAAAATATTTCAAGCATAAAATAAAAAAGGTGAATGATTTCACCGAGTGAATTTTAGTATCAGTCGTGTTCAAACTCATTCATTAATTTAAATTGAACTTTAACAGTAATAAATCAAAACTTATTTCTGAAATGTGTGCTGTTTTAACTGGACAAATTTCAGTACTTTTCTGTTAAACCCTTACCACGCGTTTTCGGTGACACATAGGTGTGTCTGTTTACATATATCCCAAAAAAATGTTTACACACAAACGAGTCTTGGGTGTATTGTTTACGATCTACACCCCCTCCCTCCGTTTATCCGAGGCCAAATTATCTCCAAGCTTGAGGTTGCTAGTTAGTATCTATCAACCCTTCATCACCTTAACCTAAAGCTTCATATATAGAACAGGTCACAACAACCACAAGCACCACCAACAAAGCTCACAAGTTGTTAAAGATGTTCGCTTAACAATTTCTTTAGATGAACTGATGAATCCCATCAGATATCCACGTGTTTATTTGAGCAGTCTTAATAAATTGTCCCTAATTTGAGGCCTTTATTCTCTGGATATTTTTAGTTTTGTCCATTTCTTGCACTTAGAAGTTGAGAGGTATGACTATACAAATTTAACTTCTAACACACACTAGAATATTTGAGTGCTACAAAGGCATAGTACTAACTTGTTAAAGAATGTCTTATTTTATATGTAATTTTCCTTTCCTTTTCAGGCATGCTGCAAATTATACCAGACCAGAGTTACAGCAAACTCAATTCCAATACACAAGTGTAATGTTTGCACTTTGGATATCACAGGCCAGACCACGGTCCTTAAAATTGATAAATAGAAAAATTAAGAATGACGGCAGTGCAGATAATTGGGAAAGCAAGGTATAGAAATCAAAACCTCAGTACCTGTAAGGGTATGTTGTCTGGTTAAGGAGGAGCAGACAAGAATATAAAGGGAAGGAAGAAGGAATTTCTTTTGTTTTGTGTGTGTGTTTAATACATCACTGATACCCTAAGCGAGAACAAACCACACAGGTTAAAAGCCTATGATGAAGTATTTTCTGGCTCTGTTTTTATTGTGCATCAATTACGGTAAGAAAAATGATGCTATTTTTACAGGATAACACTTAATGAAGTATTTTCTAACTCTTAACCTTATTCTTTATAAGAAAAATAATGCAGATACTTATAGTTTAACATTTCATTTTTCTTCATTCTAAAAGAAAAAAAAATCTATATATTGTTTTAAAGTTTCTGAAGTTAAAGTTTAACATAGTTTGTGTGCATGTATGTGTGCGTGTGTAACTTCAATATCATGCGTGGCAACCCTATCCTCAGTGCGATCTTTGTAAAGGCTTGTTTACATTATATGGTTTGTAGAAAAAAGTAATTATCCCTGAAAAATGTATCTTATCTTCCGACCTTAGTAGTCCTACTTTGTATTTTTCAGATGCACTGCCTTATAAAGTACGTTTCTGATTTTTGGTGATAAAATGCTATATTTCTGGCATTTTGAGATCATGCTTCTCAGCTGTTCAGACTGGGCTAATCACTGATGTTTGAAGTCTCTGCCCATTAATCTAGCACATTTCTAAGCTTATATATATTATTTTCCATTTGGCCTTACTTCTGGATATATGTAAACAGGCACACCTATGTGGGACCAAAAACGCGTGGTAGGGGTTTAATGGAAAAGTGCCCAAATTTCATTCCATATCAAAAGAGTGACAGTTACTTCTCAGTTACCTGTCACATGAAACATTATGTACTATGTCCCTTCCTGGTACTGTCATAGTAAAGCAGGATCCAGAAGCCAAAAAAGTCAAGAACCAAGCAGTAAAACTCCTCTGGAAACCAAGCAAAGCCAAGGAAGAAAGCAGCTGAAAATGTAATGTCATAAACACTCCACTTTATTCAAACAGAAAACAACTGAAAAGTTTAGTGAATTGTACAAAAAACATAAAGGCTTTTGTCCTACCTTACTCCATTGATAGTTTACTTCTTTAAATTTTTATGAAAAAAAATTTACTTGGACAAAAGTAAGATCATGTGAACTACTCGGTTATCTAACTAATTGTATAAATAGGAGTGTGCCTGAAGGAATTTTAGTTCTGATGAAGTTCTACAGAGAGTAAGGTGGGACAAAAGCATTTATATTTTTTGTGTAACACGCTAAACTTTCCAGTCATTTTCTTTTTGAATAAAGTGGATCATATATGACATTACATTTTCAGCTGCTTTCTTTCTTGGTTGCACTTAGTTTCCAGAGGAGTTTTGCTGCTTATTGTCATAGTAATATTTACTGCAACTATTTACTGAATGTTTTTCCTACTAAACTTTGCGCTTCTTCTGTGAATAAAGTGTTTCTTTGCAGAAGTTTCTTCATAAGTTCGTAAGCTATCACAGTGTTTAGGCCCTAAGGCTATCCAAAAATGCTGCTTCAGATATCTGTGTGTCAAACAGATAAGGCTCAATCCATATCTATGTAATGCATGAAGCTCTTAGTGTAGAATTGTAAGACTTAAATTTAAACATACAATTTTTGTTTATGAGTTTGACTGCTATCATTGATTCTCAGATTGAACATTGCTTGTAACTTTTCACTCCTGAATATCTTATAAGCAAATAAAAGCTTCCCTCTTAAATATCTGTAAGGAATAGTGAACAATTTTGGATAGGAACATCTTTCAGATGCCCTATCTGTCTTAGACATAGACATCTATACTGAATCAGTTCTTGCCTACATAAATAAATGCATGGAGGATGTAACTACCATGAACACTATCACTGTAAGAGCTAATCAAAAGCCCTGGCTCACTAGGAATGTCTGTGAGCTACTGAGGGAAAGAAACACAGTGTTCAAGGCAAATGACAAAGAAAAATTAAAGGTGGCCAGGTCAAATCTGAAAAAGGGCATCAATCAGGCAAAGAGGGAGTATGGAAGGAAAATTCAGATCTGCTTCCAAAACATGAGGGACACGAGAAGTCTATGGCAAGGGATACAGCAGCTCACAGAATATGTCAAAATCACCCAATGTGATGACAGTTTGGAATTCCTAAATGAATTGAACTCCTTCTTTGACAGATTTGAAGAGAAGAACACCACCGTACCTTCTAAAACAAACATTGACAAATAGGAGACAGTGCTCACCTTAAATTCCAAGGAGGTGAGACTTCAGCTTAAGAAGGTGAATCCTAAGAAGGTTGCTGGACCAGACAACATATCTGGCAAGGTGTTGAAGGGGTGTGCTGATCAGTTGTGTCTGGTACTGACAGATATCTTCAATTCATCCCTTGCTATGGAGAAAGTTCCCTCGTGTTTCAAGGAAACAAGTATTGTCCCACTTCCACAGAAACCCAGCCCTACCTGCCTAATGACTTCAGACCGGTCACCTTAACCTCAAACGTCATGAAGTGCTTTGAGAGGATTGTGAAGAAACATTTATCTGCAAGTCTGCCTAAGTCCTTCAATTCACTCCAGTTTGCATACCAGGCAAATAGATTGATGCAGATGCTATATCAGTCACACTACACCTTGCATTAAAACACCTAATAGGGAGGAACAACTATGTAAGGATGCTGTACATCAACTTCAGTTCTGCGTTCAACATTGTGATATTGATGCAACTGGTGGATAAGCTTGAGAAACTCAGGACAAACAACCACCTATATTACTGGACTCTTGAAGTTCTGATTGGTAGACCCCAGTGGACATGCACTGGAAACAGCACCTCTCAATGCATAGTCCTGAATACTGGTGTTCGCTAAGGTTGTGTGCTCAGCCCCTTGCTCTTCACCATCCTCACCCTTGACTGCACTGCAAAACATAAGTCAAACCATATTATAAAATTCGCTGATGACACCACAGTCATGGGTCTTATTAGTGGTGGGAATGAACATAACTACAGGGATGAGGTGAATATTTTGATTGCCTGGTGTGACAGGAACAATCTGGACTTGAATATTAATAAGACCAAAGAAATGATTATGAACTTCAGGAGAAAGGCAACAGTTCACCAACCACTCACTAATAAAGGGGAGGTAGTAAAGTCAAAATAACCAAGTTCCTGGGCCTTCACATCTCAGATGACCTCTCCTGGAATGTTAATAACAACCATATAGTCAAGAAGGCTCAATAGAGGCTTCACCTCCTGAGGAAGCTCAAAAAGGCCAGGCTCCCACTGTCTGCTCTTACCACTTTTTTACAGGTGAGCTATCAAGAGCATCCTCACTAGCAATTTCATAGCATGGTTCAGCAACTGCACAGTTACTGAGAAGAAGAGACTACAGAGGGTGGTGAGGGTGGCTGAGAAAATCTTGGGCACAAGCCTGTCTTCTATTCAGGAGTGTTTCTTTACAAGAGCAAGAAAGAGAACATATAAAATACTTGCTGATTCAACCCATCCGGCCCACAACTGGTTCTCACAACTTGCGTCTGGAAGGAGGTACCACAGCTTCCGCTGTAGGACTACCAGATTCAGGAACAGTTTGTATCCTACAGCTGTGAGACTTATTAATACGCACACCAACCATAATACCTGATACACTGAAGCCTCTTTTTTTTCCATTTAATCAAGCTGCTGTGAGCAATTACTGCCAGCATTACTATTATACAATATGATGGCTATACTGAGACATGTCTAAGGTTAACAAGTGCAATATGTTAGAAAACATAAAAAGCCATCCTGAGCAAGTAAATGATCCCATACGACTGTGCTACATCCAATACAAATGCCAATGTTTGTGTCTTTTGGCTTAGTATTCAAAAAAATGCAAAGTCCAAAGGCAGGTAAAGCTGTTTATTAACAAAATATACAAAAGGTTAAGCGCTTTTGTGTCAAGCTGTAAGAGACTTCTTCTGATGGCATTTGTGGTGGATGTAACACAGTCATGTGGGGTCAGTTACTTGCTCAGGATGGCTTTTTATGTTTTCTGACAGTCTTGGTTGAACCAACTTTTTGGTACACTGCTTTTGCTTTACAGGTGCAATATGGTAACTAAACAGCTGCTATTCACTAGTCTCTGTTTATTAACAGTGTAGGGGGTTGGTGGTGGGTATTTATTTATTATTTATCACTGGATAATAGGTATTGAATGTGTTCATGTAATGTGAAGTACCTCTTGCATGTTATACGTATTTCTTATGTTATTCTTTGATACTGCTGTAGCTACATTATTTTCACTGCATTTCTCTCATGAGCTGACATTTGTAATTTCATTTAGGCTGCACTTGTGTGGTCCTAAATGACAATAAAGTTTCTTTGAATCTTTCTTCATATTGGCAATGCTTCAATGATTTTATTTTTTAGTAAATTTAGTTACACCCACTCGAGTTTTATAAGTTGCTCTTTATTGTAAATGTATTTGTATTCAAGTGGCAGACTGATGACTGTCTTATACAGTTCAAACATGTGCCTTTCCTCTCTTAAAGGGATATTTTTCATTGATAATCCTAATTGTCCATGGCCTTAGCTACAGTTATGTTAAAATATTTAGTTACTGTCCTATTAGAATAAATTAGTATTCCCAGATCTTTGTAATCAACTGCTTCAGTTAAGATCTAACTATGTAACGTAATGGTTTGCTTCATGATATTTTATCAAAACACATTACATTACATTTGTCTGTTTTGAATTTAATGCCAATATTATTGGCCCAATTAGATATTTCTAACATGTAATTACCAATATTAACAAATTCATTAGTAGAAATAAAGACAAAACCAAACTTTCAACCCACCACTGGCACCAGTGGGGATGTACATTGGGAGGTTGACAAGTACACACACAGTATTTCCAGATGCATCACTCTGCATCAAGTGCAATTTCCCTTAAGAGCACACGGAGACCACAGTCAGTCCAGGGCTGGTTTCGCCTTCTTTCTCCATATCCCAAATAAGGCTCCCCACTGGCACAGCTGTAGAGTTGAGATATCAGCTGAGTGGCCAAGCCACAATCTCCAGCACCCTCTCTGTCTAACCAGTGCTTCGTGTCTCTGCCCAAGTAGCTGACGCGCACACTCTTTGAGGTTTGATTTACACACACGCACACACGTGGGAAAGGCTGGCACATGTTTATTAGCCATGCCCCCTTTTGCCCAGACTGTAAGGTAGTCATCACTGCCATCAGCCAGCTCTTATCAGCTACTTTAAGGCCCTTAACAAAGGGTGTCCAATCTTACTGTGTAATATTAATATTGCTACAAATGGTAGTTTGACCAAGAGCAAGGCTATTAGAAATGGCCCACACAGTGTCACCAAATAAATATGCAAATACTCTCAAAACTTAAATTTCACTAGACAGATCAGCCCCAATGAAAGATTTAAATATATTTAATAGTAAATAATAAAAGAACAGGACAATACTAAATATATATTCACAGTGACATCAGAGTTCAAAACCACAGGAAATATTTAAAACAACATTGCAGGACACTCTCCAATAAATAAAGAACAATATCTAAACTAAGCTTCACTATATTCCTGACTAAATCTAAGAGAATTACTATACCCTAGGTTACTTACTTAATGAGAGCAAGGCAGATGTGTGGTGAATGAGTCTTCTTGATGCCAGGTCCAAGATAGAATACAGAATGCTGTGTCTCTCTAAGAGACCTCTCAAATTAGTATCTCAAATATTACTGCTGGGATAGCTTGCAGAATGACAAAATTTCTTGTCATCTGACTATCCCAGGTGAAACCCCCCACTGCTGGAAGCTAGCAGTATTTAGCATCTACCTCTGAAAATACATAGACCTCAGATCTTTGGCAGATGTTGGAATTCATAAAATAATTACATTCCTCCACATCTCAAGATTAGTAATTATTTCACTCTAAAGACAACACAGAAAGCTCCCTAGTTCAGACATTATGTCTCGCACTGGACTGAAACTGAAAGATACCATCGTTTTATGGTCTAGCCATAAAGTAATTTAAGTTATTTTTCTGAAGTTAACCTTCTGGATTCCAGTTTCCACTATTAAAATATACATTTAAACAGTTACAATGTGCATGTGCATTTCTGCTCTATTCCAGTAGGGCATGCTGTGGTTACATTTTAAGCACAAGCACTTTATAAAATATCTTTTCTATACAAACCTAGTTTGATATACACATGACATTCAGTTCTAATACATTTGTAAAATAAAGCATCTTATATGAATTATATTGATATTCTTAAATAACATAATTATTTACAAAATTCCAGATAACTGTGCTGGCAGTATCTGGCAGTATCTCCCTTCATCATAACAATCATCAGCATATTTCTTTATCCAGCCATGCTTATTAGCTAGAACAGAGGAAAAAAGAATGTTAAATAGTACAGGGCCCAGCATAGAACCCTGAGGAACCCCCCACTGTTACAGAATAAGTATCTGAACTTTATCCATGAACAGTTACTACTTGCTCCCTTTCAGATGGCCATTCCATATGGAGTGGCATTATCTTTAAGAAATATATTCAATATTATTTTGTCATCAACTTCCTTGGCCAAGTCTAAGTGTATGACCATGGCTGACATTCCATGAGCTATAGTAACTGTAACTTGATCATAGAATTCAGTTAAATTACTTAAATTAGATTTACCTTAAATAAAACCATGATGGTTTAGATCGTACAAGTTGTTCATTGCCTTGTATTGTTCTAATAGTTCCACTAAGCACCTTTCAAAACAGTTCCCTACAATAGATACAAAAATACAATAGATACAAGAGATATAAATACAATATAAAATAGACAAGATTCAAAACTACAATAGCTACAAGAGACAAAAAAAAAGGTGGCACCCCTGTGTGGCTGTGGCTGTGTCAGCTCATTCTAGAGATATGTATATTTTGTATTCTTCTGCACAGAAAATCTTGAAAAAATCAGTTTCTGCACTTCCAATTGAAACTACAATAACTTATAGAAGACAGAAGTTACTGGAAATTAAACAGTCTACATGTTGGTTGGATGCCTTGAAGTTTGCAGAGTATCTGGGGCCTACTACTTGCACAGAGCTACAGCAGCTGGGTATTTTAACTCTTCACACTCTAAAGTGCCTGAAATTGGTAGAACAGGTTTCTGGAATATGCTGAACAAGAAAAAAGAAAAATTAATGTTAGAGAACAAGGAAAAGAGGTTGCATAGCAAGTAATGGACTGTGTAGTGGTGCAACAGTAGCATTGTCGCCTCACAGCAAGAGGTTCTCTGGTTCGATTCTTGGCTGGAGTGCCTTCTGTGCAGAATCTGCATGTCCTCCCTGCATTCGTGTGGGTTTCCTGCAGGTGCTCCAGTTTCTTACCACGTTACAAAGACATGTGTCTGGAGCATTTCTCCCTGGGCCACCACTGAAAATTGGCTTCGTTCCAAGTCGGACTTTCCCCGGTTAATAAATGTTAAACAAACAAATAAATAAATAAATATGGATGTAAAGTTAAAAACAACCCCCTACAGGTCTCTATTACCAACTATACTGTTAGCTAATGTGAGATCACTGGATAGCAAGATGGACTACTTGAGACTGGAACTCTTCAACAAGAACAAGGTGAGAAATACATGTTTATTTTTGAATACTGAGACTTGGCTGCATGGTAAGAGAAATAATAGTGCAGTAAACCTAGAGAAGTTTATGCTGTTTCATGCAGACAGAAAACATGCACTATGTGGAAAGGTCAGAGGAGGTGGAGTCTACATCTATGTTAACAAAAGGCACCATAATCTCCCACTGTGTTCCATCCAGACTACTCAAGAGCTCCACCCAAGACCTTTTACAAATCTGCAAGCCCAAGTCCAAAATAGGAGCCATTACATGCAGCTACCATCCCTCCATTGCTTGGAACAAACTCCCACAAGAAGTCAGATCACTTTCACATCCAAACATATTCAAACTAGCCACTGAAGAGTACTTAAAAAGTCACTGAATTTGTACCTGTTGTCAGCCCCCTTGAATATACCTTCATTAAATAACCTAACTGACTCTGTCTTACCATCATTTCTTCTGCTCTATACCAAAACATTTACAACTTAAACTAGTCTACTTCATCATTTTTTACCTAACACTATCTCCTTTCCTTCTGCAGTATTCTTCATAACATTTTTATAGATAATTGTAACTACATATATATGATAACTGTTCTACAAGTTTTATTATGAATGATTATAATGTTAACTGTGTTTGTAACAGTTATATTTTTTGTAACTATGTTTTGGAACTTTTCTTCCCGGGCCTCTGCTGAAAAAGGGCTTTTGCTCAGTCAGACAATCCCGGTTAACAAATATAAAATAAATAAATAAAATAAATAAAAAAAGATGGTGCAGCAACTGTGAAATCACACTATCACACTGCTGTCCATTAAATGTAGACCATTTTACTTGCCCAGGGAGCTGAATGGGGTCAGTGTAACAGTGATGTATATCCCACCTAGTGCTAATACCACTGAGGTTCTAAATAAATTATGCAGTCACATGAGTGAGCTGCAAAGCAAATATCTTGCCTTTGTACATGTGACAGCTGGTGACTTTAACAAAGCAGATCTGAAAGAAGTACTCCCACACTACCATCAGTATGTGGAGGTTCCTACAAGGGGTGATAATATCCTGGACAAGGTGTACATAAACAAAGCTTACATGGCAATGCAACTTTCACAAATGGGAAATTCTGACCATTATACCATCTTGCTATCACCAGCCTACAAACCTGTACTGCTTAGAGAGAAACCTACAAAGAAACAAATTAGGGTATGGCCCGAGAGGGCTATGGAGGCCCTCCAAGACTGCTTTGAAAGAACCAACTGGGATATGTTCAAGAAGGCAGCCACAGTGAATCAGTATCTGAACATTGATGAATACACTGAGGTAGTGATGCTATACATTTCAGACTGTGTTGATGGGGGTAACAATACCATGAGTATCACTATTAGAGCTAACCAGAAGCCATGCTTCCCCTCTAAGATATATGAGTTTCTGAAGGAGAGAAACAGAGCTTACAGGGCTAAGGACAAAGCAGCCCAAAGTGTAGCAAGAGGTAATCTGAGGAGGGCTATGTAGGAGGCTACGAGGGAGTATGGCAGAAAGGTACAGAGCCACTTTGAAGACATAAAGGATGCAAGGAGACTATGGTAAGGCATACAGGAGATCACTGATACAAAATCAGGTCAGCACAGTGTGAGGACAGCATTGAATTCCTGGACAGTTTGAAAAGCTTCTTTGGTAGATTTGAGGAAAGAAACAACAGATTGGCGCTAAATCTACTGACTGATGAGAAGGATGCAATTCTCAGCCTCAGCACAGAGGAAGTAAGAAGAGAGCTAAGGAGAGAGAACCCCAGGAAGGCTGCTGGCCCAGAAAACGTACTGGGTGACATATTAAAAGGCTGTGCTGATCAACTATGCCTAGTGCTCAAGGAAATATTTAACACCTCTCTTGCCATGGCAAAAGTATCCTCATGCTACAAGGAAACTAACGTCATTCCACTACCTAAGAAAACCATTCCCTCCAGCCCTAACAACTACAGACCAGTTGCTCCGACATCCAGTGTTATGAAATGTTTTGAGAGGCTGATCAAAAATCAGCTTTCATCATGCCTACATCCTGATTGTGACCCTCTGAAGCTTGTGTACAGAGGTAACTGATCCATGGCTGATGCCGTATTAGCAGCACTGCACATCTTCCTTGAGCATTTAGAGGGCAAAGATTACTGTGTGAGGGTGCTGTTCTTGGACTTCAGCTCTGCATTTAATATGGTGGTACCAATGCAACTGATAGAAAAACTGGCACAATTAGGAAGCAGTAAACATCTCTGTAACTCTGTCCTGGACTTCCTTATTGAGAGACCACAGAGGCTGTGTTCAGGTAAGAACACATCAAAGTGCATCACAATTAACACCGGGGTTCCACAGGGATGTGTTATCAGCCCATTGTTATTCACCATCCTGACCCATGATGGCTATGCTAAGCACAAGTCCAACCATATCATCATGTTTATTGATGACACGACAGTCATGGGGCTCATCACAAAGGAGAATGAAAGGGCATACAGAGAGGAGGTGGCATTTCTGATCAGTTGGTTCATAGGTTCATAGGTAGATACTAGGCTATTGGCCCTAGGGCCCATACAAGCCTAGCCAAAAAATGTACCCTGGCTTTCGCCACCCAAGAAAATTATTTTCCTCTGCCCCTGTCGAGCAGAGCCACAGAAGTGATCCCCGGGGTGAATTTCCCATTTCCCATCTGATCATCAAGATTTTTCTTGAAGAGTGCTAATGAGGAGCTCTGTTTGACATAGATAGGTAGTCTGTTCCAGAGTATGGGAAGTCTCTGGGACAGGAATCTATCCCTCCAGCATGTTCTGTTTATTGTGGTGACAAGGTTAAGGTCCCTAGAGTGTGTAGCTCGGAGGGATTGGGATTTCTTTAAGTGGAGCATGTCCAACAGCTCTGGGTTTGACATAGCTTTGTATGTTAGGCAGAGATTGCCCCTGAGTAGGCGATATGCGATGGAATAAAGCTGTAGCTTTTTGAGACGGTCTGCATAGGGCATCTGTTTGAGGCCAGTAATCGTCTTTGTGAGGTATTTCTGTGGTCTTTCCAGTTGTTGTAGATGTCTTGTGAGGTACATACCTAAAGGGGCATTGTACTCTATAATGGGTCTAATGAGTGATGAGTAGAGGGGAACAATGACCTCTTTTTTTCTGGATGAGAATCCTTTTGTGATGAGATGAGCCACGTAGAAGGATTTCCTGACCACTGTGGTGATGTGATTATGAAAGGAGAGACTACTGTCCACCTGTGTCCCAAGGTCTCTTATCACATTTTTGGCATTAAGTAGACTACCAGCTATGTGGTAGTTCATGGGTACAGAGTTTTTACCAAAGGGGATGACAATACACTTTTTGGCATTGAGCTTCAGGCCATGGCTTTGACACCAGGTATCTGTCTCAGTGAGGCCCTTTTGTAGTTTGTCCACATCGTTAGGAGTTTCGATTATGGCTCCTAGTTTGCAGTCATCTGCAAACTTTGTTAGACCTTCTGTGTTGGCCTGCACTTCAGAGAAGTAGATACCAAACAGGAGAGGACCCAGGACTGAACCCTGTGGTACTCCACTTGTCACTGGTCTGATGTCGGATTTGGAATCCGCTACTTTCACAGTGTGGGTTCTGTCCATGAGCCAGTTGGCAACCCATCTTGTGACATAGGGATTTATACCTAGTTTAGTGAGCTTATCTATAATTCCAGAGTGGGGGATGGTGTTGAAAGCCTTGGCGAGATCTAGATAAGCTGTGTGAACCATTTTACCCTCATCTATGGCTTTGGTGACTGCTTCAAAGAAGTCAATCAGGTTTAGGAGACATGATCTGCCTTTTACAAATCCAAACTGAGTAGGGTCCAGAGTTTGTTGATTACCAATGTCTTTGTTTATGAGTTCCATGATGATACATTCCATGGCCTTGCAGACCAGGCTCGTCAGGCTAATGGGGCGGTAGTTCCCGGGGTCCGTCGTGGCTCCCCCTTTGTGGAGTGGGATAACTGTCGCGGTGCGCCATTCAGTGGGTACAAAGCCTGAGGTGAGGCTATGATTGTAACATGGTGCTTATGTAGGGTGCCAGTTCATTCTGTAGTTCATGTAGAACACAGCCTGGGATATTGTCAGGTCCCATGGATGCTGTGTTCTTGGCTTTGGAGAGTGTGTTTTTTACCTGTGCAGCCGTGATTATAGGAACTTTGCATTCTTCCGGTATAGAGATGGGCCCTTGGTGGGAGGGGAACAACCTTAACCTGAATATCAGCAAGACTAAAGAGATTATCATCGATTTCAGGAAAAGGAGAACAAACCACCCAGTGCTCAGAATCAATGGTGAGAGTGTGGAGAGAGTTAAGAGTACAAAACTCCTGGGTGTATACATATCAGAGGATCTCTCATGGTTGGGAAACACCAGTCAACTGGTCAAGAAAGTGCACCAATGCCTCCACTTTTTATGAAGGCTAAAAAAAGCTAAGCTTCCTCCTCAAATTCTCTCCACCTTCTATAGATTTGCAATAGAGAGCATCCTCACCTGCAACTTCACAGTGTGGTTTGGAAGCTGCACAATTACAGAAAAGAAGGTGCTACAAAGAGTGATGAGGGTTGCAGAGAAGATAACAGGTTCCAGTCTTCCATCACTATAACATCTTTATTCTGCAATAAGCATCTGAAAGGCCACCAAAATAATATAGGACAACACACATCCTGCACATGGACTGTTTAAGCATCTGGCATCGAGCAGGAGATATCACAGCATCTGCTGCAGGACTACAAGATTCAGTAACAGTTTCTACCCTACAATAATTAGACTTGTGAAGTCAGGCACTAATCCCAAGGGTCTTATTTATTTGTGCAATATATACTTACATATATTCCAAGTAAGTGCAATATTTATTTATTATATCCATAGTCGGTATTATTTAACTCACTCAAGTGCAATATTAGACAGCTTAGGCATTTCAATCTGTAGTGTGTTTTGTATTGCTTTAAATAGGGTAGTTAATTTAACTTAGGGGAGGGTATTCTTTTCCT
Organism: Protopterus annectens; assembly: GCF_019279795.1. Classification (NCBI taxonomy): domain Eukaryota; kingdom Metazoa; phylum Chordata; order Ceratodontiformes; family Protopteridae; genus Protopterus; species Protopterus annectens. The sequence goes on from NC_056733.1 coordinate 683,860,548, forward strand.
TTATGAGTGTTGGTAAATGTCTCTGCTCTTTCTTCATTTATTGGGAGTAGTACTGTATTTGTTTGCTATGCTTATTCCTCTACTTGTATGTGCTGTTTCACTTTCCTTTGTAATCTCAAGAATTGAGCTGATGCACAAAATTTCGTTTAGGCTACACATGTGTAGTTCCAAATGATAATAAAGTTTACTTTGACTTTGACTAGATGTTAAACTTATTGGGTAATAATAAATCTGATATTGTTAATCCTCGTTCATTCCTTACGCAAGGGTACCGGCCATTTTCCAAGCTCGTGTCAGCTTCAAACTCTCGAGCTAAACTCTTACCCACAATCCCTCTTTCCCTGTTACCTCAGATTTCGTTTGCAGCATTGCTGTTCGGTCGTGTCAAGCTACTTCTCTTGAGCTAAGTACATTAAATTGTTGTTTAATAGTTTTACAGATTACTTTTCTGTCAGGAAAGTTCATATTTTATTGTCTCACCCTATCGCATCTAGCGTTCATAATTTCTTCAGGTTTTTCTGCTTCCTTCTTTATCACTTTTACCGTGAGGCATTCTCTCTTTACCATCGTTGGTAATCCTTTTCTCTCATACCTTTGGGTACTCTCTTGTACCATTGCTGGTACCTTCTCTATTAATTAATTTACTGTCATGGCAGATAAAAAAGGTAGTTCGGGGTTTAAGTGGTGTTCTGATTGTGGATACAAACTGCCTACTTCTGATGCACACTCTTTGTGTGTTTATTGTGTGCGAGCTTCCCATTTGTCTGTTGACCCACCCTGTACTATTTGCAAGAACTTTTCTAATAGAACCTTGTTGGAAAGGAAAAATAAGCTGTTACCGAAGGGACTTCTAAAATTTCCCTTTTCAGAGGCTATTTCTGGGTCGGAGGCCCGAACCCCTCCTAGAGCCCATAAGAAAACTTTGGATGTTCCTACTAAGGCTAAATTTTTGCCTTCGTCCCCGGCTGAGGACTTCCGCCAACCAAAACCTAAAAAGGCTAAAGTTTCAGCTCCGGAGCTCTTTCAGTCATCCCCAGTGCTTTCGGTGCCTAGACCTTCGGCACCGAGGCCAGTGGCTCCATTAGTGATTTTGGCTCCGTCTTCTCCTGCAGCCTTCTATATATCGGCACCGAGGGGCTCCTCGGTTCAGACCATTACCACTGTATCATCACTGACTGTTCAGTCGGCACAGACCTTGCCCACGTTGGCTCCGAGATCTTTATCGGAACTGATGCCTTTATTGTTGACTCCTGTCTTGTTGGTTCCAGCTTCGGTACTGACAACCACTTTGGCACCGATCCCTGTGTCAGTGCAGACCATGACCTTGGCACCGATGACTTCTTTGGTGCAGATAACAGTAGTCCAGTCTCTCTCGGCACACCTCGGTGCAGTCAGATGAGATGGGCACCGAGTCTGCCTCTTCTGTGGACAGGCCTGTTTCTCCCTCAGTCTCTGTGAGGTCAACTAGAATCCTTTCCGAACATGATGTGTTTCGTCTTGTGGATCAGGTACTCTTGGCCAGAGGTATCCCACTCCTCAGGAACTATCCTTCCTTGGGAGGTGATCACCCATCTCCAAAGACCCCTTCTTATTCTCCTCCTTCATTGCCTTTGAAGTCCATAGATATAGCACAGTCTTCCCCTTCTGCGGTTCCCTTTATGAATCTCACTAAGGAACCGCAGTTGCCTTTGTGGCAGTAAAGTTTTGCTACGACCCAGGATGTCAGTTGTGACATGCATAGTTTGCTGCTCCACAGCCATCCTGGCACTCCAGGTCAGCAGGCTGAGCCACTTAGGGGAGGGGTGACCCCTATCCTTGACGTGCTCTCCTCTTCGTGTGGACCAGCCTTCCAACTGATGGAGAAGACATTCGCTGCTGCTGGCGATTCTGGACTGTCTATACCTCCACCCTCCTCTGGTGCACTGGTTTCACAAGTTGCACCTAGCGGATACCAGGTGCAAGGGCTACAGGCCATATTCCCTCAGGAAACCCCTTTTCCACTGTCTTCTCCAGCTTCTCCCACTGAGGAGGTCTACCAGAAAAGTTTGTGTAAGAGGTAGCACATGGACTCCACAGAGGAGTCCCTCACCGAAGACACAGATTTTGATGAGGGGGATGGATCCCCTTGGTCACCCTCTGAGGTATCCTTTGGTGATATCCTCGAAATCCTGAAACAGAGAGGTGACTGGCAGTCCTCTAATCCGACCTCTGAGGAATCTGTGTTTCTGCAGGCCTTTCGCACCCAGTCCCCTACCTCTTGGGTTACTCCACCTGCCGATAAACTTGTCCGGCTCATTGTGCAGTGTGCTTTAAAGGCTCCTGATACCATCAAAGCTATCCCCCAGAGGCCAGATAAGATCTTGTCCCTTCCTGCTTCAGATCCCCATTGGACCAAAGGTCTTCCTGTGGATGCTTTGGTGGTGTTGGCTGCAACAAAAAAGGATCTGGCAGAAGAAGAAATCCAGACTGTCCATCCACCCAATAAAGTGTCCTGGGCCCTGGACAAGATAGGGAAGTGCACCTTTGCTTCAGCGACCTTTGCTATCAGGTCCCTGAATTATATGGCACATTTTACCAGGCTTCAGAGGGATCTGGTTTCTGAGCTCTCTGAAGCTTTGACTGGTGCCGTGTCTGATGAGGTCCATGATAAAGTGCTCTGTCAGCTGGCCACCATTGAATCTATATCTAACTCCTCTATGCGATTGATATCTCATGCATCAGAAGGAGCAGCTAGAGCAATGGGCTCAGCTGCGGTCTTGAGATGACATCCGTGGATGCGCTTGGCAACTTCGTGGAACCCTTTAAGTCTTCCTTTCTTAATGCCCCTAGTGAGGCCTCCTCGTTGTTTGGCCCCAAAGTTAAAAGCACACTGGCCAGATGTGGACAAGACGGTAAGACCCTTTTTGCCATAGGTGTCCATTATTCTTCCCCTCAACGTGCATTCTCCTGAAACCAAAAGAGTGGGAAGATATGGTTCAAGAAATCTCAGGGTCCTTTCTGTGACACACAGGCCGAGTTCTCCCCCAGAGGCAGAGGGGGAAGCTCACAGGGAAGATGCTCCTTTCGGGGCAGAGGGGGTCTGCATAACCAGGGTTCCAGGGATTCTTTTCCTGGTCAATCCTACCAGTGCTCCTGAAGAGCGGCCCAACTCCTTTCCTCTGGAGGTGGTTTGGGGTCGTTTCTCCTTGTACCCTTCTGCCTGGCTAACCATCACCATCGATTCTTGGGTATGAAGGATTATAACCACAGGTTATCATATCCCCTTCGATCTTTGTCCTGTCCCTTCAAAAAATCTTCCCGACTTTCCACCCAGTCAAAGGAAAGAAGCAGCACTAGAGATAGAAAAGCTGCTAAGAAAAAGGGTGATCCAAATAGTCCCGCCAGACCAGATAGGATCCGGATTCTACTCAAGACTATTTTTGGTGCCAAAGAAAACTGGGGACTGGAGACCAATTTTGGATCTCAGTGTACTGAACAAGTTTGTGAGAGTACAAAAATTCCAGATGGTTACAATACAGTCTATCCTCCTGCTTTTGGAAAAAGACGATTGGATGTGCTCGATAGATCTTCAAGATGCATACTACCACATAAAGGTGGACAGGCCATCAAGAAGATTTCTGCACTTCCATGCGGGAGCCAGTCACTACCAGTTCAGAGTACTGCCCTTCGGACTCTCTACAGCCCCCAGAGTGTTCACAAAGTGCATGGCAGTTGTCACAGCTCACTTGCGACTTCAAGGATTCCAGGTGTTTCCATACCTAGACGACTGGCTCATTTCCACCCCCACCAGACGTCAACTGGAAAAAGCCCTGGCATACCCTCTCCTCACTGCTCAAAGGCTAGGCATAACCATAAATTGGCAAAAATCCAATCTCACCCCATCTCAGTCGACAGAATTCATAGGGTTATCTTGGACACAAAAAAACTGCGGAGCTGCTATTCCGGAGCACAGAATTCTAAGGATAAAGCAACAACTAATTCCAATCCTTTCAAAGGAAAAATCCACGGCTCACTTGGTTCTACAGCTGTTGGATTCTATGGCAGCCTCCATCACCATTGTTCCCCTGGCCAGGTTTCACATGAGGCTTCTACAATGGCTACTGCTCACCCAATGGTATACTTTTCAGCATCCTTTTTTAGCCATGATTCAAGTAACCCACAGGATTTAAATTGGTGGATGACACACAATCTCACAATGGTCTCGCCTCTTCTCCTCCCAGCAACCCAAGGCCACAGTGACCACGGATGCCTCCCTAATGAGGTGGGGGGGCTATGTCAGGGACAGACAGTCCAAGGCACTTGGTTCGAACTGGAGGCCCATCTGCATATAAATGTTCTAGAGCTGAGGGCGGTGCTTCTGGATTTGCAAGCATTCCATCCCCTGCTGCCATCTGGGAAAATTGTGATTCAATCAGACAACATGGCGGTGGTCTGGTACATCAACAAGCAAGGTGGAACCAAATCTTACCCCCTTTGTCGAGAGGCCATGAGGATATGGCAATGGGCGACGGCTACCAACCATTTTCTTCTAGCAATGCACATTCCCGGGAGTTCCAACATGATAGCAGACAGACTCAGCAGGTGCATTCTTCAACCTCACGAGTGGTCCCTAAATCCCTTGATAGCGGTGGATATCTTCCACCGCTGGGGCCATCCTTGCTGTGACCTCTTTGCACCCCCGACCAACTACAAATGTAGCAACTACTTTGCCCTGATTCCCCCTCTGGGAAAGTCACCCAGGGATGATCTTGTCCACAATTGGCCCTCAGGTCTTCTTTATGCATTTCCACCCTTTCCCCTCATTTCCCAGTTTCTGAAGAAAGCCCGTCGGTTGAAGAGCAAGGTGATCCTCATAGCACCATATTGGCCTTGACAGATTTGGTTCCCCTTCCTTTGGCCTCACCTACTAGATCAACCATGGATTCTTCTTCCAACACCGGAGTTGACCTCACATCCACAGAACCTGATTCATCCCAACTTGAACAACCTGAAGCTCACGGCTTGGCTACTCCAATTCCCTTGATTGCCAGGCAGAATGATCTTTCTTTACCAGTACATGATATTCTCATTGTTTCTCATAAGTCTTCCATTAGAACTACTTATCTGAGCAAGTGGAAAAGATTTACCTGTTGGCTGAAAGATAAACAAGTAGACCCCTTTTCAGCACCAGTGTTGATAATACTAGACTATCTGGCCGACCTGTTTCAGTCGGGTTAATCGGCCTCCACCATTAGAGTTCATTTTGCTGCAATTTCTAATTTTCATGAAGGTGTCCAAGATTCCTCTCTTATGTCCCATAAATTGTGCAAGACCTTCATAAAAGGTGTGAATCATCTGAAGCCACCTTTTAGAGAACCTATTCAACCATGGGATTTATCATTAGTTCTACAAGCTCTGTCATTGTCACCTTTTGAACATGCCTCTTCTTGCGACCTCAAGTATTTGTCATGGAAAACCTTGTTTTTGGTCACCATTACTTCTGCCAGACGTATTTCTGAGCTTCAAGCTTTATGTATCAAGAGTCCATACTTGATTTTTCATAGAAATAGAGTGTCTCTAAGAACTAATCTGTCATTTCTGCCTAAAGTGATCTCTGAAACATCCATTAATCAAGCCATTCAACTGCCAGTTTTCTTTCCCAATCATTCAAACAGAGGAGAGTATTGCCTACATACCCTAGATATACACAGGCAAATCCGTTTTTACTTAAACAGGGCTAAACCTTTTCGTAAATCTGACCAGTTATTTTTGGCCCTTTCGGGACCTAGATTACGATCTGCTGTTGCTAAGGTCACATTAGCTAGATGGTTGAAGGACTGTGTGACCTTTATTTATACACAATGTCTCGTGCCTACTACCATTAAAGCTCATTCAAAAAGGTCAGTGGCAACTTCTGCTGCCTTCCATGCTAGAGCTTCTTTACATGACATCTGTGCAGCTGCAACTTGGGCTACGCCTCATACCTTCATCAATCATTACAAATTGTATTTGGCCTCCAGGGGAAGAGCATCTTTCGGTTCTATGGTGCTCAGGAATGTCCTTCCATGAGAGCCTCCCAGGAATAGAGGTAGCTGTGGACTCTGTCCCACACGTAAGGAATGAACGAGGAGTAACAATATCAGATAAAGAAGTTATGTCTTACCATAAAATTCCATCTGTATTGTTGATCCTCGTTCAGTCATTATGACCCTCCCTCCTTCCTTCTCCTGTGGTTTCTAGTGGATCTCACCATCCATTTCTCTTAGGTTATTTGACCAGAGGTAGCCTCTACTTTCTTTGACTTGCAAACTCAATCTGAGGTAACAGGGAGATGGGGATTATGGGTAAGAGTTTAGCTCGAGAATTTGAAGCTGATGCGAGCTTGGAAAATGGCCGGCTCGGTTCCGAGCTCAGAACCAATACCCATGCGTAATGACTGAACGAGGATCAACAATACAGATGGAACGTTATGGTAAGACATAACTTCTTTTTACCAGTTGTTTTTTCCTTTTTTAGGTATTGGGATTACAGATGAGAATTTCCAAGACCTAGGAACTGTACAGGCTCTAAGCAATGAATTAAAATGTTTGTGAGGGTGTAACTAATTCACTTATTATCTCACTTTGTAGCATAGAAGGGATATTATCTTCTCCTGCTGATGTCTTGTTTTATTTTTGAAGTATTCCTAATGCACTTTCAACACCAGTTGGACAGATTACAGGATAAATAAATGTGTGTGTGTGTGTGTGTGTGTGTGTGTGTGTGTGTGTGTGTGTGTGTGTGTGTGTGTGTGTGTGTGTGTGTGTGTATGTGTTTAGTTTAGCAAATACATAGCTGTTAAAGCCTTGAGTATTTATTATATCTGTAAAGTATTTATTAAATGCGTTTGAAATTGCTGTTGGATCGAATAATTTGGAACCATTGTATTCACTTGCCATAACTGGATTTGATATCCTGTTATGTGGGTTGATATAATAGTTCTTTTTATTATTAGAAGTTGCTATTTTTATTTCAAAATCAGTTTTCCACTGCCTTATTTTAAGTTGTAAAATCTTAATTATTCTATTCAACTATCTTTAGTTATATTGAGTAGGATTTTTTTGTATTTCAAGAACATCCTCTTCTTTTCCTATGCAGTCTGTTTAAATCATTACTCCACCAAAAAGGGAATTTATTACGTGATCTGTTTGCAACTAATGTAAGTTTAACTTCACTACTCAGCATTGTCTCTATGGTACTCTATACACATCCTGTGTAAGAAGACACGATATCCCAGTTTATTTTTTTAATTTAATTTTTAATTATAATCAGTTTTGTTGCAGTTACAGATTTTAGTCTAATAATTTGCTTTAGCTTCTTGATATTAAAATTTAAGGAGTTACGGTCAAACTGACCTAGTGGCATTCCAATTTGTTAGTTATTAGATTAGGCCAACTGGACAATATTAAGTCTAATAATTTGTTTTTCCTTGTATTATGTTCAGCACATTGAGACATATTATAATACCACATTTTATTTATGAACATACAAGCATATTGATTTCCTGTACAATATTATTTCCAGTCTATATCTAGATAGTTGAAATCACCCAAAGATACAATTTTGGCATGTGAAAATCTAGTGTCATAGGTTCATAGGAGATTATTAGGCTAACGGCTTAAGAGCCCTTAGAAGCCTTGCCAATATAACCCAGTTTTACCCAATATATGACCCCTAGAGACAAGAGGATGGCATGGGTTTGCACCTATGCCTTGAGTTGAGTATGTTACAAATTACCCCTGTCCATAAGGGACATGTGCACTACCCCAGGTTTGAATTTTCTTTGTGAGGAACCTCTGAGGCCTTGTAGGCCAGGCACAGATCATCCATTAACAGTTCATAGGAGACAGAGTAAAGGGGTAGGGTTTTTAGTCTTTCCACAAAGGACTTGCTGTTTACATCCTGTATTTTCTTTGTGAGGAACCTCTGAGGTCACTCTAGCTGCTGTAAGTGCCACATCAAGTACATGCCAAATGACACATTTTACTTGATTATTGGTCTAATGAAGGCTGAGTACAGCAAGACTATAATGTATTTGGATCCTGATACCATACCTTTACTTGTAAGTTGTAACACATAGAAGGACTTCCTCACTACTGTGGACACATGGCAGTCAATGTTCAGGCTTCTATCTCTGTACCTAAACCTCTCATCTCAAAGTCTACTCTTAGGGATGTGCTGTTGATGTTGTAATTTGCAGGGGTATTTGACGATCATTTGTCTTATCTAGACCTTCCTGAAGGATATCTAAGTCACTGGGGAATTCAATGATTGCCCCCAGTTTGCAGTTGTCAGCAAACATTGTTGTCCAGAGGAGTGGTCCCATTACTGAGCCCCGTGGCAGACCACTAGAAACTTGCCTCTTGCTGGATCTATATTCACCCACTTTAACCACATGCATCCTGTCAGTGAGCCGTCTGGCTATCCATCTGGTGACATAGGGATTTATGCCAGTTTTGTGAATTTATTTGTAATACCTAAGTGGAGAATCATGTCAAATGCCTTGGCCAGGTTGAGGTAGGCAGTATGTATTATCCTCATCCATGCCCTTCATGACTTACTCAAATAAATCCACCAGATTCAGTAGATATGACCTGCCCTTGATAAAGCTGAACTGGGTCAGGTCCATTGATTGTAGGTTTCCTATGTCATTATTTATCAGGTCAATGAATATTCTTTCCATGGCCTTGCATTTAGACTAGTCAAACTTATGGGTCTGTAATTTTCTGGGTCAGTAGATGGTCCCCCTTTATGCAGAGAGGTGACTGCTGCTGTCTTCCACTTTATCGTGACAAAAGCCAGTCCAGAGGCTGTGGTTAAATAAAGGTCTGTTTAAGAAGCAACCTGGTATATTGTCAGGCCCCATTGAAGCCATGTTTTAAACCTTAGAGAGCATAGTGACAACCTGTTCTTTGGTGATAATTGGCAGTGGAGTGGTGGAGGGTATTTCTTGGGGACGAGATGGGGTGATGAGGAAGTAAAATTTGAACTGAATTTGCCAGCCAGAAGTTTTGCTATATCTTCTGGCTGAGTGTAGGTGATGACATCTACAACTAATTCTGCAGTTTGCTGCATGTTGCCCTTAAGACTGTGGATGCAACTGTAAAATGCCTTATGGGTATCCTTTCCTTTGGATGCTATTTTTACCTTAAAGTCCGCTTTCAGAGACTTGACTAGTTCCCTGATTGGCTTGTTTAAACTAATGAGAGACTTTTTGGTCCAATTCGCACATTCCCTCTTACTTCTCAACCAGATTTTCTTTGTTTGGTTGTACAACCTATTAATACAGGAAATCTACCAGGGTGGCTTGTTTTTGTGGTTTGACCTGGGTTTATTTCAGTCTGGTACTGCTGTTTCTATGCAATTGTTTATATGGTCATACAAAACTTTTGTGCACATCTCTGCATAGGCTTCTGTGTTTTCTGGATCTGGGGTCCTTGGAAACTAACTGTCTCATAATAGGAATTAGTTTGCCTTAGAAAATTTCTTAAAATTTCTTAAGATGTTTGGGGTTCAGTGGGAGGACTAGTTTTACTTTTATTTCAAGGGAGACTGCTTTGTGATCTGATCTTAACAGTTAGGGCACCTTAATTTTGATTTGTAAATCTGCTTCCACTTCCTCATTATTGTTCAAATTTAGAGCCATTAAATTCAAACCCTTATGATGTAATCTTTCTTTCAATTTCTTAATGAATTCATGTCTATCATGTGCAAATATATTCTTGTAGTGTCTAAGGACTCAGGGATCAAGCTTCTGCTTAATATATTTACTAAACATACAACATTGTTAGTACAAGCTGTGTGCATAGAAAGCACACTTTTCCAATTCAAAGAACAATGTTTGATAATTACCCTCCTCATTACTGTTAGGCAAAAGACCACTCACCTTCCCTGGATAATCAGTCTTTATATCTCATCTCAAGAAAATCTCATTTCCTAACCAAAATACATTTTTGGCTATTGTTAAACTGACATTAAATTTACATACAAAATCCAAAATGCAAAAAAAAAAAAAAAAAAAAACAGCTCACCAATATGCACTGATAGGACCACCCAAAACAATTTAGCACTCAGATCCACAGACGACCAGATGACAAAAACACATAAAAATGAAAAATACTAAATCAAGACAACTTTATTATCACAACTCAAGATGTTTTTTGCACAATGCAATGATCATAATGCTTTTTCAACGGTAAAAAAAAAGTTGCTCAACTACACATAAAACTCAATAAAAATCATGTCATCCTCACTTTTGAGAATAATTTATCTTGCCAGAATAGCACATCACAGTGTTTATTTAAAAGGGCTAACACCTTTCTAAAATTGTCCATATTATTGGTGATAAATCTGACCTCACAATCACAACATCTGCCATAATGATTAAACTTCTACTGTAATTATAACACAAAAATGGTAGTATACCTGCTAAATCTAGTGAAGTGCTGGTGCAGAATGCAAATTTGTGATATTAAAAATGCAAAGTTAATAATGCAATATGTAGAAGTATGTAGATATATTATGAATGCAGGCAGTGACAATTGTTTTACTTTTTTTCATAATTTGTTCTGTTTTTAACCTTATACAGAATGGTGTCATGTGCAATGAGCTACTTTATTTATTGCCCAAGTATCAGACTCTATTATTAAGCATTTAACAGCAGGGCTTAATGTAAGTTTCTCAGTAGTTAATATTCTAAAATGCAAGCCAGTCCATCCTTGTAATTAGATTGCTTTAGAAAAAAAAATATTTGCGATTTAAAATACAGTGATATTTTATCGAGTGAAGATTTGGGAGAGACAGGAGGAAAGCAAGAGGAAATGTGGATATCCAGCGAAGACCTGCAACAAACATGTTACTGCTTGATTCAATACTGTTATCTATATATGCACTCTGTTTACTCCTTGGGTCAGCACTAAAAATACACCTTTCCTGTAAGATATTATTGATCAATAAATATTAACTAGCCATTTGAATTAACAAACAATCCCCTGTGGCAATGGCGGGTATGGAATAATCTCTAAATAATTAGCCCTCTCAACTGCCTGCTTCTAATTCTTTTGGATCCCTTTCTCTAAGTTCTATTATACCTGTCTGAATGTAATTATCTCAGCTTGCATCCTGTACATGCCAGCCTACCACAGTATATTTGTCTTTACCTTTTTGCCACAACCACATTCATGCTTTAGTCAATATATGGTAACAGTGCTGATTCTTTGCTTGCTAACCGTTTTTATCTTTTGCCCTCTTCTTTCTAGTTAACTTTTTTATTTTCTTATCTGACTGTATATTCTCTTTACTGCCTAGTCCTCATGTGTATTCTATTAATACCTTTAAATTTACTTCTTTTGCACATTTTTTAAGTGTCTCAAGTAACAGTTATGTTCACTTTGAGTTTTGAATTGTGCTTTATATATTATGCTGTTAACAGTTTAGTACATGTTGGAAAATATGTCTCATTTTTGTTTCTTATTCTGCATATACCAGGCTCTTTGTATTATTAACTATCTTTATTCTTATTATTACTTTTTGGTACTTGCCTGAGTAGTGCTGTTAATATTAACCTGCACTCTTTGTTAACTTTTGCTTGGCTGCTTTGTGGCATTGACCTTTTCCATTATATCCAATTTGCATTCAATTTTACTTGTACTGTTGCTAGGTAATGGCTGAAAATGGACTCATGCCTTCAAGTTTACTTACTTCCAGAAAATACCAGCATACATACCCACCTACATACAAACATACATACATACATACGTAACCTTAGCATGTTCCTGTAAATCCACTCTTGGTTCAGTGTGATTTATCCAAGAAACAAATTTGAAATAAATAAATCAGTTCCCTGCTTCTGCTTTTTTCTTGCACACATTTCTATCGGTGTAATATAATTCAGTTTTTTCTCTGTAAAAGCTGAGAATTCTAATATGAAACTGAATGATTCACTTTTTCTTTCTTGCAAAGGCTGGAAAATTTGATATTATCGAACTGATTATATATATTGGATCCACTTTATCATACTATGGACTGGTAAGCGACTTACTGCATATTATTTACATTTAAATTAATGCAACATTTTGTAATCTTGTCTGCCATTTTAATTAATATGTTTCACTTTTTTATCTTTCAGACTGCACTTTTGATTGACTTGTTCATTACAACATATATTTACCCTTGCTGCCACCAAAAAAATGTTAAGGAATATTACGTAAAGAAGATTTATAAAGATGTGCAGAAACCTAAGCGGGTATGTTTTTAAACTGGAACTGGATGGTGTACAGTACTTAGACACAGTAAATGCATTATAACAAGACAACTGTTAGTTAATCTAGTAATTCAGTATTATGTCTGCTGTTTGCTATACCAAAGGTCAGTTCTGCTAAAGAATTTACTGAGATTATGTGACAACTAACTTGATGATGAGAAAGTATGGATGCTGCCTTTTTCCTTAATCAGTGGGTAGAACAGAGAAATCATGGCTGTTCACTGTACTTTAGACAGAGATTTTATAACAAAATAGGAAAATGTGGGCTTCAGAACAAGTACAGATGCTATTAGCCAGAAAAGAGAATCAAACTGCTATGATGGCTTAGTGGTTAACTACTGTGACTGTAATGTGCAGGGTCCTGGGTTCAAGACTTGCAGAGGCTGTTTATTTTCACCCCAGAGATCACTTCTGTGGCTCTGCTCGACAGTGGCACAGGAAAATAATTTTCTTGGGTGGCGAAAGCCAGGGTACCTTTGGCTAGGCTTATATAAGCCCTAGGGTCAATAGCCTAGTACCTACCTATGAACCTATATCAAACAAAGCTCCTCATTAGCACTCTTCAAGAAAAATCTTGATGATTGGATGGGAGATAGGAAATTCACCCCGGGAATCACTTCTGTGGCTCTGCTCGACAGTGGCACAGGAAAATAATTTTCTTGGGTGGCAAAAGCCAGGGTACCTTTGGCTAGGCTTATATAGGCCCTAGGGCCAATAGCCTAGTACGTACCTATGAACCTATGAACCTTTATCATCTGACAGAATTTCAACATACTTTCATGTGCATATACATGTATTACAAAATGCACTCTGCATTACTACCTGGTAGTGCTTGGTTCTCTGGTTTATTCATCTGCTGGGGTACCTTTTGTTCTAAGTGCACTTGTTCTCACATGGGTTTTTACCAGGTGCTCCTGCTTTCTTCCACATAAAACACACTAGCAGTTATACTGACAATCCTCCACACTGCCTGTAGATGAGCATGTGTGTGTGTGTGTGTGTGTGTGTGTGTGTGTGTGTGTGTGTGTGTGTGTGTGTGTGTGTGTGTGTGTCTGTTTGTGTATACTGTGATGAAAAGGAACTCCATCCATGATTTGTTCTCTACACCATTGGGTAATGGGATAGGCTTCAGCTTCTGCACAACCTTGACTAAGGTAAAATGAATATCAGAACATGAATGAACAAATGAATGTGTGCGTTCTTGGAAACTCCACTGATAGACATCTATGTCTGTCCATCTAGGACCCTAAAATAAGTTTGGTGCTCAGCTCCTGACAGATGCTTCTTAGTTAAGGGAGGCAATTCTTGAAGAGTTTTCAAGGCCAAATGAGGGTGAAGAAAATATATGACACATGTTTGCCTGGAAGGTAAATTCTTGCTTAAAAAGATATCCTGTATTTCATCACAGTGAGAATGTCATATAAAACACTTTAAAATTGGTCAAACAATTTATTTTGAAGAACAAGAAAACTGATGAAAGAACATCCATCCATCCACAACCCTTTTTCCCATTTTTTGCACATGGGGTTGGGGTGTCACTTCAACAGTGACAATCATCTAGAGCCAAGGTTTATACTGTCATGAGTGAATCACACCCAGCAAAAGCATGTGTAAATGTTTCCAATTCTGTTTTACAGAATCTGCTTTTTTCTGTTTCTCCCACTTTTTCAACTGACTTTTGTAAACCAAAGTCTACATTGTCCACTGTCTTAGGCTGTCATTATTAGCCTTTCATCTTATGGTTTAATTTCACCTGTCCTTAAACATTTCTTTGTCAAATCTTGGTAAATGTGCGGTTGTTCCAGAAGTTTTGTATACTTACCACTATATTTGTGGACTTTCCAAATTTCTTTCCTTCTTTTCGGTCCTTTTCTTTATATTCTTTTGTTTTTGGCACTTTCGGTTGCTGTCTGATTTTTTCTACTTCTAGTTTGTTATTCATTTCACTTTGTTCGAAAATGCTTCTACTAGACTAAACAGAGATGCCATCTTAGACTTCTTCTCTACATGCTTTAGAATTTTCAGTATGCTTAGATTTGATGAGACCAACACATTTATATGTAGTCCAAAGATTCTGATCTATACATCTAGTCAATTTTGAGGAGGGTCATAATTCCTTCAGAGTTTGAGATATACAATATTGGTATATACTAGTATTTATATGTCATTTGGTAAGCATGAAACATTTTTCTTGTTTTCTTGTCAAGCTGACTCAGTACTTCTTGAGACTAGTCAGTCACACCAAAGCTGTAAGTTAGAAAAGGAGAGCGAACTGAGTTAAAGCTTGGACTTTATTGCTAGATATCAAGGCTGTTTTCAATATTAGCTTTAGTCTTATGAAGTATACCTCATTAAGCATGTTCTTATTTGTTCGTGTTTCATTACCAATCCTTCATCTATTTCCAGATATTTATATACTCCCTTTTGCTCAAATTCCTTTAGATCACATTTCTACTCTTGGTTGATATTTTCTTGGTGCTGCAACCTTTACTTTTATAAATGTTACTTTTTTGCATTTATCAAGACAAAATAATCTGAGAAAGCTTTAACCTTTTGTAGTTATGCTTTTGGATCTTTATCTGATGATCAAAGTTTCAAAACTTTGAAATTCATATGATCGAGAGCATATGATAGAAGTTTTGAAACATTGAAAATAAAAGAAAAAAAAACTTTTTTTGTATGTTTTTGCAAGGGATCAAGCCTCCCTGCACCCCCCACACCCCAAATTAAACATACCAACTCTGAGATTGCACTACAGTGAAGAAAAGGGTAGATTTCCTGATCTGCGCTGTACTGTGATCTCTGTTCAAAATGATTGATGTCTTGACCATATGAATTTCAAAGTTTTGAAACTTCGATCATATGATAGAGATCCCCCACAAAATATACAGTTTTAAATCATCCACAAAAAATAGCCAAGGTATCTTTAAAGCAGATTGGTTTCTAGGAGTTTAACTTAATCATAGGCGAATCTATTAAGTAAAGAACTTAATGGGTAAGGGCAAGATGAAACAGCAGCAGTGACAAAGAATCACCCTTTGAATTTTTATCCCTGGAGTAATACACAGTGTCGTGGCATAGCTACAAAGTGGTTTGCTACTGTTTCATAATCACTGCAGTGTAACTGATCAATGTTGGTTGTATCTTATACATCTGTAAGTATTCCATTATCCATAAATATGGGATGCTGCAAATGCCTTTTCGTAATCTATTCGTGCCCAACTTAGATTCTTTCCCTTCTTAATGATTTCTCTTATGGCTTTGTTTAAAAATAGATGCTTTCCATATGACTTTCTTTTTTTTTTATCTTTTTTTTTTGTTCTATTGCCATGAATGATTTTTTTCTAGATGGCTTTAAACTCTGTCTGCATTAATTCCAGTACATAATTCATGTATTGTTGTAAGGCAGATTATTCGTCTATACTTTTTAGGGTGGCTTGCAAGTTCACTCCTAATGGGAAGTGCTTATTTCTTGTTGTTAGCCAGGTTGGTGTCTGTTTGGAATGAGTGCATATAGGTAGTTCTTACTCAGGGCTAAATCTTTGTGTACAGAAGTTAATACCTTTAGCAAGAAGTTAGGTACTGCATCTAGGCACAGGGTTTTCTAGTTAAGAGCTTTTCTTAATTTTGTCTCAATTTTATTGGTTGTTTCATCCCATTTCATATCTTCTACATTACAGTTCATTATGGTTTCTTTTTAATTCTTCTCTCCATTCAATATATTTGTTATGTTCAATAAAGTCTTCATAAATACTTCTCCAAAATGTGACCATTTCTTCTTTTTTTGGTGATGATTCTATCCCTTTAGCTTTCATTCCCAATTCTGTATAAAGTCTTTTGGGTCATCAATGAATTGCCTGTTTTGTACTTTCCCTTTATATTTATCTTCTTACATTAAGTTGTTCTGTTTGTGCTGATATTTTTACTTTATTAATGGAAACAGTGTATGATAAATCCTGGTCTATTTTGATATCTTATGTTGATTGTGCCATATCTTTGTAAATATTTTTTGATGCTCTGTTCCCTTTTCTGCACTCTTTTAACAGTGATACTTCTTGTCTAAATTGTTTTACAGTTTTCTGTATTCAGTGCTTTTACTATGACATTCTACTCATCCCTTTCCTTTCCATTGGCACTCTACATTTTTGTGGTAATACTACCCATTATTAATTTAGCTGCTTAGTAATATATCCTGTTTATTTATGTTATATCACATACTTTTCTCTTAAAAGTCTTGATTTCTGTGTTCATCTGTTTTATGTCTTCTAAGATTTGGGGTCTTATTTACTTTCTGTAATCTATTTTTTTCATCTATCTTAATGTGTCTTTCCATCATTATTAAATCAAGCAGGTCTTCCTTTAGATCATTTTCTTCTGGACTGAGAGCATCGTCTTTGCCCTTTGCTTCCTGTGAGTTTTGTGCAGAATTTTCCAGAACATTGTACTGTGCAGATGCATCCTGCTTCATCTGTTGCTTCTCCGTATGGGGATCCACTGGTCCATCATGCCACAATAGTACCTGTTTCTAACCATCTAGACTTTCATGCAAGCCTCTGACAAAGGCTTCAGAACATCACCCTCTAGCGTACCATCTTCAGATGTGTCCTGCTTCACCTCCCAACATTCTGTCTGAGGAACCCACTGCTCTAACATGTTACAACACTGCCTGAGTTGGAGTCCCCACACTAAACCCATCACTTTGCAGATGGTATATCACTTCAATTTCTATTTCTTTAATTTCACCTGCTCCCCCTAATTCCCCCTTTTTTATATTCCCCCACAGTGATCTTATTTTTTGTATTGTAAACTTTGCTCTATGCCAGTGTCTTTGCCTGTATTTCTATTCAAATATCTTTGGAACTGCTCTTTTTGCATTGATTAGTTTTGCTTTCTTCTTTGCATAAGTATCACACCATATCATTTTTTTTTTCCTTTCCCATGTCCATGTTTCTTTTTTATACCTTTCAGAAACCTCTGTCTTTTCCTTATCTTTTCTCATTGCCTCTTTGGATTATTTTTCTGTGATGCCTATTGTTTCTTCATCTAATAATGTTTTTCCTTTGTCTGTGACATTAAGCCATTCAACTTGTTATATGTAGCTTTTGACAGTTTTTCTTGTGCAAGTATTTTTCTTTCCTCTAATTTCTCCCTTACTCTTGTTACATATCCACTGTTTGGGCTTACTGCACAGTAGTAAAAATACAGAATTTATTCCTTATCCTCAACATTCTAATTTATTCTCTCACTGCCTCTTGCTTGACCTGTTAGGGTTTATGGACTACTTCTTCCCTCTACCACAGGGAGGCACCCTACCCCAAGCCTTGCCTAACCCTGGGAGTGATTCCATGTCCTTTGCATTCTACACTAATATTTTCCAGTCATGACACCAGGAGTGGGCACTTTTTTATCCTTGCAACTAGTCTCCTTTTTTAATTTTTGACCTACGTTTCACCATGATATGTAAAAATACACTCTATTAGTGTTATCTTGGTGAGATTTTGTAAAAACAGAGTCCACCAAGTATAGGTACTCACCAAGACTTGATGATAAATTCAGTTTCAGCAACACTATTTTCCATTTCTTGCTAATTTCATTTCTCCATTCAGAGCCCAGCATAGAGGCAGTAAAATGTCTGGTGAGATTTATATTTCGGATATGTAAATACTGAATAAATAGAGCCCAGCATGAACTCCTGTGGCATTTAACTCCCATAGCCTATAATTTTATACTAAATGAGTTTGTGCTACTTTCTAACGTGTACCCATGCCACAACCCATCTAACGCATGGTGGAGGTAAGCCCATGCTAACTAGTTTTGTTACAGCAATTTGTGGTTTGTGGTTCCCTCTGTTGAATGCTGTTGAGAAACCAGTTAATAACTGACAACATGATTTGTAAATAGCCCTGCAGTTCCAGGACCTTGACTGGAAATAGTACTTTAAAGTAATCACATGCTAAACTTCTTTCTTTCTCCTTATTAATATATTTTAAAAATGTCCTTTTTATTATCTGTAATCCTGTTTAGTAATGGCTCTTATATTTCTGCTGATCCTCATAAACATTGTTTTATTTTTCTGACCAAGTTGTTATTTTGGTTTAAAAGAATCGGCTCTTCCCTGATTTCCATTTCATTAACAACATATTTAAATTTCTAATGAGGCTCATAATCCATTTATTTATATTTCCAGTTGACAGATAATGTTTGGTCATTATAATAAAAACCAAGGGTGAAGAGTGGTACACACACAACTAGTAATCCAACAACCACTCCGACTCCAATAACTAATGCACAAATGTTTATTCACGAAATCACAATATAAAACAATAAAAAGCGCTTGACCTTGATTTTTATTTTTTTATATTGTGATTTCGTAAATAAACGTTTGGGCATTAGTTATTGGAGTCGGAATGTTTGGTCATTATATTACATTGTGTTTAAAACTTTTCTTTGCTGTATTTACCAATGCATCAGTCTGACCATCAGACCTTCCTTAGGTCTACCGACTCATTTATTCCCCATCACTGGGGAGAGAGATGACTGGTAGGGGATGTCACTGAAGAAGTCATCAAGGGTAATTCATTTTTTTTCTTTCTACAGCACTATTACCACTGTGCAGGTCCAGTACCAATCTCAGAAATTGACAAGGGAGGGCTTTTTACTTCTTTTTGTGAATGATGTAACTGCTTCAGTCTAGTTCTACACCCTTTAAACTACCATGCCTATGGGGTTTCCATTCTCCACTGGGAATGTGCACCCCTGCCATGTGGTCCTATACCCTACCTTCCCAAAGAAAGGAAAGTCAGTTAAGCTACTCACCCTTCCAAGCCAACTCCAGGAGTTCTTCAGAATGTTCCATTGACTATATGTGTCCTTCCTGTCCAAACTCTCTTACCAGGGGATCTTTTCTCTTCATACCTTGTGATAATGTTTACAATCCACATTGGTATGAGTTAATATAGATGCTGATCACTACTTATAATGAGAATAGTAAGTAGGATTGTTCAGTTTCAAAGGTCTGTGGAATGCAGATTATATCAGTATGTTATTTCCACTCATTGCAGGTGACCTGAGTTTGATTACCAGCTCAGGCATCTGTCTGAGCTGGCCAGGAAGGATGGGACTGAGAGGCTGCTGCCATCTTGCCCATGGTGGGAGGATGGAGGCAGCTTGGCTTGCCACATAGGCTGACACTGAGTGGGGGCATTAGCTCTTACCCAGTAAAGACTGAGCCAGCTGAGCCTGTGCAGTCATGGTGCGTAGCACCAATAAACTGAGGAAAATCTGGCATGGAAAGGCATGCTTACCTTCTGGGGACTGCAGTAGGGGGCTTGGTAGAGACACTGAGTGGAGGATGCTCTCTGTAGGGAGAGAAACTGTACCTCAGAATGAGCAAGCTGGCCTACTCCTTCCCACTTACTTCTCATCAGGGAATAGGACCCTCAGGCAGGAATGAATGGGCTGTAGGACTTTGATCTAGCATGGGAGTTCCTGGCTGTCTTGCCACCAGAATGAATGGGACTAAAATATATATATATATATATATATATATACACACACACACACACACACACACACACACACACACACACACACACACACACACACACACACACACACACATATATATGTTACTTCCACTAGTTGGAGGAGTGACTATTTGTTTCAGATTGTTCTCTAACATGAATGTACAGAAATACTTATTTAAATTACTTTAGGCTGTAGTTTTACTTCAGTCCATTCTCTCTATGTTAATATCATATAAAACAATACCTTCATGCACACCTATGAGGTGAATGAATGGAATTAATTCCCTAAGGTCCCCCATTCCAGATGTGTGTATCTGAGTAAGAGAAATACACATTTTTTTAATGTTAATACTCAGGCTAAGACAATCTATTAAAATGTTCTGATTCTTTAAATAGTGGACTTCCACAAATTGTATATGTTCTGTCACTGATACCATTATGTCTCCACCAGTCCCATTAGATTCGTATCTGTGGCTGTTAACCTTGTAGCTATTGAATGTTGGGCACTAATCTGTTTCATTTAACCATGTTTCTGTTATCATTGCAATAGACATATTAGCAGACTTGAATTGACATTTTAAAAGTAAAACTGCATTGTTTAAACTATGGATGTCTGTACTTAAGATTAGCAGACTTATTCACATAGTGATCATTCAACAGTGATCATTTCTGCCAATTTCTTTCACACATAATATGTCTCTCTGACCCAGTACAAAAATACAAGAAAAATATTGCTGCCTTCTGTGTATCTCGCTGATGGTAGATTGGGGTGAATGTGCAAAATGAAATCATAACAGTAATATATTTTAACTTTATTCTGTCAGGCATATATACAGTATGCTTTCTCATCCCAGCCCTGAAAAGACAGTTGCCTTTTATATACCCCTATGATGAGAGACTGGGATACATTGATTGAACAAGTGGTTACAGTAATCCTAGTAATGTATTTCAGTTTGGTCCTGCAGACATATATATGTAGCATGCTTCTTCAGCCCAACCCCAAAATGAAGTACACCTTCTATGTACAGCTCTTAGTTGTGATTGTTAAGAAAGGAAAATAAAACATGGCCACAGTAATGCATTTCAACTTTGTGTTTTTAATGGCCTTGTTCCCTCTTAGCCTTTTTTTGCCGACTAGGGAATCTGTATTGTATCTTCCTTGAAAGGGTGATTTAAATATAAAAATAATACCTGTCATTTTTAACTATTAATTCAAGTACTTCTTCTAGGGAGCTACTTTGCAGGTAGAATTAGTTGCAGCAGTGCATGCATGTCAGTAGAGAGGAGGTAGTGTATGAGACATATTGAAGTATAAAAATCCTTTTTTTCAATTAATAGCTTATGTTTTAATGATTGTCATGCCCCAGTAAATGAGAACAGCCTTCTAGTGTAATTGTATGCAGATATAGAACTGGAAGAGGTAATTCAGTAAAAGTAGTGATCTTCCACCATCTGTCCCTTTACATAAATTTATCTGAAACTTAGGTAATGGATGATAACCATTAAAACATAAAACTAATATGTTTCTTCATGTAATGGTTTATGTTTTAATGACTGTCAAGTTGCAAGGATATAGAAAGATATGTTAATGTAGTGCAGAAAGCAGTAGCCATAATTCACAGTCCAGTAACAGTAGTGTTTCTCCCACAAATTCTAGTCAAACTATATACAATTAAACAAAGAAAATGTAAGTAATGACACTCAGAGCTTTTTTACCTTTAATAATCTTGTTGAAAAATGAAGTCCAAATTCCACTTTAGGTTTTGTTAGAAAAAGATCTCAAACTGAGCCAGTTCCAAGGAACAGAGGGATAAAGTCCTGACTATGCTGCAAGTGTGCAGAGTTTGAGTACCAACTCAGATGTCTATTGTAGCTGGACAGAGAGGATGGGAGTGAGCAGCTGCTGCTGACTCACCTATCCTTGGGGAAGAGGGAGGCAGCTCTATGTCGACATATGCATGACACCTAGTAGAAGCACAAGGTGTTCACTTAGTGGAGTTCTCAACTGACTCAACCCACTCTGACACAGTGTATTTGCACTATGCAGCTGGGGGGAACTTGGCATGGGGTAGCACATTTGCCCTTTGGAGGAAATGATTGTTGGCTCAAAGGATTCACCAAGGGAGGTAGTTCTAAATAAAGAGAGTTCATTGCCCCCAGGACCAAAATGTTGGCCCACTCCCTTCCACCAGACTTTTGCCAGGAATGTCTGAATGATTAGGGGCACATTGTTAGGACAAATGGGCCATAGGGTTCTCTCCTTGCCCAAAATTACCTGGATTACATTCTATAGATCAAATGGACTGGCTGGGTAAAAGTAGATGAGCCACTAGGAAGCATCCTTGTCAGAAGCAAAACAACAAAAGAGTGGCAGGACAACGCATAAAACATTATTGGAAACTCTGGTTTTCAAAAACACAACAGTAATGCATCCAAACATAGATTGTAGGAATCCCAAAATAAATTGTAACAGCTGTGAAAAGAGCTTTAGCCCAATATAAAAGTTAGCAGTAAAATTGTAACAGCTTGCAATGTAGATGGCATTACCTGAAGGAAGAGAAAACCAGCAACTGAGTCAGTCCTTAAAGGAGCAGTAGTACTTTGTTTTTAAAAGGGAATTGGTGCTCACAATGAAGTGCTGTAGTAGTACAGTGTACTGCTGCTGCTGCTAGCACTGAAGTGATTAGCCAATACTTACCTAATTCAGCCGTCACTGACTTTACAGCCTTTTATTTTACTTATTTCAAAGTGACAAGTAAAATAAAGTTATTTTGGGTAAATGTGAGTTCAGCTGTTTGTAGCAGCATGTCATCCTTGCCATTTTTATGAATGAAGCACAAATAAAAAGCTGGTAAATAATGAAGAAAATGAATCAATAAAATATTCTCTTTCAAATTTTTTGTATGTTGGAGCCCAGGATCTGTGTTTCTCTATATATTTTTCCTAACTCAGCTTCCAGTCATTAACTGCAGATCACACTCCAAGTAAATGCCAGAAAAGGTGCAAACAACAGCAGTACACAGCTTATTCATTCTTTTATTGAATGTTTTATATGTGAAAGAATTAATGATTTTTGTTAAAGCTGATTCATTTTTGTTGTTGCTCATGAGATAGACTATGTATATGTGTTTTTTTTTTCACTGCTGCTAACTGTTAGTGCATGTTGCTGTAAATGTGGTGTATGGATCAATTGGGATGCAGGGCTAGGCTTAAAAAGGCCCTTGTAGTCATTAGCCTAGTAAACACCTATTAACCTATAAGTGTATTTATGAGCAAAGCTTTTTGGTTTGGGTTAAAAGTGCTCAAGTGGCATATATGGTCATTGAGCCAGAATTTTGAGACCAATACCATATAAAAAAAAAAACTGCACAAGAAGAATGCATACTTTTTCTGAGTCTTCACTTATAGCCCTGCATGTCTAAGTATACATTTCTTCTTCTTGTACCTGACTATGCACTTGTATTTATTGTAGCTAAATATTAGTTGAGTAGTTCCTGCTTTCAAATTAGAACGACCATCATCATCATCATCAGCCTCCTTTTTCCCTGTTTTTCCTGCATGTAACCAGCATGTCATGTCAACTGTTGTCAATTGTCTTTATTCAGTACCACTTTCTTACCTTGTTTGATGGTCATGCCTGTCACATGTTTTCTCAAATACAACCCATCTATCTCTTTGCTGGATACCCTTGTTTACTCTTATGTTCATCCTGTGTCTCAAATCTTCACCAAATCACCTTCCGCTTCCTTGCATATATGCCCAAACCACCATAATCTCTTCTTTTTTCACCTTTTCTCCAAGTGGAGCTACTTTG
Source organism: Protopterus annectens (assembly GCF_019279795.1). NCBI lineage: Eukaryota > Metazoa > Chordata > Ceratodontiformes > Protopteridae > Protopterus > Protopterus annectens. The sequence goes on from NC_056733.1 coordinate 683,884,168, forward strand.
ATTTCTGCTCTGGCATCATCATTTCTTTATCTGTCCCACAGTGTGCATCCTGCAACCCATTTCAGGTAGTTTGTCTTCATCACTTATGTGACGCCCGTGCCCTGGCCCAGTAATCAAAGAGCCTCAATCCTCACCACTAACACCAGAAAGGGCATCTCATATATGAGGAAAGGATAGCAAATCCACAGAGATCACAGTCAGTCCGGGGATGGTCACTCCCTTACTATCCAGGTCCCCAATAAGATTCCCCATTGGCACAGCTATAGGGTCCAGATCTCAGCCAGCTGGGTAAGCTAAAATCTCCAGCTCCCTCTCTGTCCAGCCAGTGCTTCGTGTCCCTGCCCAAGTAGCTGACACACACACACACACACACACACACACACACACACACACACACACACACACACACACACACACTTTGAGATTCATTTATACAACCACACAGACACTTCTAGGGAAGGCTGGCACAGGTTTTCCAGCTGTGCCCCTTTTACCCAGACTATATGGTAGAAATCCTGCCATCACCCAGCTAATAATTATCAGCTACTCAAAGGCCCTTAAAAGGGTGTCCAATTATTACTGTGCAATATTATTATCCAATTGGTAAGTGTGACTAAACAGTCAAGGCTTATTAGAGTGACTTGGTACAGGATCCTTATATACATGCAGTGTACTCTTAGAGCTTAGCTTATCTCTACACAAAACAGCCACAGTTGAAAAGTTTTAAAATATTTAATAATAAAACACAAGACAATACTTCTTACTACACAGTGCTAGTCAAGAGTTCAGAGATCATAGAGAAATACTTAAAATAATTCAGTAGTGCAGTTCTGACATCACAGAAAAACATGTAGTCTAATCTTTCTAGTTCCTAGCTATTTCTAAAAGAAAACACAAGTCTAAGATAACTTACATAATACAACAGACATGCTGTGAGTTGGATGGTCAAGACAAAAATGCTTAATGCCTTCTGATTCTCTCTGTTTAAATTGCTGTTTTCAGTCATGATTCCCATTACATCATTTCACACTTTCCTGGTGTTCCCAGGCTAACAGATACTACATAATTGTTATCTTGCACCTGCAGGAAACTACATCAATAAAAAACCTTCCACACATAAACTCTAGTAATTATTCCTTACGTTAAAACAATAGGTAGGATGCTTCACTCCAGACTCATCAACTCCAAATTCTAACTTGAAAGGGACAGGCACGAAATAATTTCAACTTCAAAGGACAATGAATGCTTGACTTGGCTTTCTTTACAGCAGTGGGCAATGTTGCTACATTGTTTTAAGTTCAGCATTTCATAGCATATTCTTTCATTTAAGAAAACAAGTCTGTAATTCAACATTCATATTTACAAATGACAGAATTATGTATAAAATACTATCTGGCTAGGCTGGCAGCCTTCATCTATCTTCACCCAATCTTCACATATCTCCCCCCCCTGGAGAACTCAAGCTAGTTTTTCAAGTGACCCTTGAGAAACACCGCTTGAGAGGGTTAGGACTATCTAAGTGTACCTTACCCCATTCCCTGTCTTGAGAGCCGATCTGCATTGGCATTGCTACTCCCACTGTGGTGCTGCACTGACATATCACATGCTTGCAACCCTAGGCTCCATCTTAGCAACTCGGTATTTTGCTGGCTGGTACTGTTTAATCATATTAGGGGGTTGTGATCTGTCATAACAGTGAATTTCCTTCCATACAGATAAGGCTGAAGTTTCTGCAATGTCCACACTATGGATAGACATTACTTTTATACAGCTGCATAGCATTCCTCCCTGGGTTGGAGCCTACAACTGAGATAAACCACTGGGTGCTCTTCCCCCCTGAAGAAATCTGGCTAAGTACAGCCCCCATCCCGTGGCTGACAAAGTTTGCAGATGACTGCAAACTGGGAGCCATAGTGGAAAGTACATCGGACACAGATATCCTTCAGAGTGGTCTCACGGAAACTGATAGCTGGTGCCAGAGCCATGGCCTGAAGTTAAATGCCAAAAAATGTATAGTCATACCCTTCGGGAAAAACAAGGTAACCCCAAGCTACCATATAGGTGGCAATCCACTAAGCACAGAAGAGGTTATCAGGGACCCGGGGACCCAGGTTGACAGTGGCCTTTCTTTTGACACTCACATTGCTAAAGTGGTTAGAAAAACCTGCTACATTGCCCACCTGATCATGAAGGGATTCACATCCTGATCAAGTGAGGTCATTGTTCCCCTGTACTCTTCACTTATCAGACCAATGATCGAGTACAATGCTCCATTCGGGATGCATCTCACCCGACACCTGCAGCAATTGAAGAGACCCCAAAAGTTCCTCACCAAAAGGATAAAGGGACTCCAAAATCTGTCATATGCTGCCAGACTGAAGAAACTCCAGCTCTATTCAGTCGCATACCGTCTGCTCAGAGGTGACCTGTGCCTGACATACAAGGCCATGTCCAACCCGGAATTAATGGACATGTGCCACCTCAAAAAATCCAAATCTACCAGATCCACTAGAGCAAGCGACTTAAACCTTAACACGGATATAAATAGGACATGCTGGAGGGATAGATTTGTCACCCAGAGACTCCCTATGTTGTGGAATAAAATCCCGGTCCATGTGAGGCAGAGAACCTCACTGGCTCTGTTCAAGAGAAATCTTGACCAGTGGATGGGAGATCATAGGTTTACCCCGGGGATCATCTCTGTGTCACTGCTGGACAGAGGCACAACAAACTAATGGGCACAGTATTTTTTAACCTAAGGGGTGGCGTAAGCCACAAAAACTCTGGGCTAGGCTTATAAATGCCTTAGGGCAGATAGCCTAGTATAAACCTATGAACCTATGAACTTATGAAGCATCCAGCTGCACAACAAATTCTTTGCTGTAATCTGGACTGGTTAACACAGGGGGTCTTCCCAAAGCTTCTTTAAGCATCTGGAATGCCTGCTCACATGCTGGGGTCCACATTACTTTATTTGGCCTATTCTTCCTTGTCAGGTCTGTGAGAGGAGCAGCTATGGTACTATAAATGAGGACAAACTTTCTGTAGTACCCTGCTGTCCCTAAAAATGCCCTCACCTGCTTTTTAGTAACAGGTGCAGGCCATGCCTAAATAGCTTCCACTTTAGCAGGTTCTGGCCTTATCCTACCAATCCCCACTCTATGTTCTAGATAGGAGACCTCCACCATACTCACCTGACATTTGCTTGGCTTAATGGTCAACCCTGCCCTCTGTAGTCTGCCAAGCACCTCCCTGACATGCTGAAGGTACACTGGCCAGGAATGGCTGCAGATGGCAATATCATCTAGTTAAGCAAGGGCAAATCCTCCGGCTCCTACTAGGATATGATCTGCCAGCCTCTGGAAAGTTGCTGGGGCATTTTTCATCCCAAAGGGCATCTTTGTGAACTCATACAAGCCAAAAGGAGTCACAAAAGCTGACTTCTCCCTAGCAATGGGAGTCAAGGGCACCTGCCAGTAACCCTTGGTAAGATCAATGGATGTAAGATACTTAGCCCCACCCAGCTGCTCTAGAGCCTCATCTGTCCTAGGCATGGGGTAAGCATCCGACTCTGTGTGACTATTTAATTTCCTGTAGTCCATACAGAACCTGGTGCTGCCATCCTTCCTTGGCACCAGCACCACTGGGGAGGCCCAAGGACTGTTGGACTCTTCAATCAACCCCTCATTCCAACATCTACTGTACCTCCTCCCTCAGAGTCTGTTTGACTCTCTCAAGCACTCTATAAGGGGCCTGCATAATAGGCCTTTGGGGTCCTGTATCAACCTGGTGCTGCACCAGGTGGGTGCACCCTGGTTTCCCAGTGAACATGTCCCCAAATTCCCGAAACACTGCTCGGATTCCTTGAACCTGGGTAGGAGATCGCTACTGGCACATTGCTACCCCTGAGGTGTCAGCCTGAGCCTCACTGAGGAGATAAGTCCCCAGATCTCCCTCAGACTCCTCCTGCAATTCACCGTAAATGCTCAGCCCAAGGGCCTCCCTATCAAGGTAAGGTTTCATCATGTTAACATGGTACAATTTGTGCCCTTACCTTCTGCCTAGCAGTTCCATCATGTAGTTAACATCACTTATCTTTCTTACCACCTTGTAGGGTCCCTCCCAAGCTGCTTGCAGCTTGTTGTGTCTGACAGGAATGAGAACCATTACCTGCTGCTCCACAGCATACTCTCTAGCTCAAGCATTCCTGTCATACCACACCTTTTTCTGTTGTTGGGCTTCTGCCAGGTTCTCCTGGGCTAAGCCCATTAGTTCCCTGAGCCTTGTCCTGAGGTTTAGGACGTATGCCACAACAGACTCCTTGTGAGACTCACACTCACTTTCCCACTTATCTCGAATTAAATCTAGAGGTCCCCTCACCCTATGCCCATACAGCAACTCAAAGGGTGAAAATCCTGTGGATTCCTGGGGAACCTCTCTGTAAGCAAACAACAGATGGGGCAAATATTTGTCCCACTCCCTCTTAAACTGATCTGCAAATGCCCGTAGCATGGACTTGATTGTAGTGTTTAACCTCTCAGCAAGACCATTAGTCTGGGGATGGTAGGGGCGTGGTCTTCATGTGCTTCACCCCACAGAACTTCCACAGACAAGCCAGCAGTTCTGATATGAAATTGGCACCTCTGTCAGTCAGTATTTCTTTTGAGAAGCCTACCCTGCTAAAAATCTCTAACAAAGCATTTGCCACCTTCTCTGCATCAATGGAGGACAAAGCCACTGCCTCAGGGTATTTTGTAGCATAATCCACTACCACTAGGATATACTTTTTCCCTGTGGAACTTGGGGTCCTCAGAGGACCCACAATATCCATAGCTACCCTTTGAAATGGCTCCTCAATCACAGGCAAAGGCATCAAAGGAGCTCTCACGTTGTCTCCTGCCTTGCCTACCTTTTGGCACTGCTCACAGGTCCTGCAGCACCTTGTTACATCTCTGGAAATTCTAGGCCAGTAGAAGTTCTGCATAATATGCCTATCTGTGCGTTTTATGCCTATATGACCTGCAAAGGGAATATCTTGGGCTATGGCTAGAAGTGCCAGACGGTAGTCTCTAGGCACTACCAACTGCTGTACTCTCTCACCTTCGAGCCCTTCCTCAGGGTTCCACTCTCTGTATAGTAACCCTTTGTCCCAGTATACAGATTCCCCCTTTCCTTGAGAATCAAGTGCCTCCCAAGCTACCTGCCTCAGGCCTTGCAATGTAAGGTCTGAGAGCTGTGCCTGTCTCAACTCTCTCTCCTTGTAATCCTTCCCAGCTCCCCTTCCACAGGAAGTCTGGCATCCTCTGACAGTGGTGCCTCACTGTAAGCCTGGGTACTACCACTCACCTCTACCTTTGCAAGCACTCTGTCCAATGGACCATGAGTACCCCCAAGCAGCTGTGGCTCCCCTTCAGGCTCACTGCTACAGAGTAACTCCCTCCCTGAAGTTAACCACCTCACCAGTCCTGGCTGCAAGTATGCAGTCTGTCTGGGTCTCCCCCAGGCTACCAGACCCACATGCCTGTCTCCTTGCCTGACTGTGTGTAACTGCATAAGCACATGGTACTGCCTTATCCAAATCCTTCCCTATCAGGACATCTGCAGGATGGTAGTTTGGTACCCCTGTTGTCTCAAGACAACCTACTATTGGCATTTTGTTTTTCCCCATTTACTGGCTCCCTCACCTTTTGTTCCACACCTTGCCTTCATGGACACCTGTATGCCACATGGCCCCACTGGTTGCATTCAAAACATTTAACCCTAGCTCCTGGATGTGTACCTGGATTACTGACTTCCCCTGCTACTGGCAGATTCTGTTGGGCCAGTCTGTGCTGCTCACCATGGGTTCCTTTAGACCCATGAGCAGTACTGGTGTTCCCATTCATGTGCAGGTCTGCCCTGCTGCCAGATATAGGTCTCCCTTCTTCCCCAACTCATTTGAAGTAGCACATTGTGTATCAGTTAACCAGATCCTCATGCCCACAGGCAAAGTGCTAAGGGCTTGTTCTCTCACCAAAAGGTCTGCCATCCCTTCAAAAGTGGTGACCTGATATCCACTCACCCACCTATGGAAATAAGTGCTCAATTCAGCAACATATTCACAGACACTTTCATCTGCCTTGCGTCTATGTTCACAAAACTTTTTCCTATACGTTTCAGGTGTTAGCCTAAACATTTCTAAAAGATATTTCTTAACAGCAGTATAATCAAAACATGCAACGTCAGACATTTTAGATAATACAGTTACAGCTTTACCATGGAGTAAAAGGGTCAGGAACTGTACCCAGAGCCCTTGGACAACTTCATACTATTTACATACCCTCTGAAACATATGAATGAAACTATCAAAAATTATCCCCCTCTTTAAACTGTGGAAGACATTTACTGACCTTTTGTGCTTCTGGGGTCCAGTTACTCCCTTCCCCATTACCTCCATGACTCTGGCGAAGAGTCAGCATCTCCTTCTCAGGCTGCCTCTGCCTCTCTTTTTTCCTCAGCTTCTAGGCATAGCAGTTTCTCATTATCCTCACTCTCTAGATGCCTCAGTCTCTCAGTTGCTTCTAATTCCACATGCCTTGCCTCCAACTCATGTCTCTTTAGCTCCAGCTGGATTTTTAAGTTCACTGCAGAAAGGTTGAGCTGTCCATTCTCTGAGGGTATTATATCTCCACTGCCAGTCTGATTGTCCTCCTGGTTTCTGTTTTCTGATGCAGCTGTAACCAAGACTGAAATCAGGTCTGCCTTAGACAGGTTTCCATGCACCAATCCCCTAGCCTGGCATTTTTCCGCTAGCTGGTTCCTTGTCAGCTTTCCATACTCCTGTACTGACATGCTGCCTGCTCACCCTGACTAACTAAGCTAACAAAATAAATAAAACAATTGTGATCTGAACTCTGAGTATTCACTGCATGGCTGTTTTAGAGTACAAAACACATTCAAAGCTCACTGTGCACAAGCTACAGGAATTCACTCTACCCACACCAGTACAAGCCAATTAGTATTTTCCAACTAATTAATATATGATGTGGATATCCCACCACTGCCAAACACAAATGTGACACCCGTGCCCTGGCCCAGAAATCAAGGAGCCTCAGTCCTCACCACTAACACCAAAGAGAGCATCTCATATATGAGAAAGGATAACAAATACACACAGTAAAGTGCAATTTCCCTTAAGAGCACACAGAGATCACAGTCAGTCTGGGGATGGTCACTCCCTTGCTCTCCAGGTCCCCAATAAGACTTCCCACTGGCACAGCTCTAGGGTCCAGATCTTAGCCAGCTGGGTAATCTAAAATCTCCAGCAACATCTCTGTCCAACCAGTGTCCCTGCCCAAGTAGCTGACACACACACACTTTGAGATAAGTTTATACAACCACACAGACATTTCTGGGGAAGGCTGGCACAGGTTCTCCAGCTGTGCCCCTTTTACCCAGACTATACGGTAGAAATCCTGCCACCACCCAGCTAATAATTATCAGCTACTCAAATGCCCTTAAAAGGGTGTCCAATTACTGTGCAATATTATTATCCAATTGGTAAGTTTGACTAAACAGTCAAGGCTTATTATGGTGACTTGGTACAGGATCCTTACATACATGCAATGTACTCTTAGAGCTTAACTTATCTCTAGATAAACAGCCACAATTGAAAGGTTTTAAAATATTTAATAATAAATAATAAAACACAAGACAATAATTTTACTACACAGTGCTAGTCAAGAGTTCAGAGATCACAAAGAAATACTTAAAATAATTCAGTAGTACAGTTCTGACATCACATAAAAACACTTAGTCTAATCATTATAGTTCCTAGCTATTTCTAAAAGAAAACACAAGTCTAAGATAACTTACATATGAAAACAGGCAGTGCTGTGAGTTGGATGGTCAAGACAAAAATGCTTAATGCCTTCTGATTCTCTCTGTTTAAATTGCTATTTTCAGTCCTGATTCCCATTACATCATTTCACACTTTCCTGGTGTTCCCAGGCTAACAGGTACTACATAATTGTTATCTTGCACCTGCAGGAAACTACATCAATAAAAGATATTTCATATGTAAACTGTAGTAATTATTCCTTAAGTTAAAACAACAGGCAGGGTGCTTCACTCCAGACTTATCGACTCCAAATTCTAACTTGAAAGGGACAGGCATGAAATAATTTCCACTTCAAAGGACAGACAAGAAATGCTTGACTCAGCTTGCTTTTCAGCAGAGGGCAATGTTGCTACATTGTTTAAAGTTCAACATTTCACAGCATATTCTTTCATTTAAGAAAACAAGTCTGTAATTCAACATTCATATTTAGAAATGACAGAATTATGTATAAAATCCTGTCTGGCTAGGCTAGCAGCCTTCATCTGTCTTCACCCAATCTTCGCAATTTAATAAACAGTCAGACATTATAATGCATATTTTATGCTTTGTTCACTGAAAAATTCATAGTCAGTATGGAATTTGGCCAGCACAATTATCAGTATATTTACTTCACACCTCCAGGGTCTGTGGTTCACTACTGATGTTGTACCCTTGCATTGTATCCCGTATCATGGGAAAAAATGTCAATAAATTAATACTTCACTTACCTGGTTAATACGCATAGGTAAATAAATAATAAAATGTCACAGGATGCCTATGACTAGCTAGAAAAATCTAAAGATAAAACTCATAGTTGCTCAGCAATGGAACTGCTCTGCCACTGAAATGGCAGTGCTAAGTCTCAATCAGGTGACAGGTATGATAGCTGTCATGACAGAACATCACACACCTTTTGAATCCTTCAGAGAAGACATTCATGGCAGCATACTGCTCAACCTCTTAACTCAAGAAATCTGGACAAAGCCTAAAATAATAAGGGAACAAAGGCTCAAAAATATGGACAGATTTTAAATATCGCTCTTATAAAATTAGAAGGTTGCTGCAGTAACAGGATTTGATTTATCATGCATTTTCTGAAGGATATGAAGTCTGAAACTCGATTTAAGTCATTATTTAATTACTTCAACTCCCAGTGATTTGCCAGCAAAACAAAAATGTTATGCAGAATAGACCAAAAATGAAGTAAAAATCTGGACATTTTGTGAAAAACTGGACAGTTTTGAGTTATGCATAGCAGAGTAATAATGTGCAGCCCATTCAATCCACAAAATTCAAAAATAAAAAATTTAAAAAAGAACACTCACTATCTAAGCAGATAAGTTCTTACTGTAGACTGTACTCCCTTGTAATTTAAATGGTAGTTTAAAATGGCAAAACCCTTTAGCATTTGGTGCACCAGTTATATTAAATAGCTAGAGCCTGCAGTTTCCCCAGTAGCGATCCCTGATTAGAAAACAGAGAACATGGTTTGCAGAGCAAAACACAGATTTCAGAAGTTATAACCAGAGTTGCATAACTCAGATCACACTGTCATTTCCTGTTTAGAGCCACAACAAGATGAATTTCACTGTTTATTTGCAGTTATTTCTCTTACTATTATCACTAGCATGCAACTGAGATCACACAGCATAAGTCGTGGAAAAACAAGCATGTTAAACAAAAATCAGTTAAAAAAGAAAACAGGATAAATGAAAACCATGACAAAGGGGATCAAATCAAATGAGAAGGCTTCAGGCAGTGATTTGTATCACTGGTTTAAAACTGCAATCTGAGTGTATCACAATACAGATGGACTCATTAGTCGAATCCAAATAATTATCATCATTCTTTTAATGAAACACCATTTGGACAGGCACTAAATTTAAAAAGATCCAAGACTACTTTGTTCTTTCTTTTTAATTACATTTCACCTAATGGAATTATACCCCAGTAATCATGCATTATTTTTACTTCAGTGGTATTTTTCAAAAGGGGTAAAATAACTGAAATTAATGTACATGGCTGAACATTCATGACAACGGTATAGTAAATGTTTTAAAAATAAATTGCTACAAGATGTTTTCTATATACAAGAATATGGACTTATGTGTATACATGCATACATATTATATATATATATTCTTTCTCTCTCTCTCTCTTTCTCTATCTCTAAACACACACACACACACACACACACACACACACACACACACACACACACACACATATATATATATATATATATATAGAGAGAGAGAGAGAGAGATCTACTTAAATTTATCTATCCCACTTTTTATTGACACCAAATTTACTGACACATTTTTATCTAAAGTTAATTTGACTGACAAGCAGCTCATAAATATTGTTTCCCATGCATGAGTCCCCTTTAAATTATTTGTGGTACGATTTCAGTTATTTTCACTAGGGATAATATATAATTATCAACCAAAGGATAGGTAAGGACAGTTTAACACCAAATGGAATAGTTTAATTCAAGCATAAAAAGGGAAACCGACTAACCTAGCACTTCGCTATGGACCTATGAATTTACTGAATCAAAAGGAGGAACACATTTCAGTGAAAACAGTAAGAGTGACTTGGCTCTGTGGAGTAGAGGGATAGAGCATTGACTATCACCAAGACATCCCAATTCAGATAAAGGCTTGGACACTGGAAGAGCCAGGTGAGGGAGGGTAGGATTAAGCTAAGCTTCTACCCTGGGGGAAGAGAATGGCATTCCATTTGGCTATTTTGCAACCAGAAATAGAAACTTGAGGGTGATGAAGCTGCAGCTGGTAACTGAGGCTATTACCAAGCCTACAATGGTAGCCCTTATTAGTATTGGGGTAGAAGCACTCACAAACATTGAGAGGGCAGAGTAGGCCCCTGCAGTGACACAGGCCTTCACAGCAGTCATTGTGAGTGGGGTCAGGGCCTAAAACTGAAATGCTGTCATTGTTTACATCTGATAATGAATGAAGATACAAGTAATCTCCAAGTTGGCCTAGTGGATTGCTCCACCACCTGTATTTCACCCCCAAATCAGTGACTCAGGGGAAAAATGTTCAGAACAAGTAGAAGTGGACGGGTGTTAGCTGGCAGATATGGGAACAAAAGTACAAAGAAAAAAGTCAAGACACTGACAAAACAATGTAGGGGCAAGAAAGGTAACATTAAAATGATAAAGGAAAGCAAAAACTTATGTAATAATTAAGAATAGAGAAAGTGATGTGCCTGTAAGTAGATGCAATCAAATTTGAGAAAAAAACAGAGAAGATAAAGACAGAAAGAAAGAAATTAGTATATCCAGTTAAATATGCCATAACTAACAAGGAGGCATGTTTTTACAGATGCATGAACAGTTTGAGTGGGATTGAAAATGAAGAGGTACACAAGCCTTTGCAAACAGAATAAAGGAAGAAAATGGATGTGATCTATCCAGTTAATTTATTAGGAATTATTTAGAAGCAGCACCACTAACACACATGTAGGTAAAGGATATAACCTTAACCACGAATACTTATTTGCACACTTGTTTATACATTATAGTACTAAAGGAACTGATTTGTACAGATTTGATGATAAATGTTCATCAGGAATCATTTAATTCTAAATATATACACAGTAGACACACAGAAAAAGCTAAGGTCATTTAAAGGAAAAAGTCCACCCTCTACTACAGTTTAACTCAATGCTTAGGTTTCTTTTCTGCTTACAGTATGGTTCCTGTATTTTTTCAGTACCAGAAACCTGTATCTGCTTTATAAAACTTTCAATTCCTTGCCTTAGAATCAAAGGAAGGGGAAACACTCATCCACCTTTTTTTTAAGTTTAACTGCTCATATGCTTTGGCAGAAGAGTTTGCCTCACCTGCATGTCATACCACAGAGAAATCTATATTTCTCCTGTCAGGTAATGCCCACAGACATAGAAAGGAAAATAGTCTTGCTGATGTCAGCATCAACTATTAAAACTGTGTTGTGCTGTGAAACAGTTTTCTGTTTTTGTCAAAAGAGGTAGAGATATTAGTACCCATACTCATAGCTGATAGGGTTATGACCTATCTCATTGAATGTATGGGGATAAAAGATGTGAAAAACTGTAAATGTCTTGATATTTTACAAGAAAAAGAAAATTTGACTTTTCTAAAAATGCCACAGAAAATACTGAATTAATTCCTCTTAGCAACATATATAAACTATCATAAGCAATCAACATTGCACATCACAGAGTTTGTATTTTGGTAATAAAATGAAAATTATTTTTCACTGGTTGATGGCATGGTTTATCCTGCAAAATCTTTAATTTCAATAAAAATGTCCCACTATGGACATCTAAAAAAGTGGAAACCATAATAGTTGACCACATTTTTTGTCTAGTGATCAACTTATAAGAGATATTCTTTTTTGCAACTGCAACAGGTTTATAGAAAGTAATATTTTAGTATTACAGCATAGAGAACTACTAATGTGTCATATTCAAGAATTGTGGTTTAGATGAAGCATTAGCATGCTGCATCATAACAAATCAATAGGTAATGCAACAGAAGCTGGAAAATGTGATGCATGAAAGCTCATAACAGCACACTTTTGGATAAAAGATGTTTCTACATTTTTCTGCTGTGTGTGCTTGTAAAGTACTATGCCTCATAGGTAGGTAGTAGGCTATCAGCCCAAGGGCCTATGTAAGCCTAGCCAACAAGGTTCCCTGGCTTTTGCCACCCAAAAAGGTTATTTTCCTGTGCCCCTGTCGAGCAGGGCCACAGAAGTGATCCGCAGGGTGAATTTCCTGTTTCCCATCCACTTATCAAGATTTTTCTTGAAGAGTGCTAGTGAGGAACTCTGCTTGACATAGATAGGTAGCTTGTTCCAGAGTGAAAAAAAAAATCATATAACCGCAAATTTTACTTAATTTTATTTTACTTTTCTTTACCTGGGATGTCTGACTGGGCCAGTGGCCATTTTTCAGTGAAGGCCTAGGGAAAAAAGCTCTATTACAAAAACACATTACAAACAATACAAGAAATCAATAGCAATCAAGAATACATAACATTGGTAAATATAGGTAGTAAATAGTTTATACATAAACAATAAAAATTGAGAGAGTAATGTAAAGTGGAAAAAAGAAAGCCAACAAGTAAACTAGCATGAAATAGCTTATGCCATCATAGAGAAATGACTGATCAGTAGATGAATATCACGGTTTTGGTGGTAAATATTTATGAGATACATGTATGGTATATGAACAAGAATATGGCTGATTGTTGCTATGCTAGTGTTACTTGTTCTAAATAGTAATAGCTAAGGCAATATTGAGGTGAAGTACAAGAAGGCAGGAATATGATAAAAGTGTAAGAAGCTTGAGATAGATAAAAATAGGAGCAGTAGTGAGCTTGAGATAAGTTGAGAGAAACTGGAATTGCATAAGATAAAGGATAGTTTAGATGTTAGAATTTAGTAAGGGAAGATATATTTTGGTTGTAAGAACAAGGAAGCACAGAATGATCAGCCTGGATTAGTGCTGGTTAGGTGTTTCTTAAGCAGTGTTGCTAGAATTTAGTATTGTCTGAGGCATGGAATTCTAGGACTTAGATATTTGGTAGGAGAATAGAGTGTTATCGTAACAATTATTAGACTTTAGTTACTTTGTGTATTAGTTTGTTGGAGGATCTTAGTGGCCTGCAGTTTTAGTATGGCTGCACTAAGCTCTTAAGTGCTGGACAGTTGTCTGGATGGTGGAAGATGGAATGAATGAATGAAAGCTAGTTGGTTGAGGGATAGGAGATTGGGTAGTTCAATTCAATTTAGTTTATGAAGTGTTGTGCAGTGATGTGATCTATAAGGGAGGTTAGTAGAGAATCTTGTAATTTTGAAATTCAAAAACAGATAACTCTACTTTTTTGTACTACTTTTGATTAAAAACAGCAATCAGTTTTCCAGCATTCAGAATAAACAAAAATACTCCCCTTCCTACTGCAGACACTGATGTGCTGATAGCTTTGGCAGCTCAGGAAGAGTACAAGGCAGCATCTGTCAGTGCTTATAAAACTATAAACTGACAATCATTACGAAAGCCTGCAATTTAACTACATTCTTTGGCTGGAGCTGTATAACTGTTGTGCATAGCTTAAAACAAGATCTGAGAGAAATGTCTGTGATAGGCATTCAAAAATAAATGCAAACATTCCTGCAATAGAAGGAGTGCAAGATTCCTGTGACTCATACTACTGCCACTGTATGTCATTTGGGAAGATAACATCATTTTCTTAAAGTCTAGCATAACTTATATAAAGATGACTTAACATTAATTCTAGGAAGGATACATAAAAGCAGAAAAACAGGATCCTATTGATATGGCAGGCTCCATGGTGGCCATGTTGTGGAAAAACATAAAATTTTATGACAAGCACATAGAGTAATTTTGATGCATTAAATGCACTTTTTTGAGTTCCATGGTCAAGTTTTCCTTTAAGGAGAACAATGATAAATACTACAACAAACAAGGAATTTTGATTACAAAGATTGAACTGGCATAACTTCTAAAACATATCTATGGTATATATAGAAGGCCAGAAAACATACAAGAATGGAATTAGTTTACTATTGAAATTTCGAATCAGCTTCGGTCGACCAATAAAAAAGGTTGACCTGAAATGCTGAATACAGAATTTCGAATAGTAACCCAAAGTGAAAATGAATACATCAACCACAGTGGTTCAATGTATTTGACATAGCAGGTGGTGACGTCACTCACCTCCTGCTATGCACATTAATATACCATTGAACTCTACAGTCAATGGTACGTTACTTCTACTATTTTGCAGGGGGACTATGCACCCCTGCACCCCCCACAACCCCCTGCACATTAAATATACCAACTCTGAGATCGCACTACATTGAGAAACTGGGTTAATTCCCTGTTCCTCACTGAAGCACGACCTCCCTGCACAATGTCAAACCAAAATGATCAACCTACACTACCTATTCACTGTAGTGCAAGTCGATCGATTTTGAGTCAACATTCTGCCAAGTGGGGAAAATGCCTTTCGACCATATGCCAGTTGACCAATGCAGTTTCAAGCTTGTCATTAGTAAACCAATGCTATTAGAGACAGACCAACTAATACCTTACATCAAGGTTGGCCAACTGGGAGCCTGCAAAATGCATTCAGCTTTTGCTGTTTGATGTGATTGCTGTATCACTGCCTTTGTTAAACCCAGTTTCTGCAGTCACAGAGTTATCTATTTTAATAATACTCTTATTACAATGCATTGTATTGTAGTGCAAATGAAGTTATGCAAGATCATTTGGATCTAGTGGTAAAGTCACAGCCAACGTTATGTAATTTTATTTACACTTAAGCAGTGCACTGCAGTTACATTGTTTTCATTAGTTTATATGTTCATACATAGTTTACCACAGAAGGGCGTTCACGAAGCTTAGCTGCAACAACCCTTGGTATTGAGACCATATTAGTTACCCCCCCCCCCGGCAGGAAATTATTTGTATAAACCCCAGTCACAAGTTTACCATCTTCTATCTAACTGTTAAGTCTGGTTTTGAAATAGATAACATGTTGAAGTTTTTCTGAAGTGAAGAAAGAGTTTATCTAAGAGATAGGGAATAGGCTGGGTTATGAGTATGTCATGCCAGCAGGTATTGGTATTGTTGTGGAATTGGAGGCCTCTAGTATGAGTGATAGACAGCCTTTTTGTTCTGTGAAACTGAAGGACTTGGAAAATGGCAGGAACTTTAAGTGTTCAAAAGACTAAACAGATACAGACCCTCAGGAGTGTGTATGAGACAGAGTAATCATAGTACCTTAGTCTGTATAGTCTAAAAAATATTCCTGATCTTTCAAGTTCACCAAGGAAGTTTCTTTTTTGTGGTAAAATCAAAAAAGGGCATGAGTAATATGTTTCAATGGGTTTGTACACTCCTGCCATCTGTTCATTATGGTTTGTTTTAATAATTGCATGACTTAATTTCCCCTAGTATCATACCTTTCAACTTCTTTGCTTAAAAATTCTGGACAAAGTCAAAAGTAAGTGGTCCCAAAGGCATAAACTCAGGGATAATTTTTAAATATGGACTTCAAAAGCTTAATAAAACAACATGTTTTTCATCAACGTGCATTTTTAAATGATAAGAATTATGAAACTCTAATGATTGGCATTATTGACTGATTTTAATCCTCTGTGATTTACCAGGAAATCAAACATTTTATGACGGACAGGGCAAAAATATAAGGTAAAATCAGGGACATTCTGTACAATTAGGGACAGTTGACAGGTATATCTGTGTATGCTTCTTAAGTCCC
This sequence comes from Protopterus annectens, assembly GCF_019279795.1. NCBI lineage: Eukaryota > Metazoa > Chordata > Ceratodontiformes > Protopteridae > Protopterus > Protopterus annectens. The sequence goes on from NC_056733.1 coordinate 683,900,346, forward strand.
TTCAATATCTCCAATGATGTAGCTAGTTCTGGAATGAAACCATGAGTTTCTAAATCTCTCACTAGCAAATCTTGTTTCTTGTTTCTGCTTTCCTAGGTAAGCTTTTCAAAAGCATCAGCTATGTATCTTGGCTTTCCAGGCTTGTACTGAATCTTCAAGATCATACTTTTGCAACATTAATAGGATTCTCTATAATCGAGCAGGTGTTTTGTGAAGTGATTTCTTAAAAAGTACTTTGCAGTGGTTTGGTATTGTATTCCACAAATACTGACTTGTCATAAATATAGATATGACATTTCTGACAGCTGTAAAGTATGACCAACATGTGTCTGCCTATTTGTAAGAACCTTTCTTGTATTTCAGTTAAAACTCTTGATTCATATGCTAATTAATGGATTGCCTTCTTGCAAAAACACTATACCTAGTCCCCAGTGATTCACATCAAATTGTAGTACAACTGGTTGTGTCATATCATAAAAATAGTTATTTTATCAATGACCATTATTTAGGGATGTTGGTTTGCAGTTCATATTTTTTCCATTTTATATTGAATAACAATTTTTTTCTTCAGTGGTAAATATTATAAATAAATTAAATTAAAGGTGTGGCAATGGGGACTGCAGTTGCTCCAGCATTTGCCAATCTTGTATTAGGTTGTTGGGAGGCTGAATTTTTGCCATTAAATGAAATGTATGAAAAAATAAAATATTACAAAGAGTTTGTTGATGATTTGTTTTTCATGATACATGGAAATGAACAAGATCGAACTGAATTTGTTGAACACCTTAATCATAAACTTAGAGTGTTTGAGGTTTACTTTAGGAGAGATAGGTTCAAAAATTCACTTTTTAGACATCATTTTAGATTTGGGTAGAGAAAATATGGTTTTCTATAAGAATATAAAAATAAATATATAATAATATATATTGAAAAGAAGCTTTCTCCAATGGTTACCTATATTACAAAAGTAATCATCCATTGTTTATAAAGAAAAATATTCTAAGGATGCAATATACAAGAGCATCCAGGATGATTAAGAGGGACTGAATTTAATGACAAAGTTGAATGTATAACCTCTTTATTTTTACAGAGAGAATACAATAATTTACAACTTACTGCTCAAAAAGTAATTTTAAAACGGAGTACATGTTTTGCCCCAATACTGTACAAATCATTTAATAACAATAACTACAAGAACAGTGAAACCAGTTACACAGAGGACAATTATAGGGCTCCAGTATGTTTTTTAGGCATATCAGTCAATAATCTTAATATACAGAATGTTATAGGGTCTATATTATATTTTCAAAAGTTTCAAACATTGAACACCATATGTTTGACACCATATGAGCGATGTTTGAAATTTCGAAAATATAATAAAAAAATAAAAATAAAAATCTATGCTTACCTAAATGCTGTAGGCAGAGGGGCAAGCCCCACACACCCCCACTACTTAAATATTCCTACTTTGAGATCGCACTGCATTGAAGTAAAGGAAAAATATTCCCTACAGCGATTTCCGTGCTATGTGCAGGACTTTTTGACCAATCGGGTTCGCTCAATACGTGTTCACCGTTTACAATTTTCGATCACGCGATAGGAACCCAATGTTATATGCAACAACTGGAGAATTATTGAAGGAAATGGGGATTTATGTAAATCACTTGGTAAAAGACCATCATTTGCTTATAAAAAACTAATAGTCACAAGGCACGTTTCAAAATGATAACACTAAAAGTATCCATGTTGTTTCTAATAAAGTGAAAGGAACATACAAGTGTGGGATGTGTAATGTTTGTATGCTTATATGGGAAGCAACACGTATTATTTTAGAACATTTAAATTGAACAATTGGGTCTTAAGGTTATTTTACCTGCTAATCTAAGGGAGTTGTTTACATAAGCATTTACTCTCAATGTCATGCATTTTCCATTGGCACGACAATGAGAGCTTTAAGTAAAAGGATAAAGAAACATTTATAGTCTATAACAAACAAGTATTTTAATAATGCTCTTTTAGTCACTCCTGTAGCTGTGGAAATTTTTAAAAATATTCATTTTTTGTGCCTGAAAAAGTCTGTGAAGATTTCAGAGGAGGTAATTTTAAAAATAAACTCAAGACCAAGGAAGCCGAATGGCATGTTAAATTAGGGCAGCTTTTTTTTCCATAGTTAAACAAAACTGTGAATATTGAATGTTTCTTAAAAGAAAGAAGGTTGAAAGTATATAAACCAAGTTAAGTTTTTTTGGTGTATAGGTTTTGCCTGTTTAAATATTTTAAATTGGATAATTAATATAATGTATTAAATGCTTAACTGATAATTATGCTTTTAAAATATAATTGCAGTTTGCCGAAGAATTTTGTTCTGAAGAAATCTGTATTAGACAAAAGCAGATAATTAAATGTGCATACACTAACCACAGTTCATTGATTCCTGGCACTGCTTTTTGGTAGTTTATATTTATTTTTTTCCCTCATAAATTTTTCTATATGAAGACTTTTCAATTCCAATTTATTTACTGAATTTTAGTTAATGCACAATACTTGTATAGATAAGGCTTATTGCTCAAGCATGCTATTATTTGCCTTTATACCTATTTTTGAAAAGAATTTGTTTTTAAAGAACTTGTTCAGGAAAGTAAAAAAAAATATTCCTTGTATGTTTTGTTGGTATTCGCATGTCTTTTCACTGTCCAGTAGCAAGGCATTTTACATTAAATCAAGTGATAAATAACTGACCCATACTCTTACTTTTAGTTTGTCATTTTTCTGGCATTTGCCCAGCAGGTGTACTTTAAAACTAGAAAAAAAAAGTGAGGGATCCAAAAAATGGGATGACGTGGAAGGAGCAGCACAGGCTGATCAAGAACAGTGTGAAAGAAATGTATGAAGTGGCTAGGATACATGGCAGCTCTATGCCTCACGGAACATTCAGGTGGCAAATTATATGGGGTCGTGTCTATATTAATTCATCAAAGGTTAAATTCAGTGAACTTTTCTTCATCCAACCATTGAACATTCATTTCAGCGTATGTTCATATCTGTGTAAAATTTACATAGGGAAAGGAAGCAGTTGGCCAGCAGCACAAATTTGCCCTTTTCCCCACTGTAGTGTGATCTCAGAGTTGGTATATATATAGTTAGGAGGGTGTGGAGATGCAGCCCCAATATTGGGGGTGTGGTGGGCGAAGTCCTCCACTTTGGTGGGTTTTAGATACTATGGTGTCTGTTCTGGCATTGTTTTGGCCAAGTGCTTAGTTTTCCAGTTTAACTTTTTGTTCTGTGAGAACATTCACTAAAATGAATGTTCGATGTTTAGGGTTCAATGACGAAAGGTTCACTGAACTGAACCTCCTATGAATTAATATAGATCCATATGGAGTCTGCAGGAAAATGAAAGAACCCCATGAGAGATATGGAAAATAGAGATGATAGTGAACTGGCTATATGGGTGAGAAAGGATTAGAGAGTCACTACAGCAAAGGCAACAGAAGACCAGTAATAAGCAGAAAGGGGTGGTGAAAAGTAGGGGTGGGTGGAAAACAGGAGGACATGAGAAGTGGTCCAACATAAATGAATAAGAAAGGGGTAGCATAAATTAAAATGAAGGAAGAATGTAAGAGATGCAGCTACAAAAAGGAGGGGAAGGAGAAGAAGACAGCTAAGGAGAAAGAACGGGTGCAGACAGCAGGAGCAAGTGATGAGGTGGCCATGTAGGAACTAGCATCACAAGTGGAGCAGAAGGGAAGCTGGCAAACAGGGGCACTCAGCGAACATGGAAGATGTAGTGGATGAAAATTTAAAGTGGAAAGGGCTTATGGGATGAAAATTAGAAGAACAAGATAAGGAAGCAGATGTATTGTAGGGAGGATGGCAACTAACACAGACAGTGAAAAGGGTTAAGGGTTGTAGAAGTGGAGAGGGAAGATTGTTGATAACAAGAATAGTGATATGGGACAGACACTGAATGAGCAGATAGTCAGTATGGGGTCAAAAAAGAGTTTATTTGTTGACTGGAGCATAATTCACCAAGGGGATTAATATCATTAACAAGGGAGAAAGAAAATATCTGATTACAGTGAACCTGGTGTCAGTGGCATAGGCTTAGTAAGAATGGAGTGAAGTGATTAAGATGCTCACCACAGGGCAAAGATTGAAACATCATGGTGTAAGTAGGCACCAAAGATTGTTAGAGAAAGTAGTTGTTGCAATAGCATGCAGGGCCAGGAAGGTGGTAACCAAGAGAGAGACAGCAGGCTAGAAGGTTAGAGGTATCATTCTGAGAGATGGTACTGGTACCTGTACCATCAGCCAGTATGCTAAGGAGGGAGAAGATTATGGAGTACAATTATAATCTGAATCAGTGATAGAAGAGAAGAACTTAGGAATTATATGTGTGGATTTTAGGAAAGTGAGTTATTGTGAGTTGGAGAAAGCATCAAAGATCACTTAAGAGACTGGGATCAAACTGAGAGACTAAACAAGCTATGGAAATCAGTCATGGATAAAGTACTCATGGCTATGGATAAGGGTTTGAGGAAGAGGCATAAACAGAAAATCAGTGTGGCTATACAGGAATATGGGAATGAGTAATGAGGACAACAGTTAGGTCATACAAAATGTGGAAAGGAAGGCAGGAGAGATGCATGAGGGACAGTACAATGTCGCTAGCAGATAGGCAACATACTTGGAGAGGGGACCACTAGTGTAACCTGAAATGAAATTGCCAGAAGAGATCATGAAGAGGAGCAAGGCCTTTTTATAAGTACATTGTAGAAAGGAGGGACAGACGTAACCAGGATGAACAAAGATGAGAAGGAGTTCATAGAAGAGTTGGATAAAGCAAATGTGCTCTTTACATAGAAATGTAAGAGGAGGGTGTCATGCTGGGAGGAAGGAATGGCAGAGCAGGGAGACCACAGCTGATGGACACAAGGCTAACGAGAAAGGGGGTAGACAGGAAACTGGCTGTCTTTAAGGAGGATGGTTTATCTTATAAGGTCCTTATGAGTATGGTAGATTCCCTAATGGAGAACTTCAAGATAATTGGCCAGTGCAGAAATTCCTGAGTAGTAGATGCCAGAATGTATTTTATCTCTATACAAAGGAAGGAGTAGGAAACACCTGGGAACAATAGGTCTAGTAGTATTAAAGCAATGGCATGGAAAGCTATGATAGGAATCTTGAGGGGAAGGATGGTTGTTTTCAAGGAGCAAAAAACTCCAAAAATGCACCAAAAAAACTCAAACAGTTGAAACACCATGCCACTCCAGTCCATGCGCTAAACCAAAAGCTTTTTAATGCATCATGGTAAAACTTCATCAGATAAAACATTTCCACTAAAATCCTGTTTAAATACCCTTATGAAATCACGTGATAGTTCAATACATTTAAAGTGAAAACAAACCATTCATAAAAATCTATTCATAAAGTCATTAGTAAACATTCTTAAAGAGTTCCACATTAAAACCAACATAAATGTATTATATAAATAGACTAAAATATAATAATAAATGCTTTTATGCTTCTTAATAAAAATCCAACTATCAGAATATGCTATTAAAACAAATTATAAATGATTGGCATGAAAAAATTTCATAATGAAGCTGAAACTGGAAACATAAAATGAGCAACCACATTCTTATATATTACTGCTATTTCTATCTTTTTAATGCTTTTAACTTCAGTAGAGGTGCTATTGATATATGCTCATTTAATCCTGGCCAGTTACTCACATTCCAGTACAATTGCCAGAATAATTCTCTTTTTTCCAACATCACTGGCCTAGGTCCTCCAAAAGCATTCAATTCCACCTTTTCTAGCATTGTGAATTTAAATGTATGTCCATTGAATTTATTAATATGTTTAAATAGGGCATTTGTATTTTTTCTTTTCCAGATGTCATATAAGTGTTCATAAATATGTTCTCGGAGCTTACGCTGTGTTTTGCCTATATAAATACTATCACATAATTGGCACAAAGCTACACAGACAACGGTTCTGTCACAACTAAAATTTTCTTTAATATTAAAAATATGCCCTTGAATAATAACTTGACCACCCATGAAAATCTATTTGCAATAGTTATATCTCCTGCATTTATTCAATGAGGGGTTACTAAAGAAAGGTCTATTAATTTTCTTGAATATATTCTTAAAATTCCTAGCCTTCCTATATACTATAACAAGTAACTTCCCCACTTTTCCAATAAACCCTCTATCCTCCTGTAGTATATTCCAATTCTTTTTCAGAATCCATCTTATCAAACCACTTTCCAAGCTGAAAGTGGTGATAGATTAATTTATATAACCGTGCTGGCCATTTTCAACAATCTCCTCTCTGTCTATTATCATTGACTCAGCTCCTTAGTGCTATTGTTGAGCAGCAGTAAAAAGTGCCCACTTTTTCTTTTATTTGTTACTTCAAATATCATCAGATCCGCTAAAACCTCTGAGTAGCCTCTTTTTAGAAAATACCCCTTAGGATACCATATTCATCACAAACTCATGCTCAAAAGATGGCATTCCTGCTGCCCTAACTAGTTGCCCTTTTATGACTGCTTTTTTATGGGATAAGAGATGTCAGCTAGAAAAATGCAAGAGAGAATTGGAGTAAGTGGCTTTCCTATAAATGCAGGAAGTGTATTTTCTATTTATACAGTCTTTGTCTAATAAAACACCCAGACAGGCAATATTTGAATCACTCAAAGCCTGTGTGAACACTAAAAATTCAGTACTTTTATTAATGTATTCTACAAATGCCTCTATTTTCTCCTTACTGTCCCACCATACAATAAAAATATCATTCAAGTAGTGTAAATATAAATGAAAAGAGTTTGTGAATTCACTATTATGTATAGATTTGACAAACACTAGCCAGGATTTTTGCCAAGTCAAAAATGTAACAGTTCACAGATAGCAACATTTGATGCATCTCTGATGGTTGTTAATGCTAACAGCATTAATAATAAAGTTTTTTATATTGGAAAATTTGCTACATTCCCACAAGATTGATGTTGTTATTGTTTGTGAAACATGATTAAAGAACAATGTCTGGAAACCAGTTCTGACAGGGTATAAATGTTTTTACTGTAACAGACATTCTAACAAAAAATCAGGTGGAGGTGTTATGATAGGGATAAAAGATAGCTATGAGACCTGTGATTATTACATGCTCAGTGATAACATCAATACTATAGACTGTGTAACTGTGGCAGTAATGACAACCCTGGAACATATAGCAATTGTTGGAGTGTATAGACCACCAAAGCCAAGTGCAGATGACCTAGAGGAAGTCATATGTTTCTTACATGAAACAGAGGAGGGAAGAATAATATTAGCTGGGGACAAATTTACCAGAAACAGTCTGGAATAATATTGATTCAACAATGTTAGTAAAGAAATTATTCACAGAGTATATTCAGGAACAACAGATGCTTCAGATTGTAAAAAAAAAAAAAACATACCAGGGGGCAGAATATACTAGACATTGTTTGTGTTCCCAAATAAATTACTGTAACTTCAAGTCAAGTTTTGCCACCATTGATATGCAGTGATCATGGAGTTGTTAAGATTAATTTGTTGCTAGATAATTCTGCAAAACTGAAATCTAAGCCAATACACAGAAGGTTAATTACAGATTATAGGGAAGCAAAACAGTTATATAAAACTAAGTGGAGTGAGGTGTTCAGTGGAAAAACTGCAGATGGAATGTGGAAAGTTTTGAAAGAGAAATTGTTTGAGTGCAAAAAGTCCAAAAAAATGCTTGACATCAGGATCTAGGCACGCAACATCAGGGGGTATATTTCCATAAGAACTAGATACGTGATTAAGGTGAGAGGTCAAACTACAACTTTGAAAACTTGAAATAAACAAGCTGGACAAACAGATTAAGTTTAATGTTAGACAAGATCAAGAAAAAGTTGAAGAAAATTTATATAAAAATATTGAGCATAATAGGAAACCTTTTTATATATACATAAGATGTGGAAGGAGTAAAGATACACAAATTGATAAACTGTGTGCAGAATCTAAAATTTATTCTCAGACATAACAGATTATAGATATATTTATAAAATCTTATGCAAAACAGTTTGGCTCCACAAAAGGGGTGGTAAGTTGTCCTAGTTTCATCCAGGTGTAACCCCAGATACTGGAATCAAATTAGATTATATTGAAAAAAGAACGGTGTAAACTGGATCCAAACAAAGCGCAGCGAGGAGACGGAATAAGTAACAATGACCTGAGAATACTTCAGCAGGAACTTACACTACCATTGTATCTGTCATTCACTAGGTCATATAAATATAGGGAAAGTCTTCAAGATTTGAGACATGTATTTATTAAACCTGTCTTTAAGGGAAAGGGGAGTAGGACAAACCCAGAATCATATAGACCCTTAAGTCTACTTTTGTGTTGTGGAAAAATAATGGAGAAGGTAATACTAGATAAGTTATTATCAGAACTGGATAGGTTGGGACTTGAAATCATATATCAGCATGCATATGTTGAAAATAGATCTATTATCACCTGTAACATGATGCTCTATAACAATATAATAACAGATATGAATGACAAATTGTGCTGTGATGTGATTTATATAGATTTAATGTCAGGATTTGACAGGGTCATACACAAAACACTGATCAATAAATTAGTACATCTAGATATTGATGTACTGTTGATAAGATGGATAGCTGCATGGCTTACAAATAGGACATGGCAAGTATCACACACCAGCTGAACAGGTGAAATCCTTTGTTACAGTCAAGGTGTCAACAGGGCTCTGTCCTAGGCCCTTACTTGTTTAGATTGCATCTTTCAGACCTTACTTTTTCATCTGAGGTGTTCTACAGTCTATATGCTGACGACCTGAAATTGGGTAAACTGATTACAAGTGTTACATCTAAGGCATGTCTGTGAAATAATTTGACTAAATTGACCATTTGGGCACAGGAAAATAATATGTTGATAAATACATCAAAAACTAAGCATATGAGATTTGGGAGACATAAACTGAAAGGTGAATATTTAATACAGCACACAGTGATTTAAACTGTCGACTCATTTAAGGACCTGGGTATATGGGTAGATTCAGCTATGAGTTTTTCTAATCATATCAACCAATTGGCTAATGATAGTTATAGAACTATAGGTTGTATAAAAATATTTATAGGTCTAGGAAATCAAAAATAATGAAGTCATTGTTTGTTAGTTACATTAGACCCAAACTTGAGTATGAAATAACAATATGGAAACCCTATAGGAAAACAAGCATGAATAAACTGGAAAGTGTATAACAGAAATATACCAATGGCATCCATGGATGTGAAAATCTAAGTTATCATGAAAGACTAAAATATCTGAACATGTACAGTGTCTCTTACAGATGTTTAAGAGGAGATCTTATTTAGGTATATAGGGCATTTAGGGACAACTACCTCTGGGAATATTTGGGGTTATCAAAAAGTACTAGAGAATCATCAGATAACCTATGTAGAAGATTCTATAGGAATGAGAAGTGTACTAATTGGTTGTCTGACAGAGTAGCTGATGCTTGGAACAGACTACCAAATTACATTAAAGCAAGTACTAGTTTAGATATTTTTAAGAACAGCCTGGACATTTATTATGGGAAGAAGTGTTTTGTTATATTGGCAAGCTAGAAGGGCATTAATATCCATGCTTGAAACATTTGTATGTATGTATGTATAAAGATATTTCCATTTTAACATTACTATATTCACAAACAAGGAACTGCAGGGAGACCCCATTGCTACTTCCTTTTTCTGAAGGTAATATTGTCCCTCAAAATAAAGTTGTTTTTCAGTATTATTTCTAGGAGCTCCTCATATGGGTTGATTTTCTCCTAATCTATTCCCTCCTAATTAAATATTCAGTGAACCACAAGACCCCATACTCATGAGGTAGGTCTTCCATGTCTATTGTAATGAAGATGTCAGTGTCATTAAATTGGAATTCATTAATTTTTTCAAAAAAGTGGCATGAGTCTTTTCACAGTGGAATCCATCCTTTAGTAAATATTTTAACTTATGATGTCAGCCATAGTAGTGCAGCGGTTGGCGTTGTTGCCTCCCAGCAAGAGGTTCTCCGGTTCAATTCTCGGCTGGAGCTTCTTCTGTGCAGAGTCTGCATGTCCTCCCTGCAGTCAAGTGAGTTTTAAAGACATGCAGGTAGGAGCGCGTGTGTATGTGTGTGTCTTCGGTATAGGGTGGACACCAGGCTGGCAACTCAACACCGTAAAAATACCACTGCCAATCAATCTGTGGACCAGTGATCTGCTGTGGTGACCCCTAACTAGGAAAAGCCAAAAGAAAAGATCTAAAAATTGGACACATGTGCTGGTAATAGAGCCTCTCCTGTCTACTATCAGGCGTATAGGTGTATTATGTATGTTCTTATGTAATTTAGGTACTCCAAACATTGTGGGTACCACTGGGGAAGCCATAATTAAGTAGTTATACTCATCAATTGTGATGCATCCATCTATGAACATATTTTTAAAGTGTACCCTAATGTTTTGGTATTACATGTCCATTTGGTTCCTGCTCACTAATTCATAAACATTCATATTAAGTGTCTCAAAAATTCTAGTGTTATAATTCACTTTTTTCATAATTACCAACCCCCCTCCTTATCTGGTTTCATTATTCTCATTATGTTTTTTTATGTATTATATTTGTTTCAACTTGTCCTTAGAAATATAAGGTTGCTTATAGTATGTCTTATTACCTAAGGCTTCAAATGTCCAATTCACAAATCTTCTCAAATAAGGCCCAAATCAGATGAAGGGGTGGGTTAAATGTACTAGATATACAAAAAGGATTCATGACATAGGCTAATTCATTGAACATTAAACTAAGGTTCAGTTTCCTTAAATACAGTCTAAAGTCCATTAAGATCTCTGGTACTTTTTCCTTTCTAGTCGGCACAAAGGTAGTCCCCAGAGAAAACAAGTCAGTGCAACTAACATCAATATCAAATACTGAAAAAAATATATAAATTTCAAAGTCACTTTCAGTGTTTGTTAAAATGCTACATTTGTAACTGCCATTATCATCAGCTGGGGTTGTGCTCTCCTTTTCATAAATGGAGCAGATTATCTACTTTGTCTGTGCTGCTGACAACACAACTGGCCAGTCTGTGGGGACTGGTTCTGAAAGTATGATTCCTGGTTCCTCCGGGGCGGGGGGGGGGTGATGTTTTCATGGAGCACCATAATCGCCAGGATAGCAACCCTCATGGGATCACGGCCAAAAGGAGCATGCTCTCAAGCCTGATCCAGTTGCATGACTGGGTTTCAAGAGAACTTAATAGAAGAGTATTGATAGACATAGCTTACCTGGTCTTCACCAAGGCCTTTTACTCAATCCATCATAGCTGACTGATAAGAAATTAGAGGGTGCAGCTAGGTCTAAGACTAAGGAACTGGACCACTACCTTGCTGTAGGGTAGAACAAAGAGGTCTGTGGTGCAACTGATAAGAAAAAGAAGCTGACTAATGCAGTACTGTGAGGCCAATACTGGGAACAGTACTCTTCAGTGTTTGTTTTAGATATATCTGAAATAATAGAAAACAGTATAAGCCTCTTCCTTGATGACACAAGAGTAAACGATAGAGGGCATATCTTTATAAGGATGTGAAAAGGTTGACCAAGTGGACAGAAAGGGTCATGACAGCCACTGCATGAAGTACTAGTTGGGGAATGAAAAATTATGGCAAGAGAACAATAAAAAGGCATGAGAATATCGACTGCACTTTAGTTGGACTACCAGCATCAAAGTAAAAGGACAGCAACAGTAGCAAACCAGCATGCTTGTGTGTATCTTCATGGAGGCAGACTGCAGAAACAAATAAATAAAGCTTTCACTTATGACATATGAAGAAAGGGACCAAAAGAACACTATCAGAAAAGGTTATATGATGGAGGAAAAAGGATATGACCAGAGACTAATGAATTTGGATATTTCTAAATAAAAAAAAAAGAAGACAAGGTTATGGAAATATTAGTGTACATGGGTGTTATTAGTGCATAAGATCATCTCAGAGGGATGTTAAAGGGACCATCCAGAAGGGGAGACAGACTCCAGAAGAAAAGAGGTAAAGCTTCTACTCAAACAGACCTTGGTCAGGTGACTCCTTGAGTACTGATTGCAATTCTGCTAGTATATGATGATGGATGCAAAAAACTGCTTTAAAATGTCAAGAAGAACAGCATCAGAAAGGGGTTTGGGATGGAGGAAAAAAGAATATGATAAGAGACTAACAGATCTGGATATTTCTCACTGGAGACCAGGAGATGGAGGGGTGATACTAGAGTACGTGATTATCATAACATTAAAGGGGCCATTCAGAACAGGAAGATCAGAGGGGGAGGAAAGTGCTTAAGCAACACATTGTAGAAAATAGCTGCTTTGTAAATCTCTGAATGTACTGTTTCACAGAGAAGGCTGTGGATCCATGAAATGGATGAGCAGAATGGATGGTAGAGAGAAAATTCACGTAGTCATTCAGGACATTTATAAGCGCACATGGGATATGAGACTAATGGAGGAAAGATGAGACAGAACATAGGGCTATATAGGAGGTAGACAGAATATTAAATGCATTTAAAGAGCAGACAAGAGTTTCTTATTTTCTCTTCCTGCCGTCAAGTACATGTAAAGTAACACAATGGCAAACATTAAAAAAATAAGTTTTACTAATCTTGTTTTACTGTAATAAGTATTACTTTTCAAACCAAAAGTGTTGGAGAGATATCTGTCCTGTCAGGTTACAGAAGTCAATCAGAAATGATTGGTGGATGATATTTAATTTGCCCATTTCTTTAAATTATTCAGTTTTATGTATTTTAGATGATATGGTTTCTGGAACTCATGTAACTAGTCAGGAAGAAGGATATGCATATTTACACACTTTTTTAATAACATGTTAATTTTAATTTATTTAGAATGTTTTTTACATTTCACACGTTGATGAGGCACAGATTGATGTTGTTGAAGGACCACTGAAATCGAACCTTCAGGAAGCAAAAAGAAAAAACAGACTGGTAAGTCAGCTGAATTTATAATTTTAAAACTAATAATGGTGTTATTATTGTGATATATTATTTTAACAAATATAGTGATATATTATTTCAACAAATATAGAGATATATTATTTTAACAAATATAGTGATATATTATTTTAACAAATGTAGTGATATATTATTTTAACAAATGTAGTGATATATTATTTCAAAAAATTTAGTGATATATTATTTTAACAAATGTAGTGATATATTATTTTAATAAATGTAGTGATATATTATTTTAACAAATGTAGTCATCATCATCATCATCAGCCCCCTTTTTGCCATTGTCTACATGGTGTAGGGGGATCATATCAACTATCTCCATCTCTCTAGATTTAATGCCAGTCTCCAACCTTTTTCATTACAAGTCTTCTCTCACTCAATCCAGCCACCTCTTTACTGGTTGCCTTTGTTTCCTCTTGCATTCTTCCCATCTGCCCCAAGTCTTCTTCACCAGATTCTTTGGCTTTTCAGCACATGTTCCCAAACCACCATAATCTGTTCTCTTTGATCTTCTCTGCAATTGGAGCTACATGGGGTTCTGCTCTGATGGCCTCATTTCTTTGACTGTCCCACATTATGCATACTACCATCTGTCTCAGGCACTTCATCTCCATCACCTCTAACTTCCTCATCTGCTCTACCTTCACTGCCCAGGTTTCTATGTCTTACAGTTCTACTGGTCACACCTTACTTTTCATCTTCTTTGGCATTCTTCTGTCAAACTCTACCCCGGATATTTCTCTTCTCCTTAACTGCCCCTCCCAGATGCTTGAACCTGTTGACTTGCTCCACTATTTTCCCTTCTGTCTCAGTTCTCGTCTTCTTCTGATTTCCCTATTTGCTGCCCTTACAACACTCCTATCTGTACTCAGTTTCACACCGTGTGCCTTCAGTTTTGTATTCCATTCCTCTCTTCTTTGCTCTAGTTCTTGTTCAGAGTCTGCCTGTAATGCCACATCACCTGCATACAGCAGCTTTGTTGATCTGTCACCTCTGACATGTAGTCCAGCACTAGTATGAACAGCAGTGAGATTAGAACTGAACCCTGAAGCCCACCCACTCTCCCTGGGAACCCCTCTGTGAGTCTGAACTCTGTTTGTACTTATTCATTGGATCCTTGATATATAATCTGAACGAATTCTACAAATGTTTGTGGAACTTCAAACCAGTGTAGAACTGTCCAAATCAACTTTTTTGAGACCTTGCCATATGCTTTTTCTTCATCACTAGCTTCTTGTCAGCTATCTTTCTCACTGCAAACACTGGGTCAGTTGCATTGCGTCCTGGTCTGTCTCTGAACCACTTGTCTCCTATTTTACTTTCTACTACTCTATGTATTAATTTATCAGACAACCCATCCTGATTTTTCATGAGGTATGACAGGAGTTTGATACCTCTATACTGCTCTCAGTTCTGGATGTCCCCTTTGTTCTTGTACACTGACACTATTCTGCTTATTCTTCAGTCATTTTGGATACCCCCTTTGTCTCCATACTGTTATGAGTGAACTCAGGAGCCATTTCTCTCCTACGTCACCTGACATCTTGACCATATCTACTATGCACTCATTTGAGCCTGCTGATTTCCCTGACTTTATTTTTCTTAGTGATGTAATTACTTCTTCTAGTGTGGGTTCCACTTCTTCTTTCATCTTAGGCTATGTCTGGGGCAGTATAGCTTCTGTGGGTTTTTTTTTCATTGAGAAGCTGCTGCTGGACGTACTACTTCAATCTGCCTTTGATATCCTGTGGTCTGGACAGCAGGTTGTTGCTGGCATCTCTTATGATGTGTGTCTGTTAACTATCATCTTTTTCTTTCTGTCTTTGCCTTGGAACCTGATAGTGTTTCTTTGTGCCATGTACAGAGTCAATTCCCAAAAGCTGGTAGAATGCCTCTGATGCCTTGTATTTGCTATTGCAACTGTTATCTTAGATTCTTTTTTAGCCAACCAGTATTCATTCTTTGCCTGGTCTGTCTTTTCTATTTCCCACTTTTCCTTCACCCCCTCTTTCTTTTGGTGACTTCCTGGACTTTTGCATTCCACCACTATCTTTCCTTGTGTACCTTAGTTCCATACTTGGCTCAGATGCATGTGTGTTTTTATTTCAAATTTTTTATTTCATTTAAATTGAAATAACAGTATAAATAAAAGCACTCTGAAAACTGAATATAACAATACAAATTTCAATAAAAAGAAAACAAATAATGCATATCTGTTTTATAGACCTCACACATGCTGTTTAGAGATGCTAAAATTCTTCTTCATCTCTACCTATTTCCTCTTTTTCCTAAGGTGCTAGAACCCTGAGAGTTTCTTTGAACTCTTGTGCTTTCCTCTCTCAGTTAACCTCCAGGTGTTCAAGTCTAGTCTGTGTTGACTTTATAGCCTTCTCCAACCATTAATGTAGCTCATTGTGGCAACCAGTGATTTATGCTGGGAAGTGGGGCTGTTTCACTGGGGATAACTTTGCAGTCTCTGATTCTATCACAATGCCCTTTCCTTGCACAGAGGAAGCCTACCTGAGTTCATGTTGACCACTCTTGTATGCAATCTTGTGACTGTCTCTCTTGCTGAACCATGTGTTGGTCACCACAGAAGTCTGAAATGGCATCTCCTTCTTTACTCCTGTTGCTCCACTCAGGTAGACCCAGACAGTCCTCATATCCTCTTGT
This sequence comes from Protopterus annectens, assembly GCF_019279795.1. Taxonomy (NCBI): domain Eukaryota; kingdom Metazoa; phylum Chordata; order Ceratodontiformes; family Protopteridae; genus Protopterus; species Protopterus annectens. The sequence continues at coordinate 683,916,115 of NC_056733.1, forward strand.
ATCTATATCATTACGTGTATTCAGGTCTCATATTATCAACACAAACTCATGTTGTCCTACTTTATCTTGCAAATCCTGTAGCTGCTGCCTGAATGCACTCTTTGCCTCACTAGCTCAACCCGGCTGTGGGACATATGCTGAGATTATGAATAGTGCCCTGTCCTTACACTGGACTCTGATTGTCATGGGTCTGTCATTAGTTCTGAGGACATCCCTCACTGTCTTCCGAAACACCTCCCCATCACAATTCAGACACCATTTATAGTCTGTCCTCCTCCTCCTGAGTAGTAGACTCCGTATCCCAAGCCAAGTGGCTTAAATGCACTGCCCTTCCATCTTGCCTCCTGGATACAGAGGATATCTAGCCTCTTCCATCCACTTCCAAGCTGCTTCCTGTCAGTGAACCAATATTTAGTGTACCAATCCTTAGTTCATGTTTGGAAGATTGATTGGCTTCACATCCAGCTCAACACAGGTATCCCAAGCTGGACACCAGCCAGCCAGCCAGTAGCTTACTGACCTAAGGCTGCTGGACTTTATGGGAGGCACACACTGGCCAATACTCCAATAGACTCCTCCCACCATTAACATGGGTCTCTGAAGTAGGTTATAGCAGGCTGGGTCCTCAACCCACTTATCACCCCCAAATACCTATGCCCATTTTGGCAACAATAATCATTGTGATAAAAATCACCTGGAGCCAATTTTTATACCACTGAGTGGCTAGCCCAGATGTTCATCGTGCATACAGCTGCAGTCATAACAGATGGGTTCTTCTGCCGTTAGGCGGGTCCTCGGTTGGCCGAATTCCAAAGTCTAGGTCCGGTGTCGGTTGTCGTCACTTCTTCCCTGATGTAAGTGCGACAGGGGTATAAAAGAACCAGCCGACGCCATTTTCTTCAGTCTTTCTTGCCGCGCAGTGCCCGAAGCAGAAGCAGTTCGCAAGTGCCGGTCGGCCAGCTCCTGAAATTACGAAAATTTTGCAACCAAAGTCTTCTTGAAAGCTAAGTACCCCGTTGGGGAAACTTTTCTTGCCTCAGACCGATGTCAGACAAAATTAATAATTGTATTTCATGTGGGAAGCAAATACCGCATAAGGATTTCCATTCCCTCTGTATTCCTTGTTTAGGCCCAGACCACGACGTCTCGGTCTGTCGCTTTTGTGCTACATTCAATAAACGCACCATAAAGCGTCGGGTGGAGTTCGCCCAGCATTATTTTGGCCAAAAATTTAACTATATCATATCGTCGGATACTCCGACTCCAGTTTTGTCTAAAAAACACAAAGACAAGGACCAACACACGAGGTCCGCGGCCTCTACCGACACCACGCCAAAGCCAACTACACGTGGTCCGGTTCTCAGCGAGGTGCCTACACAGCCCCTGACTACCGATGACACTACATTGGTGGTGTCTCCTGTGCCTGAGGTCGCAGGCTCCTCGGCCCACACCCCGACTACAGATACCGAAGCCACTCTTGGTGGTGAATCTCAAAATGTGGACAGGTCTACCTCCTCTCAAGGTGTCTTCAGACCTTCCTCTTCTTTTTCCATCAAGGCTTACACTAAGTCTAAAGCAGCCATGCATTCTAAGAGACAAGCTACACAAGGCCCATCTCCAGGCCCCATGCCTAAAAAACAGATGCTTAAAATGGCTGAGGATTTGATTACTCTTATCAGGGGTTCACAACCCCCCCCCCCCCCGGACAAAAGGCCCAGAGTGGAGGAAGAATCCCCCTCCTCTGATCAGGGCTCCATTATTTCAGAGCACTCTGATGAACAGGAACATTCTTACTCCCCTTTTGAAGATTCTGATGCTGAGGAGTCCATCCCCTCTGTCTCCCCCCCAGAGGATTACTCATTTGGGGAAACTTTGCATACCTTAAGGGAACACTTCCAATGGGAAGGCCAAGATTATTCAGATTCCAAGAAAAGGCTTAGGGAATTTCTCTTGCTACCTCAGCACAGGCCTCTAGCTATACCTTCTTTCTTGGACATACTAGATGATGTGTACTCGGAGGCCTGCCTTAACCCGGATTCTCTACCTCCAGCCCCAGTCAAGCCTGGACAGGTACTACAGGGTTCCTGACTCACACCAATTTCTATACAAAAGCTATGCTGCTGACCCAGAAACTATCTCACAAGGCCCCAAGGGAATTAAGGCCTCCACTGCTAAAAATCCATTACCTTCCGAGAGAGATTCCAGATCCTTAGAAAGGTGGGGAAAAAAGGTATATACCTCGGCCACCTTAACCATGAGGGCATTAAACTGTCAGTTCCATATGCTAAAGTACCAACAGTTTTTGTTATCACAATTGAGAAGTAAAATGTCACAACCTGAACAACCAGACTTGAAGGAGTTGCAGGATTTGATGCATAGTGCAGAGCAAGTGGGTAAACATACCTTACAATGTGGTTTTGATGCTCTAGAGGCCTCATGTAGAGCTGCTGTTACAGGATCAGTCATACATAGGCATGCCTGGCTCAAGGAACAAACCTTACCAGATCATGTCAAAGCTAAATTACTAGATGCCCCTCTACAAAAGGATGTATTATTTGGTGCTAATGCTGAGGAGGTATTAAGGAAAATGGAGGAAAAGGCTAAATCAATGCAAACAGTGAAAGATTTTCTACAGGTACAACCCCCACGTTTCAGTAGAAATTGGCCTTCCAAAAATTGGTCCTTTCCAGCCACAGACAGACCCCAAAGAGGTAGATACAGGCGCCCGAGGGGCAGAGGGCAATCCCAAGGATTGTTTAGAGGCAGACAATGGCAAGCTCCTACACAAAGAGGTGGTGAGGATAACTCGCAACCATTCAGAAAGCAAGCCCAATGACTTTCCCCTTTGCATGCCAAGCAAGGCTGAAATGGCAGCACCATTAGGCGGAAAACTGGCATTATTTTCAAAAAATTGGCATATTGTCACAAAAGACAAATGGATCCTGGACATTATAAACAGAGGCTACAGATTCCATTTTCACACCCTTCCAAAAATGAGAGGCATGCCAAACCTGCCACACAATCAAAGGGCAGAGGCACAAAGACTAATTTCAGATCTCATAGACATGAAAGCTATTCAAGAGGTACTTACGCACGAACAAGGTCAAGATTTTTATTCCAGACTATTCCTGGTACCAAGGAAGGGAAAAGATTGGAGACCTATTTTGGACTTATCCATCCTAAGCACATTTCTACTCGTACCAAAATTCAAGATGCTTACTCTACAGCAGCTTCTTCCCATGTTGGGCAAGGAGTCTTGGCTGGTAACATTGGACCTCAAGGAGGCATACCTGCATGTCCCAATCAGACAAAATTGCAGAAGATACCTCAGATTTATTGCAGGTTCAACCCATTATCAATTCTCTGTGTTGCCCTTTGGCTTATCTACTGCGCCCAGAGTATTCATGAAATGCCTGGCATCAGTAATTGCCTACTGTAGACTTCAAGGGATACAAATATGCCCCTATTTGGACGACTGTCTGATCCAAGTGGACAGCAAGCACATTCTTCTGAAACATCTGGCTTATGTAGTAATGTTGTTGAATTCTCTGGGATACACAGTCAACAAAAAGAAATCAAGGCTAATACCCTCTCGGAAAATAATTTTCCTGGGTGCCAACTTGGACACAAACACCCAGATGGCCTACCTCACGCCAGAGAAGCAGGGGCAACTAACTCAATACTTCAGAACACTAGCAAATTGCACCAGGTGACTGCAAGGAAAATCCTCCAGGCTCTGGGATTCATGGCATCTTGCATCTTACTAATCCCATGTGCAAAGCTGCATATGAGGAAACTTCAGTGGTACCTGAAAAACCTATGGTCTCAACACAGCCACAGCCTGGAAACAATAATACCATTAATTCCATGTCCTTAAAAGGAATTCCTGTGGTGGGCTCAAGCATGCCAAGCAAACACAGGTCTCCCATTCAGCAAGCCTCAAGCAAAGCAAGTCATCACAGCAGACGCCTCGGACTACGCCTGGGGGGCGCACATGACAGATCGGTGCTTTCAGGGCAAATGGTCCCAAAAAGAAAAGCACTTACACATCAATCAAAAGGAAATGCTAGCAGTAATAAATGCTATTATAGCTTTCAAAGACCTCCTGCAACCTGGTCAACTATTGATAAGGACGGACAACATCACAGTAATGTGGTACATAAACAAACAGGGAGGAACCCATTCATACCCCCTATGCAGACTGGCCATGTCACTTTGGAACATGGTCCTGGACTTACAAATCGAATTACAAGCACAGTACTTGCCAGGCAAGGAAAACACGCTGGCAGACAACTTAAGCAGAAATATGACAGATCCACACGAATGGAAGTTGCATCCTCAAGTTTTTACAGAGATAATTCAAGCATGGGGAAGGCCAGACATAGATCTCTTTGCCTCCCACGAAAATCACCAATTGACAAAATTCTGCTCAAGGATTTTTCATCCAAAGGCCTGGAGAGTGGACGCTCTCTCTTTCAGTTGGACATCAATGACAGTTTATGCCTTCCCACCTCTTCCTCTACTGCCCAAAGTTCTATTAAAAACCAGAGCAGAAAGACCAAAGATGATTCTCATTGCTCCAGACTGGCCAAGACAACACTGGTACCCACTCCTGAGGAGCCTGATGCATTCCCCACCATGGACCCTGCCTCTAATGCCTCTTCTTCTGACTCAGCACAGCTTCAAAACTCTTCACAGTCAGCTAAAAACACTCAATCTAGCCACATGGAAGATTCCTTAGCATCACAACAGACCCTACTCTCCAAGGAGGTGCAGGATGTCATTTTGGAGGCCAGAAGGCCATCTACCAGAAAAGCTTACTCCGCAAAATGGAAACGGTTTTGTGTCTGGAATGAGAAAAAGGGCCAGGATCCTGGAAAACTAAATTTACCTCAAATATTACAGTATCTAGCTGAGCTGCTAAGCAGTGGACTTTCTTTCTCCTCCATCAAAATCCATGCCTCAGCCATTTCTGCAGAATACAACACTGATCCACCCTTATTCTCTCACCCCCTCTTAAGACAGTTCCTCAGAGGGGCTAAGAATCTAAAACCCCCAAGGAAACAACTAATACCTGCTCGGGATCTCAATTTCATTCTAGAAAAACTGACATTGCCTCCTTTTGAGCCAGCTGCCTCATCAGATTTGCAATATTTGTCCTGGAAAACAGCTTTCCTTCTGGCTATTACCTCAGCTCGTAGGGTATCGGAATTACAAGCTCTCATGGCTGTGCAGCCTTTCATCATCTTCCATCAGGACAGAGTTTCCTTACGAACCAACCTGTCCTTTATGCCAAAAGTGGTATCCAGGGTAGCTTTGAATCAGGGTATACACTTACCTACCTTTTATCCTAATCCTCAAAACAAAGGGGAGAGATTACTACATTCCTTGGACATCCACAGACAACTGTGTTATTATTTGGACAGAACAAAGCCTTTCAGGAAATCAGATCAGCTCTTTGTGTCCTATGCTATAGGAGCTCAAGGAAAGCCAATTTCCAAACAGACTATCTCAAAATGGATAGCCCACTGCATACGCTTTTGCTATTCTTTTCATGGCAAAACTGTACCTACAGGCATCAGATCTCACTCCACAAGGGCCACGGCTACCTCTGCAGCTTTTCTCAGAGGAGTCCCTACCAAAGATATTTTGGAAGCAGCCACTTGGAGTTCTGTGCATACCTTCTCCAAACACTACCACCTTCCATTATACTCCAAATCTAGAGTGGGCTTTGCCACTGCAGTATTGCAGGGCATTCTGGCCCCTCCTAGTTCCACCTAGTGCCTACCACCCCTTTCTTAGCTTTGGGATTCTACCCATCTGTTATGACTGCAGCTGTATGCACGATGAACATAGTACAGTTTTGTACCTACCATAAATGTAGATGTTCAAGTGCTAATACAGCTGCAGTCCAGGTTTCCCTCCCTCCTTCCCCTCTTGGGACAGGTCCATTGGCTAACACCTTCTCATACAACCTGATTGGGGTATTCATTTATGGTGTATTTGCTTGCAACTACTGTATTTTGATTATATTGCATTGTTTCATTACACAAATTTATGTATTGCCTTCCTTCTGGGGGCACCTGACATCTGGGGCAAGAAAAACTGAAGAAAATGGCGTCGGCTGATTCTTTTATATCCCTGTTGCACTGACATCAGGGAAGAAGCGACGACAACCGACACCAGACCTAGACTTTGGAATTTGGCCGACCGAGGACCCGCCTGACGGCAGGAGAACCCATCTGTTATGACTGCAGCTGTATTAGCACTCATACATCTACATTTATGGTAGGTACAAAACTGTACTATATGGAGTGCAGTCTGTGATACTGCACACCACAGTTTGATGCCCAAACTGGCTGGTCTGCATAAGTCTTCCCCCAAATAGGCACCATCTAGAGTCTGTGCTACTGCCCACAGCTCCACTCTTGGATAAGTTTGAGACTGAAACACTCAACATGTTTTTGGGAGGTGAGAGGAACCATAAAGAGACACAGAAAGAGCATGTGAATTCCATGCAGGAATTGGCCAGAGGTCAGGATTGAACTACATACCTTGTGTATAGCAGGTGAAGACTTTATTTTAACTATGTAAATTTTTCACAAATGTAGTAACTTGAATTATAATAATAGCGTATAGACTATACCTTGTCCATTTGGGAAATAAGCCTTTCATATTTCAGAAAATCATCAGTGTGACATTTAAATTAATTAATTAACTTGATAAATTAACTGGTCTGAAGACAATTTTCAGCCACAACCCCAGGCAGGTAATAGGAATAACAGTTAACTCACATATGATACAGATGCAAATTTAAGTTTACATTGTTTAGAATAACAAATAATTTAGTCTACATTTAGAATAATGTTTTACAAAATCCTGAAATAGGAACAGCAATTTGTCCACATTTCCATGTCATTACAGTTACAGTTTTTTCCCAGTAGTAGCAGGAGGAAAAATCTTAGCATATCTATATTTACATGGATTAGATAAATACTATTGTGCAGTAATGGCTGCCATTGCACAAATAAAATACTCCCTGATAATTGAGTTACAAAGTGTTTATGTTCAAACACGAGTGGACTCGTCTAAGGTGATTTGAATACCAACAGAATAACACTTCAGTAATTTGATTATTACAACACTGGGTCAGTACCCAAAATAAATTATGTAAATTAATGTGTTCATGATCCATACATATTTAGTCTGTGAAAACAAAGATGAGACATAATTTGATTTTCTGTTCCAGTCTTCTTCATGCTCAGCCATTTTTGTAGTAGTAAAATCTGTCGTTTAGTCTGAGGAAATAAAGTCAAAATATTTATGGAGTCTCATTTTTTCAGTGCTGTTGTTTTAGTTACTATAATGTTGTGATTTAAAAATCATATTAATTGTAGGATTTAATCTAGTTACTCCATTTCAAAATATGATTTACTTAAAAAAAAAAACAACATAAAATATGGCACCTTGTCTTCTAGAATAAAGAAAGTAAGAGTGATACACACACAAAACTGAATATGCTTGGCATTGCAAAGTAGTGATACCAAAACTATATTTGCTATTAGACTGCAGGGATACCACAAAAAAATTAGAATCAGTATGGGCGAGGACCAAGAGTAGAGGAGCAAAGGGAAGCTGTTAGTACTTTGTCAAACTGAATGTATGAAACAGAACCTAAACAGTTTAATTAAAATCATTAAAATGAATTTCTGTATCACTTATCTAGGTGTTAAATGCATACATGCACACAATATTGCTTAGTATACAAGGCACAAGTGTACATGTAGTCAAACTGCTCATACTGCACACAAAAATCCCTTGCATGTCACACCTGATAACACTAATCAAATAGTATTGATGCTAGCACCTACTGGGAGCAAGGTCAGAGAGGTGTGTTCTTTAACTCTGAAACTACATGCTATATCAATGCATGCTGTCTGCCTCCTTAAAGGCTGTATGCACATAGTACAAATGAAACACATGCTCCCTGAAGCACATGTTGTGCACCTATCCCATAATGTGCAGGTGCACCACTGTCTACATACAGCTGTGAATGTATTTATAGCAGTAAACCAACCAAATATGAACTATGTTAACCACACTGGAAATATGCCCCTGTATTTAAACAGCAGTTACTTTACTAATCTTTGGATAGTTTCCTGCAGCTGAGCTCTCTTTCTTTGTCTCTCTTGCTTTCTCTCTGTATTGCTCATCATTATTGCCATCACCCCCCATTTTCCCATTTTCTACATGGTATTGGAGTGTCACATTAGTTGTCACCATCTCTCTTGATTCAGTGCTATTCACTCTCCTACCTTCTTCAACAATCATGCCTGACTGCTGCAGGTCTTTTGTCACACAATCCATCCATTCCTTTGCTGGACAACCTTGTTCTCCCTTGCCTTCTTCATGCCTGCCCCAAATCTTCTTCACTAAATTGTCTTTTGATTTCTTGCATGTACTGAACCATTATAATCTGTTCTCTTTGACCTTCTCTGAAACTTGGACCTACTTGGACTTCTGCTGTGATGTCCTAATTTCTTCGTCTGTCCCATAGTGTGTATCCTACTACCCATCTCAGAGACTTTATCTCTATTACTTCTAACTATCTTAACTGCTTTGCCTTCACTGACCAAATTTTTGAATCATACAGTAGTACTGGTTGCATCACTGTTTTGTACATCTTTCTTTTCAGCTTATTTGGCATTCTTCTGCCACACACTACTCCTAACACTCTGTGCCAGTTGGCCACAGACCATCTGATTCTAGCTTTGACCTCTTCATTCGGAATTCCCTTCTCCTCAACCACCCCCCCAAGATACTTGAAGCTGTTAACCTTATCCACAATTTTCTCTTCTATCTCAATTTTCATCTTCTTCTGATTTCCCATTTACCGCCATTACAACTGTCTTCAGTTATCTGTACCTAGTTTTACCCCATGTGCCTTCAGTTTTGTACTCCATTCCCTTATCATTTGCTGAGGTTCTTGTTTACAGTTCCCCTGTAATGCCACATCATCTGCATACAGCAGTTTTGTTAATCTGTCCCCACTAACCTGTTTGTTAATATAGTCCATCGCCAGTATGAACAGCAGTGGGCTCACACTTGAACCCTGATGCACATTCATTCCCACTGGGAACTCCTCTGTAAATCTAATCACTGTTTGTACTGGTGTTAGTGAATCCTTATACATAGTCTGCACTAATAATACCAGTCTTTTTTGGACTTTGAACCAATACACAACTGCCACAATCAACTTTCTTGGGACCTTGTTGTATATTTTCTCTGAGGCTAGGAATGCCCATTTGGATTCTTTCCTCATTTATAGTTTCTTTTCAAATATCTTTCTCACTGCAAACTTTAGGTTGGTTATGCTGCATCCTGATTTGAATCCAAAATGCTCATCTTGCATCTTATCTTCTACTAATCTGCATATTATATTATCAATTACCCTCTCCAGAACTTTCATGCAGTGTGACAGGACTTTGATACCTCTGTACTGCATACAGTTGTGAATGTCCTCTTTGTTCTTCTATACGGGTAGTAGAATGCTTATTATCCAGTCATCTGGAATATGCCTTTTGCTCTGTAATACTATGATTACCTTCTGGAGCAATTTCTTCCATAACTCACCCAACATCTTAATCATATCTGCCATGACCTCATCTGAGATTGCTTCTTTCCCTGATCTCATTTTTCTTAATATTGTTTTTACTTTTATTAGGGTGGGATCCTCTTCTTCTTTTATCATAAGCTGTGTCTGGGTCAGTGAAGCTTCTGTACTGCCTTGATATTCTAAGCAATCTACAGAGTCCTAGGCTACTGTGCATTTATTGTAATAAGCAGAAGGTAAAATGATACAGACCAGTAATTGTTTTCCTAAGCCTCATTGTGTTGTCTTTGTTGAAGATGGTGTTTTGTAAATTGAACACCAGCAAACAGAAAATTAAAAATGTAAGTCTAAAATCTGCCTCCATTCTTATCATTATTTACATGTGTTTTCAAACTACTGATGAACATTAACTAATAAAACAAGTTAAAATGTCACCAAGAATAATTTAGTAATAATCTGACTGGGTATGAGTAATGTTGGAGCTGTCTACAGTTGGCTTGGCTTGGTTTGATCACAAGAAAGAAGCCAGAGTGATCAAATCATGCCAGCCATGGGTGAAGCCAGCATTACCCTCGCTGAAATGTGTATTAGTGCTACTGTACAATGGTATGATTTAGGAAAAATTACTACCTTCAAAATAAAAATTATTGTACAAATAGTCTGTGTTCTTCTGTGGCTTCTCTGTTGAGGGGATGTCTAATGCTTGTAATGCACAGGAGTTCAGCATGTATGTGCTGCAGTGGGTTGCTATGAAGTATTGCCGTGGGTTTCACAAAATCTATTTCAGTAGCTCGAATGTCCATATAACCAAAATGCCAGGGCTAAAGAAACTGCAATCCGATGTCAAAGTCAAAGACAAGGACTCAGAGGTATTGATGAAAAGAGGGGAGTTGTGTGAATGGCTACTGCCTAGCTCCTACTAGTGTTGGACTCACCACAGCTTCACTTTGCTGGGTTACAATGCTGCTTTGCTTCTTCTCTCACCAGAAGCAAAACATTCGCACCAATCACAAGATGAGAAGCAGGACACAGCCTGTTTGGTGATCCACAGTCTTGTCCCAGGTTATGCAAGGGTCTGTAGACCTGTTGTAACCATTTCCTGGCAGATGCCCTGAATAGGAACCAGACCAATCAAGAATGTCAAGCACAGACACTCACTGCCCACCAGAAACAGTTAGTATAAGTGTTACTTATACTTCCTTCAGAAAGTGATGAATATATTTTAATATTGTTATAATTGTTTTGCCATGCAGATCACACTATATCAGTCCTATCGCATATCACAGTATTTCTCAGCCTACAAAATCTTTTCATTTGAGATAATCTTTACATATTATAAGCTGCTTTTCTGCCACCTAATTCCTCTCACCTGTGTCAGGTATCTGTGCATCATAGGCCACATTATCTTAGTTGTATTTTCCCGTCTAACAAGGACTACATGCATATACATTAACATTCTTTGCATGCTTGCTTTTTTCGGTATTCTAATTGGTACTGTCCTTCCTAACAAGGCATAATTTGAATATGTGTTGTTAACCAGTTGTGTGACCCTTTCTGCTTCTTATTCAACACTGTCAAGTATTACTCATTTATATATTACTTTTCTTGATCAGTATAGTCCTTTTCAGCTCAGACTAATTTTGGAAGAGATATAATGTAGTATTGTACTGTCCAAGGAAAATTCACTCAGAAGAGCAGGGAAATTCCACTGCACTTTTTGACTAAGACCTCATTAGTCCTCACATCTGCAAATAATTTAATACTAGCATGTTAAACAAGTTCTGCATTAATGACAGTATATGGGAAAAGACAAACTAATGAACTGCAAAAAAATATTGATAAAATTAAATAAACTGCTAATATGTGAAAAGTGATTAACTGTCCATGTCTTGGCTGAAAAGGGTTATTAATTAAAAACAAACATTGACTTAATAAACAGGATAGTCATGGGCGTGACAGGTTGTATATAAAGTGCATATGCTAAAGTATATAAAGTGCATATGCTAAACTGGTTGGAAAAGAAAAGGACATAGCAGATATAATTTTTGTTTTCTGCTGGGGTCTTGGCTGAGCCCTTTAAAAAACAGGCTTAGAATTACTAAACTCAGCTGTTTATCTAGCATCTATTTATGTGTACCATATTTTAAACAAAGTTTTTAGAGATAAAGAAAGCCTATAGAATGTGATATTAAATAAGTATGGTCAGTACTGGGATAGTCTTTTTTAATACTCGAGAAAGTCTTAACAAAAGCAAAATGAATAACTTCTCTGAAGAAAGCAAATAAAGGAACATAAGAAAAAAGATTATAACATGGAAAGTGAATACCAACAGTATAGAGAAGTGAAAACTAGTATCAGAATGTAATAGACATGTTATTGGGTAGAGAGACTGAAGGAATTTGAGAAAAGGGAGAGAAAAAGTATTCATAAGAGGTAAAATGCATATAAAGAAAGTTATGAGAGAAGACTTTTATGGTGGTTTATATAAGATAAACTACCACCGAAGGATTAAATGAAACATAAAAGAAATGAAAGATCTAATGTGGAAGAATGGAAAAAGCATTTATTTATGGAATGTAACAAAAAGAGAAGATTTGGGTAAACAATAGTGAAAGATTTACAGAAGAAATTTTTGAAAATATCAACATGAATATAGTGTTGTATGGGGATTGTGGTAAAAAATTGATGAAACAGAAAAGTAGGCAAGATACTGATGACATGTATATAGTTAGTTTAGAAGGGGATATGCAGTGTTGTACTACATAATAAGCAGTGGAATTTGAATGAAGTAATTAAAAACAGATTTTAGTTATGGCCAAAAGGGTGGGTGCTGAAAACATTTTTGTATGTATATGCCAATATATAAATATTGCAAATGTGTTTTCAATTAAAAAAAAAACATAAAGGGCCCCTACTCTTTTTTGATATGCATCATGGAATATTTTATATCTACATGAGCTACTTACCAGCTCAGTCAGATGGAATATTTGCTTTAATGTCTTGTCTGAAGGACGTCACCCCAAGACTACAGTACCCTCCCCTTATGCTGCAGTACTGTGTAAATACTGAAAAATAAATCCAGAATCAAGATCCTTGATACAGATGGAAAAATCCCTTACTGTGCCCCAGACAACTCATGTTCAAATAGTGCAACATGTGCTAGAGGGGGTGGGCTGGGGAGGATGTGAGTGAGTGACTGACATCGGCTCATCCATCCCAGTGGGAAGAAGGTAGGATAAGCTTTCTGCAATAACAGCATAAAGATCATGGTGAGCTCCGTGTTACAAGTGGCATACTCCTTGGCTGGGAGGCTGCACATTCACAAATGTGCATATGCACTTCCTGAAGACAGCGATTGTGGTTGGTAAGGCTGCCACTGAGGTGATGATGGTTAGGCCACGTTCTCCAGCTACAGTTCAGTGCTGAACCAGCATCCTCAATCCCTTCTCATCAGCCATGGACATGGGTTGCATTGAACCGGGGGAGGCTTAGGGGGGTCCAGCAGACCTGGTGAAAAAGGAGAGGAACTGGTGTCAGTTGATGGTCAGCTGCAAGGAGAAACAAAAAATAAATATAATCCTGACACCTCAGGTAAGAACAGAGTACATGATCTCTTCTATTTTCCAGTATAAAAAGTAAATATGTTATTTACTGAGACACTAATGCTATTCATTTTAAAGTGGTGATTAGGGTTATAGACAACTGCCTAAAGTACAAGCCCTTGATTTATAGCTGTCAGTGTGAGCTTAGTATAGTTGTGTTGTATAGTCTTGACTCTAAGACCATTGGCAGCATAAAATATTAATTTTCTCTGCAATTCACTAAGATGCAATTTTGTTTGGAATTGGCTTCATAAAGTATGGAAAGTGACAGTCCTCCCCTCCACCAGAAACATTTTTTTTAAGTTTGCCCAAAACCTATAAAGAACTGAGCACAATAATTCTTAGATAGCTGAGTTTGGACAACCATGAATCAGTCTTGAATACTACAGAATTGTCCCTAACGACGATAATTGGTCTGACCTTTCACCTTTGTGTTATGCCATACTGCCTGTACTCTCTATTAGCAATACAGAATAGTTGTGTAAAATCTTACCATGACCATAGATATCCTTCTCTTCCATATTGCAGTATTCATAACATGAGGGAGATCCCCACCTAGGTGACACGAACGTCTGGCCAGTATACCAAAGACTTAGGCTACTGCAAGGTACGTGTGACTTTGCACATTGAATAGTCAATATCAGCCATAAAAGTGATGCCTGCACATACTATTCTCAGAACTCATTGCCCCAGTCAGAACACCAGTCCAAGGATAAGAGGCAGAGGCAATAAGGAAATATACAAAGAAGAGCATGAACCATGGGGGAAAAGGGTGGGATAGAATACTGCAACATAGAAAAGGACATCTATGGTTATGGTAAGCTTTTACACAACTATTCTATGTCCTTCTATTCCCATGTTGCAGTATTCATAACATGAAGGAGAATACCAAAGCTCATGAGTAAGAAAAGGGGGTAGGAGCACAAGAAGTCTCCATAAAAGCCATGCAGAATTGCCCTAGCAAATCCTGCTCTGGATGTGGTGATAGAATTCAGCTTGTAGTGTTTTGTAAATGTAGGGATAAGGGACCAAGTAGCTGCTTCCAGGATAGAAGCAGTGTCCAGACCTTTAAAGAAGGCTCTAGATGAAGCCACCATCTAGTGGAGTGGGCCTTAACAGAGGAAGAAAGAGTTTTCCCCTGAGAGACATAGCAAAAGGAAACTGCTCTAGAGATCCAAGATGAAATAGTCTGTTTAGAGACAGGTTTTCGCAGTGCCCTGGGGTGAAAGTAAACAAAAAATTGCTCAGAGTTTCTCATAGATTAACCAAGTAGAATCTGAGTTGTCTGTGTACATCCAAGGTGTACAACACCCTTTCACTGGAGTTTTGAGGAGAAGGGAAAAACATGGATAAATGAATAGCCTGATTGATGGGCAAGTCATTAAACACTTCAGGCATGAAAGAAGGGTTGGTACATAGGGACACCCTATCCTTGTGGAAAATCAGAAAGGGCTGTGAAGCCATTAAAGCTTGGAGTTCTGAAACTCAACTAGAAGAAGTAATAGCTACCAGTAAAATAGTTTTGCAAGTGCAGACTTTTAGGGAAGCTGAGGCAGCAGGCTCAAAGGGAGTCTGGGTAAGTTTTTCCAAAGCAAAATTTAGATCCTATGGAGGAGGAAAAGGTTTCCTTTGAGGTCTGATGTGAAGGATGCCTTTTAAGAAAAGCTTAAGCTCTAGTCCAGATGCTAAATATGGAGATAGATAAAGGCAGACATGGAGAAATGGCTGTAAATGGGCTTTAACTGAAGAATAAGTCATTCCAACCTTAAGCAGCTCACACAAGTAAGAAAGGACTAGGAAAATATCTACTGAAAATGGATCTAATCTCTTATTAAGACCCCAGATGGAGATCCTCTTCCATTTGGACAAGTAGAATCTCCTAGTATTAGGTTTCCTGGCGTCCTGCAGGACTAGAAGCACCTCCTCAGAGGAAAGGTACCTGAAAGGAGTTAAAAGCCTATCACCCACAAAGTCAGGTTCAGTGTTGCTAGATGTGGGTAAATAAGAGATTCCTTGTCTTGTGTGAGTAGATCCACCCTGTGAAATAATTTGTGATGATTACCCTTGGCTAATTGCAGAAGAAGAGGGAACCAATGCTGTGTTGGCCAAAAGAAGGTCACCAACAAGATTTTGGCATGTCCTTCTGTATCTTCAGCAGGCTTTTTTTGAATAAGGTGGAAGGGGGTAATGCATAGAGAAATATCCCCTTCCATGAGAATGATAGGGCATCCACCTTCCAAACCAGAGGGTGTGGGACTGTGGCACAGAACTTTGGAAGCTGACTGTTCATAGGGGAGAAAAAGAGATTTATTTGAGGTGTACCCCACCAGTGAAGAATGTCCAGAAACACATCCCTGTGGATCATCCATTCTTGGGCTTGTGTCATGGATCTGATCAGTGTGTCTGCCTGAGCATTTAGAGTTGAGGGAATATAAACAGCTGTCAGAGTTACCTTTGCTCGAAGAGCAGTCTCCCATGCTTTGATTACTAATCTGCAGAGTAGGTAAGACTTTCTTCCCCCCTGCTTCTTTACATACCAGAGAAATGTGGTGGTGTCTGTGAACAGCTTCAAAGGGCCTGTTAATAGAGATGACCTGAAGGCTTGAAGGTTGATGTGTTGCTTCCATAAGGAGGGAGACTACAGGCCTTGGATCTTTAGGTTTCCCAGGGTTGCTCCCCACCCCATATCTGAAGCATCTGTGATAATTTCTTCAATTGGAGGAAATAGCTGAAGGGGAGGTCCTGAATTCTGATAAATTTGTAGAATCCACCAAAAAATGTATTTCTTTAGGCAGGGAAGAAGAAGAATGATAAATTCTAGTGGATGAGCATGCTGGGACCAGAGTGTTTTCAGATACCACTGGAACTTTTGCATGTGGAGTTTAGCTAGGGCCAGCATTGGCGTAACTGAAGCCATGAACCCTATCATCCTAGGAATTCCCTGGCAGTTAGAGAGGACTGAGGAAGCAACTGTTGGAAGTAAATCTGCAGAGATTGCACCTTCTGCAAAGGCAGAAATGCCATCATAATGTCTGTCCTTATCCTGCAACCTAAGAAAAACTGGTCCTGAGAAGGAGAAAGGGAAGGCTTGCTATAATTGATTGTTCATTTCAGACTGAGGAGCCAAGAGATGGTGGTCTGAAGATTATGTTGCAAAGTGTCCTGATGTTCTGCTTGAATGATTAAGGTCGTCCAGTTAAGAGTAGATGAGAATTCCCTGAAGTCTGCAAATGGCAATGACTGGAGCCAAACACTTTCAGAATGCCCTTGTAGCCATAGAGAGTCCAGAGGGCAAAACACAGAACTGAAAATGAGAGGAAGCAACAGAGAAATGTAAGAATTTCCTGAATAGAGGGTGGATAGGGATGTGAAGGCATGCATCCTTTATGTCTAAGAAAGCCAGGTAAGCCTGAGGTAGCAAGAGTGGAAACAGAGTTTGCAGGGTGATCATCCTGGCCTGAAGGAACAGACTGAGTTGGGACAAGTCTAAGATGGGTCTCCAAAGACCATCTTTCCTGGGAACTAAGAACATCCTGGAGTAGAACATTTTTCCTCTTTCCAAGGAGGGAATCTCCTGTATGGTTCCTTGTGTTTTCAGGTCTTGAATGACCTGAGGGAAAAGGTGGATCTGGTCCTTTGGGGGTTGTGGAATCCCCATGAAGGGAGGAGTGGATTTCCAAGTCATGTAATAACCTGCTTGGATAATAGACAGGACCCATTTGTCTGTGGTAACGCTTGTCCATTTTTGAAAGGAAATGAGAAAGGCACTGGGAAAGAGGAACTTCTGAGAAGGGTGCCAGGTAGTCACAGATTACCTGACTTGTCTGGAAAGGAGGCCTTCTGAGCAGTGTTGTTTGGAAGGTGCACAGGTCTTCCTCCTTATAAAAGTAGGCCTAGAAAGGTACTTTCTATGGTGTTTAGGAACTGGGGAAACAAAAATATGTATAAGTTCCGTAAGTTTTTTTCCTTTCTCTTGAAGGGATTTGAACAGAGCTGCAGCATTAGAACCAAAAAGAACCTGAGAACCTGTTGGATAAGAACTTTTAAGTACTGATTTGCACTCTGCCTAGATTTATTCTTAGGTGCATTATTCTGCATTTTTGCATCAATTTCTAATTATCAGATTTTGAACTAGTCTTCCAGTCTTGCAAGTCTCTTCCCTTCCTTTCTACACTTTTTTAATATCAGATGTCTTTCATAACTTTGTGTAATCCACAAAAAGGCATTTCCACAATACATTTTACAGTGTCATTTAGAGAGACCAAAAAAAAGGAATAGCCCAATACTGATCTTCTGGCGCCCACTTCTCACTGACCTTTCAACTCTGTGAACTCCCTTTATTATGACTTTTTCTATATTTTAATATTAACATAGTATTTTACCTGCACTATCATTCTCAGGGCCACTCCAGGTCTCCCTAATGTATTCACTTTCCTAGTGTGTCATAGAGCACCAAATCTTCTGCTCAAGTTTAAGTAAGACATGTCCACAGTACATGTCTGATCAAATACCCTGGCCTACCCTATTTACACACATATAAATATTAACTGTTATAGTTGTTATAGTTTTCTGACCAAACACTTATACATACATAAATGCCATAATTACTCGCTGTTGATGTACTATACACCAAGTTGTTCCTGTACAGCTGTTTTGTTTTTATCATGAATAATGTGACTGTATACAATCTCTCTGCAGACTGTACTGCCATTAGATTCATTCAGAACAATGAATCCACTAATAACATTACTCCAAACATTATTAAACTAACACTGACATCACTAAACATATGAAACACAAAAAACAAGTATATATAGAATGAATGCACACACATGTGTATGTATATATATATATATATATATATATATATATATATATATATATATATATATATATATCTACTTCAAATGAGCGAAGGGTCACAGAATCGAATTACACACCATCGAGACGACTTTGCTGAAATTTCAAAATATTGAAACCTGACATCAAACTTCAGATAAGCGAAAAGAAATTACTGACATGTAGTCTGCTGCAGCACTATTAACTTACATGTAAATATGCCCTTTTCTTCATGGTAGTGAGCTCTCGAAGTTGGTATATTTAATTTCCAGGCGGTATGGGAGGTGGAGCCTATCACATGGGCTGTGCATGGGCTTGCCCCCCCTGTAAAAACAGTGTAATACAGGTAATGTATTGTATTTCTTAATTAATGGAGTCATGCTCCTTTAAGGTCATTTAACATTATGGGAAGAGTTAGTACTGGATGTTGTGCTTACTGTATAGGGTGAGTTATGTAGAAATGTAGTTCACTGGAATGTTTCAGTTTAGTTTTTGTAATATTTTTCATTGGTGGATTGGTTAGGGATCTCCAGATAGTTGTTTTCTCTTATCTGAAGTTTGATGTTGTCAGATTTCACTATGTTGGTATTTTGGCAAAGTTGTCTCAATGATGTGTAATTAGTTAGAGCGTCTTCTGTGTGGCAACATGCGTGAACGGGCGTTCCTTCGTTGAAGGTTGTGCGTTAGGCCCAGCAAGCCAGCACGTAAAACTCTACTGCCAATCATTAGCGGACCAGAGTTCCGCTGTGGCGACCCCTAACCGGGAAAACCCGAAAGACACAAAATATACATACATATATATGGGTCTACTTCTAATAACCGAAATTCCACTTACTCGAAACCTATCTTATCGAGATGACAACACCAAATGTTGACTAAACCAAACATTCACATTACCGGATTTTTTAACAGGGAATGGCCAACATGGGGAAAGTTGCCATTTTCCTCACTGTAGTGCAATCTGAGAGTTGGTTTATTTAGTTGTGGGGTATGTGAGTGGGTTTGATGTACTGCAATGTGTTTGTACGTTGAATGTTGGCCAAGTGCCTCCATTCCCTGTTAAAAAAATCCGGTGATGTGAACAATCAGTTTATTCAACATTTAGTGTTGTTATCTCAATAAAGTAAGTTTCACTTATATTTTTATATTCCAGTTCCATATCCTCTGTGGCCAGTTCAGGATTTTATATATTGTTGGTTACCTTTTTTATTAATTTCAGCACTGGGAGCAAACCACATAACACTAAATGTTCAGCATATTAAATAAAAAAAAACTGCAATAAAAGCTTTTCATGTGTGTTTCATTCTTCAGCTTCTGAATCAACACTAATGCACAATGTTCACATATCAAACAAATGACATACTACTGCTGCTATTTGCAGTTTGTAATATGAACCACACTACCCTTTGTCTTCTATGTTTTCTTATTTTTAATGTTGTCTTGTTTCCTTTCCTTTCCATAAAGTGTTATATCTCCTACAAGTTTACCTGCCATCTATTCAATACACTGTTTATTTAATATTACTTTTGGGGAAGAGTCCTCCCTTTGCACAGAGGTTTCCCATGCCTTTGGGCAGAGGAAGCAGCTAGCCGTATGTAATGAAAGATGAAACTATATCCCCAGATATGAAGTACTAGACATTTCCTACCCTTGATCATATCTCTCAACCTCTTAGCACAAGAAATATGTACAATGCCAAAAATAACGATGGGACAAAGGCCCATAAATAGGGACAAATATTAAAGATTGCTCTTATAAACCACTTAGAAAGTTGCTAGAATAAAAGCATGTGCATTGTGTTTCACTGTTGCAGTCCTAACAAATGGGTTATCCGGTTCCTGGTAGCCCTCGATCGGCCAGAATACCAAAGGTAAGTAAAAATGATATCGGCTGCCATCGATTGTAAAGGACATCAGGGCGTCCAATACAAAAGGAGGCAGACAACGTCACTTACTCAGTCTTCCTTGCTGCGGAGCCCGAAGCAGAAGCTTTTCATGCACGAGTGCCAGTCGGCAGTTTACCTTTGTTGGTTTCCAACTACAAAAGTTGAAGTCTACTACAGCTAAGTACCCTATTGGGGATCCTCTTTTCTTACCTTAACGAATGTCAGAAAAAGTTAATAATTGCCTTACCTGTGAGAAGCAGATTCCCCATAGAGATTTTCATTCCTATTGTATTATTTGTTTAGGCCTTGACCACAACATTCCCAATTGTGATCTCTGTGCCTCCTTTAATCCACATACTATCTGTCGTCGGGCTAAGATTTTGGCTAGGCATTTTGGAGTTTGGCCTAAGTTCTTTGATATGGTGTCCGCCGGTCTTCAGGCTTCATATATTCCGAAGAAACGTAAGGATAAGGACCGCAACAGGCCTCAGAAAGCTAAGTCCTCGGATGATGCTAAGTTGATCATCAGCCAGGCGGTAATCAGTGAGATGCCTTTGCAGTCCCTGCAGTCAGCAGATGTACAACCGCAGGCCTTGATTGAGTCCGAGTCCCTTAGGCCTTCAACCTCCATTTTGCTTTCCGACCTGTCGCCGGTTGCCTCTTCTGCTGGAGCCGGAACTGCTAAGCTGACTCTGGTGTCCGAGGTCTCCATTGTCCATTCTGACAGCAAACTTCTTCCTTCGACGTCTGCTGTAACTTCGGCAGTTGCCAGGCCTCCCGTGTCCTTAAGAGTTGCAGGTAAATCTTCCATTTGTAAGCCTGTGAAAAGGCAGGCTTCATTTTCTTCTCACTCCCCTCAATCCCAAATGGTTAAAATGGCTAATGATCTGTTGACTCTTATTAGGGGTTCTCAGCCTCCTCCCCCTAAAAGGAGTAGGGATGTTTCTCCTGAGGTTTTGTCCTGTTCAGGTTCTGATTCTTCTGGCATTTCTGCTGATGAAGAGGAATTTTCTCAGGCTTTTTCTCCTTTTGAGGATTCAGATGCAGAGGAGTCCATCCCTTCAGCCTCTCCTCCAGAGGATTTCTCTTTTGGTGATACTTTAAATACCCTCAGGGAACATTTTAAATGGGAAAGTCAGGATTATCCCCAATCTAAGAAATGGATTAGGGAGTTTCTGGATTTACCTCAGCATAAGCCTCTTGCTATTCCCTCTGTGTTGGAAGTTGTTGATGATGTTTTTCTGAAAAATTCCTTGACTCCAAATTCGGTTCCTCCTGCTCCCAGGAAACCTGACAGGTACTACAGAGTCCCTGATTCTCATCTGTTTCTTTTCAGGAACCCATTGGTGGAGCCAGAGGTTATTTCTCAAGGCCCTAAAGGAGTTAAGGCCACTGTTACAAGGAATCCTGTTCCCTCTGACAGGGAATCTAGGAACTTAGATAGGTGGGGCAAGAAAGTTTATACCTCTGCCACCCTAGCTATTAGGGCTACCAGTTGTCTTTTTCATATGCTGAAGTACCAGCAGCACACCTTGGAGGCTATTAAGTCTAGGATAGCAAGTGTACCTCTTTTGGCAGAGAGTAAAGACATGCAGGATTTACTGAATTCAGCCAGTCTTGTCAATAAGCATTCTTTACATTTTGGTTTTGACATCCTTGAAGCCTCCAGCAGGGCTACGGCTACTGAATCTGTTATTAGAAGGCATGCTTGGCTCAGAGAACAGCATCTTCCAGAACCTGTCAAGGCTAAGCTTTTGGATGTACCTTTGCATAAAGACAGTGTTTTTGGCAGCAAAGCAGAGGAGGTACTTAAGAATATGGAGGGTAAGGCCAAGTCCATGCAAACTGTTAAGGATTTTCTGCAAGTTCAAATCCCTTGTTTTAGCAGGAATTACCCTTCCAAGAGTTGGACCTTTCCGGATACCAGCAGACAGAACCGTTCCAGGACTAGAGGTTACAAATCTTCTAGGGGGCAGGCTGCTACCCCTCAAAGGTCTAGGCGTTGGCAGGCTTCCACTTCTAAGGTGGGAATTTCCAAGCCTGCATCAATCAAAACACTCTCAATGACTTTTTCCAACTTCTGCCTGTTCTTGCTTGCCAGGAGAGTCCTTTAGGGGGAAGGTTGGCCCTTTTTGCAGATGTCTGGGCCACTATCACGGACGACAAATGGGTGCTCAGAATGGTGCCCCTAGGGCACAGGTTTTCTTTTTGCACCTTTCCAACTCTCAAAGGATTCCCAGACGCTCCTCCAAACCAAAGGGCAGAAGTAGAAAAACAAATTTTGTTTTTGTCTCATCTGGGAGCAATAGAATCAGTTCCTGCTCAGCAGGTAGGCCAGGGCTTTTATTCCAGGCTTTTCCAAGTTCCAAAAAAACAAGGCACCTGGCTTCCTATCCTAGATCTTTCCATTCTGAACTCTTTTCTAGTAATTCCAAAGTTCAAAATGCTCACTCTGCATCAGTTGCTACCACTGCTAGAAAAGGATTCCTGGCTGGTAACCTTGGATCTCAAGGAGGCTTATCTGCACATCCCTATCAGGGAAAGTTGCAGGCACTATCTTCGTTTCAGAGTGGGCATGCAACATTATCAATTCTCTGCACTGCCCTTTGGCTTATCTACTGCTCCAGTCATTGCTTTTTGCAGGCAGAAGAAAATTCAGATTTATCCATACTTGGATGACTGTCTGATTCAAGCAACTTCTCAGGAACAGCTGTTAAAGGATCTGGAATTCGTAAAGACTCTTCTCTCTTCCCTGGGTTACACTCTCAATGAGGAGAAATCAAAAATGGTACCATCCAAGGAGATAACATTCCTGGGAGCGAGTCTGAACACAGCTGCCCATATGATATATCTCACCCAGGAGAAGCAGACAACGATTTCAGCTTACTTCAAGGACTTGGCAAGCCTGTCCCAGCTCCCTGCAAGGAAATACCTGCAAGCTCTGGGATTCATGGCATCTTGTATTCTCTTGATTCCATATGCAAGACTGCATATGAGTAAATTGCAGTGGTATCTCAAGAATATTTGGTGTCAACACACACAGGACCTGGATATGATGATTCCTCTGCTTCCATCTCTGCAGATAGAGTTTCGATGGTGGGCAACAGCCTGTCTACAAAACAAAGGCATGCCTTTTCGACCACCTCCTGCCACTCAAGTTCTGACCACAGACACATCGGACTATGCCTGGAAAGCACACCTGGATGGCAGATGCATACAGGACGTTGGAATGCCCAGCAGATGCACCTGCACATAAATCTAAAAGAGTTGATTGCAATTCAGCAGGCCTTACTAACTTTCAAGCATATTCTTTCTCCAGGGACCCTGCTTGTCAGGACAGACAACATCACAGTCATGTGGTACATCAACAAGCAGGGAGGGACTCACTCTTACCCCCTGACAAAGAATGAATCTTTGGTCCATGGCAGCATCCCTGGACCTGCATCTCCTAGCTCAGTTTCTTCCAGGAAGGCTCAATGTTTTGGCAGAACAGTTGAACAGGCAAACCCTGGATGCTCTTGAGTGGCAGCTGAGCAGAGCAGTCTTTTACAACATCATTCAACATTGGGGCATGCCTCAAGTGGATCTTTTCTCCTCCCCAGACAACCATCTTCTACCTCTCTTTTGCACCAGACAGCATCAGAGCAGAGCCTGGAAAGTGGACGCTCTGTCCTTCCCTTGGACGTTGCTATCAGCATACGCCTTCCCTCTTCCTCCTCTTCTTCCCAGAGTATTAGTGAAGATCAGGGATGAACGACTAAGGACTATTCTCATAGCTCCAGACAGCATTGGTATCTGCTGCTTCACAGTCTCTCCCATTTTCCTCATTGGTATCTTCCTCTGAAGCCAGATCTTTTGGTTCAGGAAAAGGGAAATATTCTACATTTGACAGCATGGCTCATTGTATGACTCCTTCCTTTTCTTCTTCCCATTCCAAGCAGGTGGTTGACTTGCTGAGGGAGGCCAGGAGGCCTAGCACTAGGAAGTCCTACACCAGCAAATGGGAAAGGTTCTCTCATTGGATGCAGGCTAGAGGGGAATCTTCTTCTCAGCCTACCCTTCCTCTGACCCTGGAATACCTGGCTGATTTGCTTCAGGGTGGTCTTTCTTTTTTCTCTGTCAAGATACATGTTTCAGCCAGTTCTGCTCATTGTTCTCTTGAACAACCCATTTTCTCTCATCCCCTGATAAAAATGTTTCTCAGGGGTGCTTGCAACTTAAAACCTCCCAGAAGAGCACCTACTCCAGCCTGGGATCTTAATTTTGTTCTAGAGAAACTCACTCTTCCTCCTTGTGAGCCAGCTGCCTCTGCAGATTTAAAATTTCTCTCCTGGAAGATCGCTTTCCTCTTGGCTATAACATCAGCAAAGAGGGTTTCGGAGCTGCAAGCTTTGATGGCCGTGGAGCCTTTTCTTATTTTCCATGCAGATAGAGTCTGTCTGAGAACGAATCCCTCCTTTATGCCTAAGTTGGTTTCTAGCCTGACTCTTAATCAGTCCATACACCTTCCTACCTTCTTTCCTAATCCTCGCAATACAGGTGAAAGGATCCTACATACTCTTGATGTGCACAGACAGCTCAGGTTTTACCTGGACAGGACTAAGGACCTTCGGAAATCAGAGCAGTTATTGGTCAGTTTTGCCCCTGGAGCTCAGGGCAAGCTTATTTCTAAGCAAACCATTTCCATGTGGATTACACATTGTATCACCTTTTGTTATTCCTTTCATGGCAAGGTTCCTCCTCAAGGGGTTAGGACCCACTCAACTAGAGTGGCTTCCACTTATGCAGCATTTTTAAGGGGTGTCTCTACCAAAGATATTTTGGAGGCTGCCACATGGTCTTCTGTTCACACTTTCACTAAGCATTACAATTTACCTCTGTTTTCGAGAGCTAGGGCAGGGTTTGCCACTGCTGTGTTGCAGGGCATTATCTCCAACCCTTGATTCTGTTGGTTCCTCCTCCCTTCTCTCTGGGCTTTGGTAATCAGCCCATTTGTTAGGACTGCAACAGTGAAACACAATGGACATAGTGCAGTTGTGTACACTTATCATAAATGTAGATGTTCGAGTGTATTCACTGTTGCAGTCCTGGTTTCCCTCCCTCCTTCCCCCTTTTTGGTCTTCTTCTATTCTCTTTTCCTAAGGTACAGGCTAATTTGGATATTATTTGCCAATGCTGGTTTGCCATCAGACTTATTTCTGGGGACTGGACTTCTGATTGTTATGGCAAGAAAGACTGAGGAAGTGATGTCGGCTGCCTCGTTTTGTATCGGACGCCCTGACGTCCTTTACAACTGACGGCAGCCGATGTCATTTTTAGTTACCTTTGGTATTCTGGCTGATCGAGGGCTACTGGGAGCTGGATAACTCATTTGTTAGGACTGCAACAGTGAATACACTCGAACATCTACATTTATGGTAAGTGTACACAACTGTACTTTTTGAGTTACCATACATTTTCTACAGGATATGGAGTTTGAAACTCAAATGTCTGTAATTAATGAATTCAGCCCTCACTGATTTGTCAGCAAACCACAAATTTGTTAGTGAACAGACCAAAAATATGAGGCAAGAATCTGAACATTCTCAGAAAATCTAGACACTTTAGAGGTATGCTCAGGATATAGATGTTGCATCACCCAATGTTAAATTTTTCACACTGTGTCAGGATGTAGTTTGAAAGATCCAAATTGTCATATGAGTAGGAGGTGAGTGAGAGTCTATATATTCTACAAAAAAGTCCACAATAAATAGTCCAATGTCCATGTTACTGGAAGCAGAGTTAGTAAGAGCTGCAGTGATAGTGCTGTGGTCTGCTCTAAACTCCGCAGAAAGTTAGAAATTAAATCAGTCAAATAGCAGTACATATGTAAGTTTATCTAACAGTTTAGCTCTGAACATAGTACTGAGAAGTAGACAGTTAAGGTAAAACCCTAAACTGAACTGAAAAGCAAAATTAATTTATTCTCTGTAATAGACAAAATGTAATTCATTGTGATTGATGAAACAGAACACCATGGATATGGTTAACTGGTTATCATAGCTGAAGAAGAGCCACTCAAAAGCTTGATAATCTGTCAGAAATTAAAAGCTTTATTTTGCAGAAAAGAAATAATGCAAATTTAATAATACTAATGGCAAAGTTTTTAGATGCAGGTACAGAAAAGTAAAAAACTCAAGTAGTAAAACAGTTTTAACTAAATTCTCTATGTAGTGATCACTCTGTCCCAGTAGACACAACAGGGTAAGCAGACAGAGAAGAATATATATATGAAAATTGTGAAATTACATTCCAAGTCCCTCAACTTACTTTTTGGAAGATCAATATATTTTTGCCAGGTTTACTGCATGAAGTATGGATTTGCAGAGTGATAAAGGGTGAAATGAAAGCTAGATGGGCTATAAAACGAAAGCGGGGGAAACCATAGTAGCTGCAAATGCAGGGAAAGGCAAACTGATCAATTGCTGAAATGGATGACAGTTTTACAACAGGAAAAATTGTTTTATCTGTCATGAAGAGTAAAGAAATTAACCACTTCATTGAGTTGTGGGATCAGGCATGATCAAACAGCACATGCATATGAATTGTTGTACAAATGTGATATAATCCTATATGGAAAATAAACAGAGGGCTAAACCTCTTCTTGACCTGTATATTAAATTATATGTAGCTGTTAAGTGATTCTAAAATAAAAGAATGACTTTGCCAATATCTGTTATTAATATATCTGCCTTCTTAAAATTTTCAATCAGGGACTTTACAAAGAACAGTTGTCTTTTTGCATAATGTTGCATCTTAAATATTTAATCAGTAGTACCATTTGTACCTACACAGTATTTTCTAATTTATAATTTTTTTGTACAGGAATATGAAGCAGGTCAAAGTCATCTCACTGCATCATTAGCACAACATTTTACTGCTGAGAATGAGCTAGAAATGCAGCCATCAAGGAACAAAAGTCAAACTTCAGCAAAGCAGCCAACGAAAACACCAAGCTGGTGTCACTGTGGAAAATGCCACCCAATGCCTAGTTATGAGGAACAACTGTGCTGCCGCAAAAGCGATGGTGAATGCATTACACAATCGTCATTGTTTGGACACCTTGTTTTGTCTAGAACAACCCTGGAGTTTTCTTTACTCTACAGAGAACCTTTACTTACATTGCACCAGGAAATAAATAACAACAAATTACGTCACATCTCATACAAACAGTACATCAGTTGGCGTTTTGGGGCTTTACAGGCACTGAATGCTGCTGTGATACCAAGTTGCAGCATATGGGAAATTAGAAACCACTATCCCAGTATAGATGGACATTATACGGGTCTCCATGACTGAACAAAATGAAACAGATTTTGCAGTGTTTTTAGTTATTTTACTTAACATATCTAACTGAACTAATAACTTAGTTGGTTAAGTTCTAACAGAGACATTTTTTAACACTAACTAGAAATGCTTCATGCAATGTTGAAATGGATGGCTGGATGATAGAACCATATCTACAGTAGTACGGCATTATAACAGAAAATGTTTTTTTAACTACATGGCAACTTGAGAAAAAGTACTAATGTAATACAGAGGTATGCATGCATGTTCATTGTAAACAACTGCAAATGGTACAATCTGAAACATTTGTAATATCTGAATGTATTCAAACTGGGTGATAGCTTTAGTGTCCTGACTTTGATTTCAATTTGGAAGGTTTACTAAATTCTGTTCTTGAAGTGACTATGCTTCAATGTCTCTTTGTGAAAACTAGATAAATATATGTTCATTTTTAGAGACCAAGAGAAAGGTAAAATACTTGTTGCCAACAGCAAAAGTATGCTAATAATGTACAATATCGACAATAACATATATTTCCAAAAGATCTCAGTAGCTGAGCTTCTGAAAGTATTTCATGTTTAATTACAATATTCATTTGAGGCTTTTCTACTTTTTATGTAGTTTGTAATAATATTTACAATGGGGGAACTATGGATACTAGAAAATGACTCAGATTATACACTGATTTAAAACCAAGCACATATTTCAATATTCTGTCTGATACTGAGGTAAAGAAAATACGAAACACCAGCCCATGGCACAGAAGGATAAAATACTGAGTGCACAGCAGATGATCAGTGTTTGACTAGTGACAAGTGCGCTGAAAGGATCAGGTGGGCAGTGTTTGACTAGTGACATGGGTGCTGAAAGGACAAGGTGGATAGTGTTTGACTTGTGACATGGGTGCTGAAAGGATCAGGTGGGCAGTGTTTGACTAGTGACATGGGTGCTGAAAGGACAAGGTGGATAGTGTTTGACTTGTGACATGGGTGCTGAAAGGACAAGGTGGATAGTGATTGACTAGTGACATGGGCGCTGAAAGGACCAGGTGGGCAGTGTTTGACTCGTGACATGAGTGCTGAAAGAACAAGGTGGTCAGTGTTTGACTAGTGACATGGGTGCTGAAAGGATTAGGTGGGCAGTGTTTGACTAGTGACATGGGTGCTGAAAGGACAAGGTGGATTGTGTTTGACTTGTGACATGGGTGCTGAAAGGACAAGGTGGATAGTGATTGACTAGTGACATGGGCGCTGAAAGGACCAGGTGGGCAGTGTTTGACTCGTGACATGAGTGCTGAAAGAACAAGGTGGTCAGTGTTTGACTAGTGACATGGGTGCTGAAAGGACCAGGTGGGCAGTGTTTGACTAGTGACATGGGTGCTGAAAGGACCAGGTGGGCAGTGTTTGACTAGTGACATGGGTGCTGAAAGGACCAGGTGGGCAGTGTTTGACTAGTGACATGGGTGCTGAAAGGACAAGGTGGATTGTGTATGACTTATGACATGGGTGCTGAAGGACAAGGTGGATAGTGTTTGACTTGTGACATGGCTGCTGAAAGGACAAGGTGGATAGCGATTGACTAGTGACATGGGAGCTGAAAGGACCAGGTGGGCAGTGTTTGACACGTGACATGGGTGCTGAAAGGACCGGGTGGTCAGTGTTTGACTAGTGACATGGGTGCTGA
Organism: Protopterus annectens; assembly: GCF_019279795.1. NCBI lineage: Eukaryota > Metazoa > Chordata > Ceratodontiformes > Protopteridae > Protopterus > Protopterus annectens. The sequence goes on from NC_056733.1 coordinate 683,945,063, forward strand.
AATGACAAGGTGGATAGTGTTTGACTAGTGACATGGATGCTGAAAGGGCCAGGTGGGCAGTGTTTGACTAGTGACATGGGCGCTGAAAGGACCAGGTGGGCAGTGTTTGACTAGTGACATGGATGCTGAAAGGACAAGGTGGATAGTGTTTGACTAGTGACATGGACACTAAAAAGACCAGGTGGGCAGTGTTTGACTAGTGACATGGGCACTGATAGGAGCAGGTGGGCAGTGTTTGACTAGTGACATGGGCACTGAAAGGACAAGGTGGATAGTGTTTCACTAGTGACATGGGTGCTGAAAGGACCAGATGATCAGTGTTTGACTAGTGACATGGGTGCTGAAAGGACCAGGTGGGCAGTATTTGATTAATAACATGGGCACTGAAAGGACCAGGTGGGCAGTGTTTGACTAGTGACATGGGCACTGAAAGGACCAGGTGGGCAGTGTTTGACTAATGACATGGGTGCTGAAAGGACCAGGTGGGTAGTGTTTGACTAGTGACATGGGTTCTGAAATGACCACGTGGGCAGATTTTGACTAGTGACATGGGCACTGAAAGGATTGGGTAGGCAGTGTTTGACTAGTGACATGGGCACTGAAAAGACCAGGTGGGCAGTGTTTGACTTGCGACATAGGTGCTGAAAGAACCAGGTGGGCAGTGTTTGACTAGTGACATGGGCAATGAAAGGTCCAGGAGGGCAGTGTTTGACTAGTGACATGGGCGCTGAAAGGACCAGGTGGGGAGGATGGGAATGAGTAGTCAGTGCTGGCTTATCCATCCTGATATAAGCAAGACAGCTTGGATAACTGTGCTGCTTACATCTGCAGGAATGCAAATGAATTACAGCAGCATGAAGAGCCTAGCATTCCCACACTGCAAGCAGTGTGCTGCCTGGTTGAGAAGTTGAACAGTTGTGGAAGTGTACATGAACTTCCCAAGGCACTTATATCAGAGTTTGCAGGTTGCTGAGGGGGTGAGGATAGGAGAGTACGTAGCATCCGCAGACTGACATATTTTCTAACACCCAATTCTTGCCTCACTGTGAAAGAAATGGGACGGAGGGATCTCAGTTCCTCTCCGACTGATGAAGGAACAAAAAGGTCAGTCTGGTATAGAAAGGGGGAGTCACTGGGTCAATCCGGTTGGCAAAAAAAATAAAGTAGAGGTAACATGACAACTGCCCACTTTAGTAGGACTGGGGAATACAGACACAACTGCTATACAGCTGCATTCTAGGAAACATTATATAAATAAATATATTTTACCGATAAGCTAGTATGGATAATTCAGACTGGCAGCTGTTCTGTCAAATGTAAAATATGCTGCTAGCTTTACAGTGCTACTCCTCTGCCTGGAAAGAAGATGAATGAGGTGCCACCTAGGGTGGTGCAAGGGTATAATGATAAGAGGTGATGCCTTTAAGAACTTCATCTTCCAGTTTGGGTCTCAGGTGAGATATTCTGTACAGAGTCTGCATGGCCTCTCAGTGTCCACTTGGTGTTTTCTCTTGGTAGTGTGCTTTCTTCAGTAGGCCAGATGTGTGCTATAGATGACTTGGTGAGCCACTAAATTGCCCACAGGTGTAAATGAATGTATGTGTGTGCTTCCTGTAATGGGCTTGTGTCCTAGCCAGGATTACTTTCTTTGCCCCAAGTGCCAGCATGGGCTATGGTTCTTCCACAATCCTGAAATGAGTGAGATGGGTAATCTGCAAATGACAGAATGAATGGAAAATATATCACCTACTTTTTATTTCATTTTTGCCATCTAGCTATACATGGAATGTTTCAATTAGAAAATTCTGTAAAGGCACACTAAGGAAAAATCAGAAAACATATGTAAAATAATGTAGATGATACAAACAAAAAAAACTGTGGGTAAGTACTTCCTTGTTTGGAGAAAAGAATTCAGTCCTGGGTGATTTGAAGTCAGAATTATATATGAAATGCCAGGATGTGAGACATTTCACTCTGGTAGCATGTTTCTTAGCAGCCACACATACTGAAGGAGCACATGAAGATTAAAATGCCATAAATGGCTATGCAGACCTAAAGCAATAAAGTTTTACCTTCCCATGCAATAAAACCTGCTTAGTCTTCCATGCAGTGAATGACACAGTTCTCTTTGAACATTACCTAAATAGAACCAGTGGCAAATCAAACACCTTCTCTAGAGACCCAAACCTCTACTACCACATCAAAAACACCAGATGGCATGAAAGGCTCAACATATCCCTGCATCTGGAATAGGTTGCCTTTACTTTTCAAGCACAGTACCTGTTTAGCAACCATTAAAACAGGTATGGATGACTAAATGGATAATTGCAAACTTCTGCCAGGGATATGTGGAGAAAGGCAACTTAATGGGGAGCATTACTAATTTTCTACACATATTGGTTGATGTGGCTGAGCTTGTTGACTGTACCCTTTGGCTGTAAGTTTCATAAGAACCTATAAATGGCTCCCTATTAAATGTTGGCACTCAAAATGCCGAGTACCAACAAGCCAAAAAAAAAAGACAGAAAGCTCAGTTGAAGAGTGAATGTCGAAAATTGTTCTTCTCCTTAAAATAACTTTTTGCAGGGAGGGGCAAGCCTCCCCATGCTTTCCCCCATGAGGAGATGCAAGCCCCTCACACCACCCAAAGTCATATATAACCACTCTGAGGTAGTCATACCTCAGAGAAAAGGGAATATTAGGAGAAATGGCATCTCAGACTTAGTATATGTAAGTCTGATTGTTTAGCCAGTCTCCATATTTCAGGACTCACTTTAGCGGGTCCTGACATTTCATATAGTTATCCCTATAAACCCTAGTGAGAAATTTTTTGTGTTAAAGTAGACCTAAACAGACACAACTGCTATATAGCTACATTCTGGGAAAATTGTATAAATACTCAATGGGAAGTCCCAGCTTGAAGTGGACTGTAATTGCATGCCCAGAGACCTGATAGTATTTGCAATCATCAAAATCCTACAATATATGCAAAGTACCCATGTGGCGCTAAGCATTTGCCATTTGCATAAAATTTCACTTTTCAAAAGTTGTATAGAAAATGAATGCAATAAACTGGCATATTGGTTGATGTATTGAGTGAGTTCAAATAAAGTATTTTTTTCTAGAATCTTTCCTAGGGTAGGGAGAATAGAAATGGGCCAAATGTATAATGGACTGGAGGGAGTGAGTTTCTTAGGGAGTGATTTTACAGTGGCATTCCTCCAGATATTAGGCATAGGTTTCAGTGGGGTTATGATGTTGTCTCTACAGTGCTAAATAAACCATGGGTGAAGGTTGTCAGTCCCGGGGGGCTATCAAGTTTAATAATAAATAAACCATGGGTGAAGGTTGTCAGTCCTGGTGGGGGGGGGGCTATCAAGTTTAATAATAAATAAACCATGGGTGAAGGTTATCAATCCCGGGGGGGGGGCTATCAAGTTTGATAATAAATAAACCATGGGTGAAAGTTGTCAGTAACGAGGGGGGGGGGCTATCAAGTTTGATAATAAATGAACCATGGCTGAAGGTTGTCAGTCCCAGGGGGGCTATCAAGTTTAATAATAAATGAACCATGGGTGAAGGTTGTCAGTCCCAGGGGGGCTATCAAGTTTAATAATAAATGAACCATGGGTGAAGGTTGTCAGTCCTGGGGGGGGCTATCAAGTTTAATAATAAATGAACCATGGGTGAAGGTTGTCAGTCCCAGGGGGGCTATCAAGTTTAATAATAAATAAACCATGGCTGAAGGTTGTCAGTCCCAGGGGGGCTATCAAGTTTAATAATAAATAAACCATGGGTGAAGGTTGTCAGTCCCAGGGGGGCTATCAAGTTTAATAATAAATAAACCATGGGTGAAGGTTGTCAGTCCCAGGGGGGCTATCAAGTTTAATAATAAATGAACCATGGGTGAAGGTTGTCAGTCCTGGGGGGGGCTATCAAGTTTAATAATAAATGAACCATGGGTGAAGGTTGTCAGTCCTGGGGGGGCTATCAAGTTTAATAATAAATAAACAATGAGTGAATGTTGTCAGTACCAGGGGGACTGTCAAGTTTAATAATAAATAAACCATGGCTGAAGGTTGTCAGTCCCAGGGGGGCTACCAAGTTTAATAATAAATAAACCATGGCTGAAGGTTGTCAGTCCCAGGGGGGCTGTCAAGTTTAATAATAAATGAACCATGGGTGAAGGCTGTCAGTCCTGGGGGGGGGGGGGCTATCAAGTTTAATAATAAATAAACCATGGGTGAAGGTTGTCAATCCAGGGGGTGGCTATCAAGTTTAATAATAAATAAACCATGTGTGAAGGTTGTCAGTCCCGGGGGGCTATCAAGTTTAATAATCAATGAGCCATGGATGAAAGTTGGCTGTCCCAGGGGGCAATCAAGTTTAATAACAAATAAATCATGTGTGAAGGTTGTCAGTCCCGGGGGAATATCAAGTTTAATAATAAATAAACCATGGGTGAAGGTTGTCAGTCCCGGGGGGCTATCAAGTTTAATAATCAGTGAGCCATGGGTGAAAGTTGGCAGTCCCAGGGGGCAATCAAGTTTAATTATAAATAAACCATGTGTGAAGGTTGTCAGTCCCGGGGGACTATCAAGTTTAATAATAAATAAACCATGGGTGAAGGTTGTCAGTCCCGGGGGGCTATTAAGTTTAATAATAAATAAACCATGTGTGAAGGTTGTCAGTCCCAGGGTGGGGGGGCTATCAAGTTTAATAATAAATGTTGTTGGATGTGATAGTTGTGAAGTAGAATGTAGAGGTGGGAGTGTCAGAGTGCCTGCAGACAAGGGGCTGGGAAGGTAGCTGAAATGAGAAATGAAATCAGAAGCAGAAAAGATGTGGAATTCATGGATGGAAGGTTCTTCCATCTTGTAAGAAGGCTGACCTCTTTCCACAAGTTTTTGGGTGATATTATTATTGAGGTTTGGTATGATTTCATCAAGTGACTTTAATGATGGCACATAGCTTGCTTGGCAAGGTTGCCTAGCTGGATGTAATGCTGTCTGTTTATAGTAGTAGGAAGTGTTTTCCAAGAATACCATGTTTTTTCTCTGAGTTGTAGAAGAGCTGTAAGTTCATAGGTTAACCAGTTATTAGTTTCAGGTTTGTATCATTTTTAGATTACTGGGAAGCAACATTTTTGAAGGCCAGTCAGTATATAAGTGAATAGTTCTGCAGCAGTGTTAGGGTTAGATGTGTTCAGAACTGGTGATCAGTCAATTGAGGGGAGAGTGGATTTGTTTGTTAATGTTATTCTTTGCTTTGTTACAGAAAAATATGAGCTTTGGGAGTACATTTACATATGGATGATGGATATGAAAACTAATAGAGTAGTGGCCATTGAAAGATGACAGATGAATGGTGATGTTGGAGATAAGAGGTTTGTTAGTTAATATGAGGTCTGGGATCGAGTGGTGAGATGCACTGAGGTTGGATCTAGTAGGTTGCGAAATGAGATAGGTGAGGTTGAACTATATTAGAAGAGTACTCAGGTCATTGGAACTGAGACTGAACATGCTGAGATTGAAGTCTCCAAGTATTATTTGATTTTTTTATTTTATTTGTTGAGGAAGTTATTTGTTTTAGCAGGTTATTTAGTTTGGGTAGTGAGGAGGTAGGTGTTAGATATTCATATAGGAGGGAATGGATACAAGTAACCAGTTACAATAATTTGTGTGTTAGTATGGTGTGCTCTCTGTGGCATCAGATTCCAACTGGAATAGTAGAAGTCTACGACGGAATACTAGCAACTCACCAGGGGGAATATAACAGTCTACAACTTCTGAAATGTTGGTTTGTTATTTTGCATCTCCAGAGCTAAAAATAAAATGCCAGATTTTGGTGCAGGGTGGTGGGATTGTCTCATTGCTTGTCTCTTAGCTTTGCACAGTATGTGACATAAATTGTGTGAAATTTGGTTTGAGTAATGTACTTCAAAAGATAGCTCATGACAGATGTAGATTGGAGCTGCTTCAGCTGTTAGAGTTATTGGTCACATCCAACAGTTCAGTTACTCCCTCCACTAACATACCAATACACATGTACATACAATACAAAGGCAGGGACCTCTCTCTTGCTGTTAGGAAGTGTTAAGTTTAAGAGGCCTGCATAGGCACTATTTCGCAGTGTGTGAAAATAAGGAAGAAGACAGGTTCTTAGTAACACTAGGAAGGATGTTTTGGCAGTTTAATTTTTGCATCTGTTCTTCTCACTGTTTTTAATGTAATGAAACATATGATCCATGTAGATTGCATATTTTTACTTACTGGATTTCAGTTTTCAGTCTCAAAAAATTAAATGTATTTTAAAGCTTACTCTACAGTTGTATAGTTGGTAATGCAGCATATTACATTTTTATCTTTTTTATTACATGAATTTTTGCAAGCTTGTTATGAACAAGCCTGCAATCTTAATGTGGATATGGATAATGTTAGTGTCTGAGGAAGATGCCCTCCTTATTGTTTCAGCTCTTCAGATTATGCCTTCCTTTTGGGATATAAATCTATTCTTGCATGTTATTTAAGTATTTTGAAGTTACAACAACATGTACTGACAGCCCTGTGGGGGGAGTAGTGAGCGAGGCTTACAGCTGTCAACTATCAATCATTGCAGGTTTTCTTAAAAAAATGATGTCATATGAAACTACAAACCGTTGAGGCAAATCACAAAAAATGAAAGCAGTCAGAATACTAGAATACTAAATTGAAAGACTTAAAATATATTTTATAATGAGGAGATAATGAATTAATCTACTGTATCATTACACATCACTCTAGGTACTGTTAATCATGAAGATTATGAAGACAGTTAGAAATATACATAAATTAAATATGATCTCACTTAAGGCATACATGATAGCAACATGCATTTTTCATCCCATAATTTAAATTATGAGGGTTCAAATAGGTTGCCAAAGAGAGTCTGGTGTCTTTGAAAAAGGCAACTGTACTTACTTATGTAAGGACATTATCAATGAGACATCTAGACAGTCTAAAAGAGGAAATAAAGAAGAAATGTGTTTAAGATGCAAGTGAAAAGATTTAAGAATATTCTAACAGGACTGATTAAAAAAAACTGCACTTGGTGATATAAACAGCCAATACTTGTTTTAATATTAGAAAAGAAACTCAGAATTACAGCTACAACGTGTATCGGGGTAGCAAACGTCTTGTTTTGTTGTCAGCCTTTCAGTAATTTCTTACATATAAAAAAGGGAAAGGAAGGAAAAGAGAAGGTGAAATCTTGTAAGTCCTTTGTGCTGAATTGTGAAGGTGATGAAAGGAGTAACCAATGATAAGCCATTGGATGACCCAGACAGTGTTAAAAACTATGGATGTGTAATAACATGTTGACTTGTAGGGAAAATCATGCTTGAGTAAGTCAGTATATTAAATGAACAAGTGCCAAGGTGAGAGCTTGGTTCCCAAATACTGTAACAATATGTGTGGATTTCACTGAGGCTTCCAATCAAGTCTGCAATGATAAACATGGGTAATAATGAGAATCTTATCACAGAGTCCGAGAATGGTCAGCTCAAACTCCGCAGAAGGAAAATACGCAACATAATGGAAAGTCATAATTCAGTAAGCTACTGGGCCCTATAGCTACTGGTATGTGCAAAATACATGAGGAAAAATGATACAGCAGTACTGATATCATAACATTCTGGCTATCTGGCACTCTGAGATACTTCAGATAATGTCTCTGACAGGCATGCAAAGAAAATTTTGAACTGAAACCTGGGAAAATGTACAGTTTCATTAACAGTACTGTCTAAATATTATTTTAGAAGGCTAAAAAGTATGTATGGGGGATGCTTATAATGATCTATCAGCATTGATTATAGACAATGGAGAATTACAAACAATACATAACAAGGCCAATCCATGCTGGAATCCTATGGATGTTCTTCATGTTTCACTGTTGCAGTCATCACATTTGCGCCCCATCCTTGATCTATGCATTCTAAACAGCTTCCTGGTGATCCCAAAATTCAAAATGCTCACCCACCAGCAACTGCTACCCATGCTCTCCAATGATGCTTGGCTAGCCACCCTAGATCTAAAAGAGGCCTACCACCACATTCCTATCAGGAATCATGCAGGGAATATCTCCATTTCAGGGCAAGATCTCAGCACTTTCAGTTCTCTGCGCTTCCCTTTAGCTTATCTACTGCTCCCAGAGTTTTCACAAAATGTCTGGCTCCAGCCATTGCCTTCTGCATATAAAGGAATATCCAGATTTACCCATACTTAGATGACTGCCTAATTCAGACAGACAGCCAGGAAAAGCTGCTCAAGCACCTGGCCTTTGTAAAGTCCCTACTAACCTCCCTAGGCTATACAATCAATGAAAAGAAATCCAAACAGGTGCCCATCCAAAGGATTATATTCTGTGAGCAAGCCTGGACACAGCATCCCAGATGGCATTCCTTACACCAGAAAAGCAAATTTTCCTGACAGCCTACTTCTCTCACCTAGCCACCAGACCCCAGTTATCTGCAAGGAAGATCCTGCAAACTCTGGGGTTCATGGCGTCTTGCATACTACTCATTCCATATGCCAGACTGCATATGAGGAAACTTCAATGGTACCTAAAAAGCCTTTGGTGTCAACACTGTCAAGACCTGGAGACTCTTATACCTATAATTCTTTGCCTCAGAAAATATTTTCTTTGGTGGGCAACAGCGTGCTCCCAGAACAAAGGACTACCTTTTCCACGACCCCACCACCACCCAGACCCTCACCACAAACACATCAGACTATGCCTGGGGTGCACACCTGGACGGCAGGTGTATACAGGGTCAATGGAGCCAACAGCAAATCCCTCTGCACATCAACCAAAAAGAGATGGCTGTCCAGTACACCTTGATAGCTTTCTAGCCCCTACTCTCCCCAGGGGCCTCCTGATCAAAGCAGACAACACCACTGTGATGTGGTATATCAACAAGCAGGGAGGGACTCACTCCTACCCACTATGCAGGCTGGCCGTGACCCTTTGGCACACAGCCTCTGCCATGCAACTCCACCTGTTAGCACAATTCCTACCAGGTTCTCTCAACTCTCTGGCAGACCAATTAAGCAGAAATCTTCTGGTCCCACATGAGTGGCAGCTCAACAGAAGAACCTTCATCCTGATAACTCAGAAATGGGGCACCCTGAAGGTTGACCTCTTTGCCTCCCACACCAACCATCAGTTCAGCAAATTCTGCACTAGGGAGCATCACTGTATGGCTTGGAAAGTAGATGCCCTGTCCTTCCCCTAGGTCAATCTATTGGTCTGTACCATTCCTCCTCTACCTCTCATCTCCAGAGTACTGCTCAAAGTAAAATGTTTGGTAAAAGTGTGAACAGATGTCCAGGTGGCAGCCTCCAGGATATCCCTGGTGGGGACTCCTCTGAGGAAAGCTGCAGAGGTGGAGGCTGCTCTGGTGGAGTGAGTCCTGACCCCCTTGGGGGGAGACTTTCAATGTTGTTTGTAGCAGAAATGTCTGCAGTGTGCTACCATTTTGAAATGGTCTGTTTGGAGATGGTTTTACCTTCTGCCCCTGTAGCAAAGCTAACCAGCAATTGATCAGACTTTCTGAACGATTTAGTCCTGTCTAGATAGAATCTGAGCTGTCTGTGCACATCTAGAGAGTGCAGGATCCTTTCCCCCTTGTTCTGGGGATTAGGAAAAAAAGGTGGGAAAATGAATGGATTGGTTAAGAGCCAAACTGGACACCACCTTGGGCATGGATAGGTAAGTTCTGAGAAATACCCTGTCAGTATGGAAGATGATGAAGGGTTCCACAGCCATGAGCGCTTGCAGCTCAGAGACTCTTCTGGCTGAAGTGATGACCAGAAGGAAAGATGTCTTCCAGGTGAAAAAGTTTAGCTCTGCAGAAGAAGCTGGATCAAAGGGGGGCAGGGTGAACTTTTCCAACACAAAGTTAAGGTCCCAAGCTGGGGTTGGTGCTCTTCTGGGTGGCCTCAAGTTGCTAGCCCCTCTTCAGAACTGTTTGATCAAGGGGTGTGAGAAAAGGGGCTGCTCAGTGGGGAAATGAGCAGAGATAGCAGAGGCATGAATTTTTATAGAGGAAAAAGAGAGGCCACTGTGTAGTAGGTCAGCTAAGTAATCCAGGTTGAGAGGGAGGGAGGGCTGTGCCATATTGGCTCCCTTAGCCTGAATCCAGGTGCTGAACCTTTTCCATTTGTCAGCATAAGACTTTATAGTGCTAGGGCATCTGGCCTCGTGTATAACATCTAGAACCTATTTACTGAGCTTGGCAGATTGATAGGGGGCTAGGGAATAAGCCAAACTGAGTGTCTGCAGTTGGGGATGCATGAATTCCCCTTCTGTCTGGGTCAGGAGGTTTGGAATCAGAGGAAGATTCCATGGTGGCAGTGGGGACAGGCTGCACAGCAAGGGGTTCCGGTGCTTGTGAGGCTAGTCTGGAGCTATAAGAATTGTCCTTGTTTTTTCCTCCTTTATTTTGAGAAGTACCCTGGGGATGAGAGGTAGTGGAGGAAAGGCATAGACTGATAGATTGACCAAGGGGAAGGACAGGGCATCCACTTTCCAAGCCATGCAGTGATTTTTCCCTGGTGCAGAATTTGCTGAGCTGATGGTTAGTGTGGGAGGCAAAGAGGATGACCTTCGGGGTGCCTCATTTCTGAATTGTCAGAGTGAAGGTTTTTCTGTTGAGCTGCCACTCATGTGGGTCCAGAAGATTTCTGCTTAACTGATCTGTCAGAGAGTTGAGAGAACCTGGTAGGCCTTGTGCTAACAGGTGGAGTTGCATAGCAGAGGCTGTGTGCCAAAGGGTCATGGCCAGCCTGCATAGTGGGTAGGAGTGAGTCCCTCCCTGCTTGTTGATATACCATATCACAGTGGTGTTGTCTGTTTTGATCAGGAGAGGCCCTGGGAGAGAAGGGGCTTGAAAGCTATCAAGGCATGCTGGACAGCCATCATCTCTTTTTGGTTGATGTGCAGAGGGATTTGCTGTAGGCTCTATTGGCCCTGTATGCACTTGCCATCTAGGTGTGCACCCCAGGCATTGTCTGATGTGTCTGTGGTGAGGGTCTCGGTGGCAGGGGGTTGTGAGAAAGGTAGTCCCTTGTTGTGGGAGCACGCTGATGCCCACCAAAGAAAATCTTTTCTGAGGCAAGGAATTATAGGTATCAGAGTCTCCAGGTCTTGAGAGTGTTGACACCAAAGGCTTTTTAGGTACCATTGAAGTTTCCTCATATGCAGTCTGGCATATGGAATGAGTAGTATGCAAGACACCATGAACCCCAGAGTTTGCAGCATCTTCCTTGCAGGTAACTGGGGTCTGGTGGCTAGGTGAGAGAAGTAGGTTGTCAGGAAAATTTGCTTTTCTGGTGTAAGGAATGCCATCTGGGATACTGTGTCCAGGCTTGCTCCCAGGAATATAATCCTTTGGGTGGGCACCTGTTTGGATTTCTTTTCATTGATTGTGTACCCTAGGGAGATTAGTAAGGACTTTACAAAGGTCAGGTGCTTGAGCAGCTTTTCCTGGCTGTCTACCTGAATTAGGCAGTCGTCTAAGTATGGGTAAATCTGGATATTCCTTTGTCTGCAGAAGGCAATGGTCAGAGCCAGACATTTTGTGAAAACTCTGGAAGCAATAGATAAGCCAAACGGAAGCGCAGAGAACTGAAAGTGCTGAGATCCTGCCCTGAAACAGAGATATTTCCTCATGATTCCCTGATAGGAATGTGGAGGTAGGCCTCTTTTAGATCTAGCGTGGCTAGCCAAGCATCCTTGGAGAGCATGGATAGCAGCTGCATTTTGAATTTTGGGATCACCATGAAGGTGTTTAGAATGGATAGATCAAGGATGGGGCACAAATGTGATGACTGCAACAGTGAATACACTCGAACATCTACATTTATGGTAAGTGTACACAACTGTACTTTCTCTACCCATGTATAAAATTTAATTGGATTGTAAAAAAAGTTGTCTGACTCTGTTGATTGTGTTCTTACTTAAGATCTATGGACCTTCTGTGTTTTCCAAAGAGTTTTAAAATGGTTCATTGGCTACTTTCTTAAAAAAACCTCTTTAAATGCATTTCAATAATAATCTTTCTAGCCCTGATTCTTTTACATCAGGAGTCCCCCCAAGGCTCCTTCCTTCTTCCCATTCTGTTTTCTGTTTTTATCACATTTCCCTCCAAACTTCAACACATCAATATGGTGCTATTTGCTGATGACCTCTTAATCCTCACATACCCTGCTAACTCCACCAATTTATAAACCTTCTCCAAAAATTACTTTTAATGAGGTATGTAACTGTTTTTTCTGAATATAGACTGTGAGTTCCAACAAATGTAACCACCATGGCTTTTGTAGCACTCAAATGGCTTTTTTGGGCAGATTTTACATCTATCAACTGCTGGTTAACATTATTCACAGTGTCAACCAAATCTTTTCAAATCCCACCCCCTAGAATTAACCTGACCATGTTTGGGACAGGCATGGAGACTGAGGCATCTTCGGGCAACATCACCTTTCTGTCAGGGAACTCTTTTCTTCTTTTCTTCTCAGTTCTATGCCTGTGCACATTAATACCCTGAGGATGGGCAGCAGCAATGCACCACCTCTCACTTCTATAAGAGACTAACATCAGCAGTACCTTCCTGCCCACTCACAGGCAGCACCTAATGGTTGTTTCCCAGGCATTTACCAGGGAAATCAGAACATGCGAGTGTGACCCAAGCATGTGCACCCCTCAGGACAGGCATGGACATCCTCCCTGCCTGCATCATCTAGTCAAACTTGGGTCAGCTGAGCCACAATCAGAGTTTTATCCTTCTAAGCCACTGATGCAGGCTAACTCCTCAGTGTCTTGTATACGTCAACACTATCCACATAACAGATCATGTATACACACCTGCATTATAGGTTAACTCATTGGCATGGTACATTCTACGAAATGAATCTAATGCATTTCTCTACAGATGATAAAGGATGAGTTGGTCAGGTTGTAACTGGTTAAGAATAAAGGTTAAATGCTTAGTCTGACATAGAACTACTGTTTGTGAAAGCAGATATGCACTTCTATTACGAGTTTCTTAATTCCTCATCACTGTTTGACTGTGGAGCTAGTATACATAAGTTTAAGGGAGAGAAAATTTGCCATCACTCTTGGGAAGATGCGAGGGGGGGGGGGGTGACCCTTGCAAAAACACTTATTTGGATATATAAAGTGAATTTTTTAGGAAGACTGTTTTTGATCTGTGATGACTGAGCATTTTTATTTTTGATACTGTGTAAGTCTTTCATAGTTTATGTCATTAATACTTATTTTAGTATTACATCAACACTATAATCCAAATGAAACTCTCATAGAAAACAACTATCCTTATAGGTTCATAGGTTCATAGGTTCATACTAGGCTATCTGCCCGAGGGCATTTACAAGCCTAGCCCATAGTTTTGTGGCTTACGCCACCCCTTTAGTATGGGGAACTATACCCATTATTTTGCTGTGCCTCTGTTAAGCAGTGACACTGAGGTAATCCCTGGGGTATATCTGCGATCTCCCATCCATTGGTCAAGATTTCTCTTGAACAAGGCCAGCGAGGTGCTCTGCCTCACATATACCGGGATTTTATTCCACAGCATAGGGAGTCTTTGGGTGATGAATCTATCCCTCCAGCACGTCCTATTAATGGCCGTGTCGAGGTTTAAGTCTCCCGCCCTTGTGGCTCTGACGGATCTAGATTTTTTGAGGTGAAGCATATTCATCAAATCTGGGTTTGACATGGCCTTGTATGTTAGGCAAAGGTCACCTCTGAGCAAGCGGTGGCGACTGAATAGAGCTGGAGTTCTTTCAGTCGGGCAGCATAGGACAGATGTTTGAGACCCTTTATCCTTTTGGTGAGGAACTTTTGTGGCCTCTCCAGCTGCTGCAAGTGTCGGGTCAGATACATTCCGAATGGGGCATTGTACTCAATCATTGGTCTGATGAGTGATGAGTATAGGAGACTATGACCTCCCTTGATCTAGATGAGAATCCCTTCATGATAAGGTGGGCAATGTAGAAGGTCTTCCTAACTACTTTAGCTACATGGGTGTCGAATGACAGACTACTATCAACCTGGGTCCCCAGGTCCCTGATAACTTCTTCTGTACTCAGTGGATTGCCACCTATTTGGTAGCTAGGGGTAACCTTGTTTTTCCCGAAGGGTATGACTATGCATTTTTGGCATTTAACTTTAGGCCATGGCTCTGGCACCAGTTATCCGTTTCTGTGAGACCCTTCTGAAGGATATCTGTGTCAGATGTGTTTTCTACTATGGCCCAGTTTGCAGTCATCTGCAAACTTTGTCAGCCATAACCCTCCTGTGTTTGCTTGTACTTGGAAAAGTAGATGCCAAACAAGAGTGGGCCCAGGACTGAGCCCTGTGGTACACCACTTGTGACAGGCTTTGAGTCTGACATGGCGCCAGCAACTCTGACCCTGTGGGTTCTGTCACTCAGCCAGTTTGCAACCCATCTTGTGATGTATGGGTTAACATTTAAGCTGATGAGTTTTTCAATGATACCGAGTGGGGTATTGTATCAAAGGCCTTCGCCAGATCGAGGTAGGCTGTATGGACTGCCTTTCCCTCATCAATGGCTTTGGTGACTGTTTTGAAAAAGTCAACCAAGTTTAGAAGGCATGATCTGCCTTTGACAAAGCCAAACTGGGATGGATCCAAAGTCTGCAAATTCCCTATGTCTTTATTTATGAGGTCCATTATGATCCTCTCCATGGCTTTGCAGATAAGGCTTGTCAAGCTAATGGGCGGTAATTTCCAGGGTCGGTGGAGGCACCGCCTTTGTGAAGTGGGACCACAGTTGCAGTGCGCCACTCCTGGAGTGCGTATCCAGAGGTAAGACTATGATTAAACAGCTGTCCTAGCTGTGGGTTTAATTCCTCATTGAGTTCGTGGAGCACACAGCCGGGGACACCATCAGGTCCCATGGATGCTGTGTTTTTTGCTTTGGAGAGAGCAGTTCTCACTTGGGCGTTGGAGATGTTTGGGGGCTGCAATTGCTTGGTATAGATATCTCTCCTTTTGGGGGGGGGAGAAGTTTGCACTGAACCTGTCAGCCAGTATGTTGGCAATGACTGTAGGATCAGTAATCTTCACATCATTTTGAACTAGTTCTGAGCATATCTGGGAGTTTCCTCCCAGGTTTCTAACATAGCTAAAGAAGGCCTTATGATTGTCTTTTTGAGTCTTTAGCTATTTTTCTCTCAAAATTTGCTTTGGATGATTTTATGAGAGCTCTTAGTTTTTACTTATAGTGATCAAGGGTGTCTTACCTTTTAAGGATTTTGCTCTATCTTGTAGTAGCTTCCTCCTTTTGTTGTAGAGTTTGTTTATGGCTGGGGTCCACCAGAGTGGACGCTTGCCTTTGGTGCAAAGAGTCTTTGTTTTGCTTGGGATTGCCTTATCCATGCAGTCCTGCAGGTGCTGGTAGAAGGCATTTGTAAGTGATTCAGCGGCTTGAGTACTGTTTTCCGTCGGCTCGGGGCCTTAAAGGAGACCACACTAGTCTTTAGAGGGTTGAAGTGGGCTTTGAGAAGTTCTTTACTGTGGTCTTTTTTATTTCAGGTGGGGGTGGGATGAGGACCTCCAGCGAGATTAGTTTTGATCTGATCTCACCAGTGAGGGGTATACTTCGGTGTTGAACATTGTGCTCCCATGTTCGTGATGATGAGATCAAGTATGTTTTCTCCTCTTGTGGGGATGGTGACTAGTTGTTCCATGGCATTTGAGTTTATGAATTCCAGGAACTTTTGGGCTAGGGTGTTTGGGCTTGAGTAGTGTTCCCAGTCTATATTAGGGTAATTGAAGTCACCTAGTATGATGGTGTTTGGTGATACATTTATCCCTCTAGTGTTTTCAGGAAGGCCATGTGAGGTTCCTGAGTTTGTGAGGGTGGCCTGTAACATGCTACAATTTGCAGAGCAGTCTTGCCTATGGTTAATTGCACCTGGATGGTCTCCGATGCATCGTGCGTTGCCACCAGTCTTGAGGTGTGGGTGTCTTTGATGAATATGGATACCCCCTCCTTTCTTGGTATTGTCTGGATTTTGGGGCGGAACGCATGATAAGAGGTAAAACCTGATAGTGCTGGGGTGCTCTCAGGAGCCTTGAACCAGGTTTCTGTCACTGCACAGACATCGATGTTCTCCATACTGAGAAGGGCCTCGAGTGCGTGCATTTTGAGATTTAGACTTCTGGCATTGAGCAGCATTACCCTTAGTTTTTTTCCTTTTTGTGTTCTAGGGTGGTAGGTTTAGAATTTGAGCCTTGCCTAAAAAGGCACTATGGGGTGGCAAGAGCCTTTGCCAATATCCGGAATCCCAGGGTGACAGGTGCAAGCCGTCCCTTGCAAAGCAGCGTGGCTTGTCCAGCATGTCATCCCAGGCAGACAGACATTGGATCCCCTTTGAATGACACCAGAGTTTAAGCCAATTGTTAAAGCTGATCATCTTATCTCTGTATTGTGGCATCATTCTTTGTGAAGGTAGGATACTGCTCAAGGTCAGGGTCATACCTGCCTGGGCTACATAATCAGAGAGCTCCTCAATGTCTCTTTTCATGTAGTCCAAGGAGGTACGTCTCAGGTCGTTTACACCAGCGTGGACAATGACTGAGTCATATTTGTACCTGCTGTTGAGAGACCTGAGTGCTTGCGTTATGTGGCGGATTCTAGCGCCCGACAGGCAGCTTATTGTGACCTTCTCTTCTTTTGACTTGATACTCCACTGAGAAGTTTGCTGATTCTGCAAATGGACTACTCCCTACCTTTTTTCTGTTACACAGATACAGAAATAATCATCATTCTGCTGAAAGCTCTCAGTAAGATATGTCACTTTATTACTGTTGCCAATTTTAGAACATTTTAAACTCAATCTACATTATTTCCAGCTCTACTAATGCATATTCTATAAACTTTAGATCCACCTTCCTCTTTTCTCTAACACAGTTTAAATTACTTTTCCCTGACTTCTCCTTGCTACTTGTCTTAGTAGGACCATTATCTCCGACTCTATCGACAAGCAGAGGCGTGATCACCTTGCAGTGCCTTCCTGTTACATTCACTCCAACTAAGATAGCATTCTATAGAACTGAGCTGGCTTTCTGGAAGTCCATTCTCTCTGAAATTCTTAAAGTGCTCCTGACTAACCACATTGTACTCCACTCTGCTATCTCATCTTTCTTATTTTATTCATTGTAAAAATGATTATGCTAACATAGTGAGCTCTTGTTTCTTAACTTATATCCTCTTGCCTATCCTTTTCTTATCCTCTGTCTTCTGTTTTTTCACATTAGTTGAATAAACTTGTCAACTTTCTCTGAAGGAAACCTGCAGAGTATCTAAATTGACTTGATCTCTTTGTCCCTGGTTGCATTTTTGCTGTTTTATTAAGTTACTTTGTTAACGGAATTTATTATCTTTGTGGATACTCTGTATTTAATTTTTGCATTTGATTTTGTAACAATAATTGCTCACAGCCATGAGTCAGGGGTGAAAGTATTATTTGACCAGCCAACCTATCTAGTTAACAAACTTGAAATAAAGTTAAAGGGAAAAAATCAGCTTAGAATATGATGTTTGACTGTGGTTTCCATTTGGTTGGAGGGAATGTTTACAAGCTAGAAGTCCACAGAAAAGCTGCAAGATGTAAGTCACTTGCTTGAAAATAAAAAAATGAAAGAGGCAAGACAATATGCTGTGGTCTGTTATCTATGAGGGCTTCAGCTGAGTGCATAAAGCACTAAAAGTCTTGTTTAATACTGGGATGCAAGGTTGATAAATATCAGATAATGTAAGGAATCTGAGAAGAACATAAACCAAGTGAGATGAACTACATTTAAAGGATTACAGAGGGATCAGTTGTCCAGGGAGGCTGGGACTATGGAGAAGGCGTTCTTACCTGAGATAGCTCAAGAAACTGTTGGAAGAGTGTATGGATGTCAATAAATGTATCAGGTGATGTGATAGTATGGTAGGCAATAGAAGTATGTGTGTGTGTGTGTGTGTGTGTGTGTGTGTGTGTGTGTGTGTGTGTGTGTGTGTGTGTGTGTGTGTGTGTGTGTTTTAAAGATAATTGCTTTGCACTGTATCATTCTTTTGTAGACTATATCAAGTTGTGCCCAGTTTTACAGAGAAAACTAGTTAGGATGAAAACTAGTTAGTTAGCAATATGGGATTATATCATAGGTCAAGAAAATGTTGGGAGTAGGGTCCCCACTCCCTTACCTTGTAGTGAATGTACTCCCTGGTGGAATGGGGGATATTTTACATAACTTTCTTCCTGCACAAGGTTACTGACTTTTTTTTGGACAATACTGCTGTAAATACAGTGACTGACTACAGTAAGGTCACATGGATATTTGATCTCTGTAGGACATTTGCCATGGTTCACCTTCATGTTTAGGACTTATTCTTACACCTATTCTAACCTACCTCAACAGTATACTATGCATTGTTCTGTAAATACTATTTGTTACTATGTGTAACCTGCATTATGTGGTAAAGTGCTTCCCTAAAGTTATGTCATAAGCAATGTTATGGGTTCTGCTAATAAATATTTTTTATGATACTCTCATCCAATGTTGCAGCATTTTTTGCATGTTTGCTTGATTCATGTCAGCAATTACATAAATAAATAAATAAATAAATAAAACATCCCATTCTTGACGACTTGACTGAGTGATTTAATTTGCCTGAGTTTATGAATACTAACAGTGCAAGAGATGAAAAGCAGATCTCCTACATAGAGTATTTAACAGTATCATATACACAACAGTATAATACCCGTGGTGGTGGTGCTGCGGTAGCGTTGTCGCCTCACAGTAAGACGCTGTCCAGTTCAATTCTCAGCTAGAGCGTCTTCTGCATGGAGACATGCTTGAATGGGCGTACCTTTGTTGAAGGTTGTGCGTCAGGCCTGGCAAGCCGGTACGTAAAAATCAACTGCCAATCATTAGCGGACCGGAGTTCTGCTGTGGTGACCCCTAACCGGGAAAAGCCGAAAGACACAAACAATATACACAACAGTATAAAAAAGACATAAACAGTAACAGAAAGTACAGTTATGTAAGTAAACTTACTATAACAGTAGATGTTCATCTGGTCACTGCTGCAATAGCCTTAGCTTTATGGGTTACATTGTACCAAGGATATAACTGCTGGCCAGCTTAAAAGTTTCAGAGCACCTTCCACATTCCCAAACTGTCATGCAGCTCAAGTTGAGATGACTAAAAGACAAGTGTAGAAGTGAAGCCTTTCAGAGAATTCCTGCTAGAAGAGAGAGATAGAAAGGCTGATCTCTGAAAGGACAATGCTAGGAATAACAAAAAGTGAATGCCTACACCCTGGCATAAAAAAACCCACCAAAAAGTAAGGAGGATGAAGGGAAGGAGGGAGTGGTTACTATAGCAGTGATCATTTGAACATCTACTGTTATGGGAAGTTTACTTACACAACTGTACTATGTTCATCATGTTGATCACTGCTGAAGTAGCCTTAGTTATATTGGTAGATTACCTTAGCTAACTACATTTGAGAGGTGGAAGGAGAAGAGTCCAGAAGCACCTGGAGAACGGTCCTAGCAAAGCTTGATCTGGACCTAGAGAAAGAATCAAGCTTATAGTGCTTTGAAAAAGTATGTATAGAGGACCAAGTAGCAGCTTCTAGAATACTTCTAGAATCCAACACTTTCCAAAAAGCCATAGATAAAGCCAAGGCCCTGGTAGACTGGGCCTTGACCATGTCTTGAATAGTTTTGTTATGGTGAGAATAAAAAAAGGTAATAGCTTTAGACAATCATTTGGAAATAGTCTGTTTTGATACAGGTTGTCCTTTCCTTCTTTTTACCTTCACAAGAAATGAACAATTGATCTGAAGATCTGAAAGATTTAGTTCTGTCAAACTTGTACCTGAGTTGTCTGTGGACATCCCAGGTATGGGGAATCCTTTCTTTTTCATTTTTAGGTTCAGGAAAGAAAAAAGGGGAGGTGGATAGTTTGGCTTAAAGTAAATTTAGATATCACGTTAGGCATAAAAGTGGGATTAGTTCTCAAACAAACCCTGCCCATATGGAAAATACGATAGGGTTGCCTCACAATTAGAGCTACAACTTATATACCCTTTTTTGCAGATGTCAGAGCAATCAGTAAAACTGTTGTCTATGTAAAGAACCTCAGGTCAGCCAGATTAACTGGTTAAAGTGGAGCAAGTGTTAGTTTCACTAACACAAATTTAAGATCCCAAGGAGGGGGCACCAGTTTTCATGGAGGCCTCTTATGCAAAACCCCTTTCAAAAACATTTTGACATGAGACTGCATTGAAAGAGGAGGATCCATTGGTAGGCATGCTGAAATTTTACCTCTCAACTGTCCAGATTTTTTCAGAATGTCTAGATTTTTGCTTCATATTTTTGGTCTCTTAATCATAAAATGTGTGGTTTTCTGGCAATTCACTTAGGATTGAAGTCAGTAAATAAAGACACATTTCAGTTTCAGACTTCATATTATTCATAAAATATATGTCAACACAAATTCTGTTATTCTACCAACTTTCTAAGTTTATAAGTGCAATATTTAAAATCTGTCCCTATTTTTGGTCTTCTGTCCTCTAATTACTTTAGGCTTTGTACAGATTTCTTGTGCTAGGAAGCTGAGAGATATGGCTTAAATGGACAATAAATAAACCTTGATAGAGGAATAGGGTCTATATTATTTGAACGAAGATTTCTAACTTCAAATACCATATGGACAACACCATATGGTCAAAGTTAGAAAACGTCGAATACGGAAAAAAAAAAAGCAAAAATGTCACCTAAGATGTTAAAGCAGGGAGGCAAGCCCCCTACACCCCCACGCATCTTCCCTTTACCACATTATAGTGCGGTCTCGGAGTTGTTATATTTAAAGAGTGAGGGGTGCAGGGGAGCTTGCCCCCCTTGCCTACAACCCTTAGTTTAGGGTTTAGCGTTTTCTTTTTTTTTTATTTCCGAATTCGAAGTTAGAAATCTTCATTCAAATACTATAGACCCAAGGAATAAGGAAGGTCATAGGATAATAATTCACACAAATATTGTAGAACCAGAGAACAACTAGCCCTGAATGGGTGCTAGTTACGTTGTTGGTTCCAGCTAGAAAGCCTTTTCCATTTCTTAATATATGATTTTCTAGTAGCAGGCTTCCTTAACTCCATTAGTACCTGTTCTACATCCTGAGTAAACAGGTGACTAAAAGGAATTAAGTGAAGTTGATTGATGCTGGAGTGTATCAAACACCCCTGTTATTGTGTGAGTAGATCTATTCTATGAAGAAGCTTGTTGTAATTGCACTTGGCCATTTCCAAAAGAAGGGAGAAACATAGTTGCCTGGGCCAGAAGGGAGTCACCACAGAGATCTTGGTGGATTCATTCTGAATCTTCAGAA
Source organism: Protopterus annectens (assembly GCF_019279795.1). Taxonomy (NCBI): domain Eukaryota; kingdom Metazoa; phylum Chordata; order Ceratodontiformes; family Protopteridae; genus Protopterus; species Protopterus annectens. Next base: position 683,966,531 of record NC_056733.1, read on the forward strand.
GTACCCTGGATATTAGTGAAAAGGGTGGAAAAGCATGCAGGAACATTCTTGTCCAAGAATGGAAAAGACATATAACTTCCAGGCCTTTTTGCACTGAGTCCTGGAACAGAATCTTACCAGTTAATTATTCAGAGATGAGGGAAAGAGGTCTACTTGAAGAACTCCTCACAGATGGATCAAATATTGGAAGACTCCTGATCTAAGTTACATTTCAGAGAGTCTATCCTGGTTCTGCTCAGCTTGACTACCATACAGTTTTGCTCTTGTGTAATGTAGGATACCTGTAGAGTGAGGCTGTGCTGTGAAGCTATATCCCAAGCTAACATGGCTAGTCTGGAAAGGGGGTATGACCAGGTTCTCTCTTGTTTGTTGATGTACCACATGACTGTGGTATTGTCTATACCCATTTGAAGAGGTTTAGGGGATCAAAGATAGTTCAGAGAGTTGAGTGCCTTGATCAGGGGAAGCACTTCCTTGATATTTATGTGCTTGTGTCTATACTTAGTGTCCCAAACCTCCTGCACATTGTCCCCTCCTGAATCTGCTCCCCAAGCAAAGTCCAAGGAGTCTGTGGTGACTGACTCCTTTGGAGTATGGAGGGAGAAGGGGAGACCCGGTCTTAAAGAAATCTGTTGCCACCACCAAAATAATCTCCAGCACTGGGATTTGAAAATAAAGTGTGCTGATGCTGGGACCCAAGAGATTTCAGATATCACTGTATTTTTCTCATGTGGAGTCTTACCACAGGTATTATGAGAATCATAGATGCCATGAGACCCAAAATGCTAAGGTATTTCATCACAGTGACTGAAGTCTTGAGTGGAAAGCCTTAGAAATAGATCTAGTTAAAGGTCTATTTTTCCTCTGGAAAAAAGCTGTTGGAACTGAGGTGTCTAGCTGATATTCCAGGAACACAATCCTATGCAAAGGAGTCAAGAACAATTTCTGAATGCTTTGGAATCTCAGCTTGTGTAAAAGATCTGTCACCCAAGAGAGACAGAGATCCCTGACAGTTTAAAAAAAGAGTCTGCAAAGATAGGCAAATCATCTAAATATGGAAAAATGTGGATACAATGTAGCCTGCAATGAGGTATAACTAGAGCTAGACACTTTGTGAACATTCTTGGTGTAGCGGATTTTAAAAGGGTAAGGCAGAGAACTGATAATGTGATCCAAATACACCAAACCTTAAGAAATACCTGAAGTCTGTATGAATAGGGATTTAATGATAAGCATCTTTTATGTTTAGCTTTATCAAGAAACTTGAAAGAGGAAGAAAAAGTAACAGATTATGAAGTGACATCATTTTGAATTTGTGAACTATCACAAACAGGTTTAGGAAAGAAAGATGCAGAACTGGTCTCCAAGAATTTTATTTCTTTGGCGCTACAAACATCCTTGAATAAAAACCTTTCTACACCTGGGAAGAAGAAACTGGTTTTACCACTCTTTGGGGCAGCATGTAATGAAGAAGTGGTGGAAACAAAAGAGATTGATATGGAGGGTGAGGAATGGCCCTCTGGAAAGGAAGAATTTCCTTCACCTGCCATCTGTAAACTTGCTGAATAATTTTCACATTTGTCTGAAACAATCTGTTGCCAAAGAGAAAAGTGGAGATTCAGACTTTCTGGAAGAAAAAAAGTGGTCAAAGGGAGAGGTTCACAAGGTCTCTTGAGTAGCCATTCAAACTTGTTGTACTGTTCTTAGTTTTGGGAGGTTCAAGACTTATTTTGGAACCCCCCCCCATGCCATTTCTTCTTAAACGTCTGTTTACCTGCATTTTGTTGAGACTGTTTATTTTGCTTTTTGCCAAAACTGATGAAGAGAAAGAAAATCCCTTAGAAATTTTGGAAAAGGAGGGCTGAAAAATCTTACAAATTCCTGGATCAGCTTGCCTCTTACATCACATGTTTTGATCACCTTTGCAAAAGAGGTGCCAAACAGTAAATCTACATCCAAGGGAAAATTTAATATCTATTTTTAATATCATCTGGGAGGTTCTTAAGAGGCAGTCATGCAAACCTCAGAACAGTAGCAGTGGCCCTAACCCTGGTAGAAGTATCTGAAGTGTCATACACACACTGTAAACAATGAGTAGTGACCTGTGCAATAGAAAAAACTAAGTTATTTAAAGCAGATTTTACTCACAAGAAGAAACTGCACATACAACATTTCTCATACTTTCACAATTTGTTAGAACAAACTTTAATATATGAGTCTGGCAAATCAAAATTTTGAAAATCAAAGTTGCAGAAATATACACTTTTCCCCATATCTGTCAATAATTTGCCCATCCTTATCAGAAAGAATAGGATTGGAATAAACTAGATGTTTAGCAGCAGTGGGATTGACTAGTGGTATAGCTGCTGGGTCAGGTTTAGGAACAGTGTAGAAAATATAAAAGACTGATGAACTTTATACATTCTATCTGCCTTCTTAGGAACAGCTGGCTGACTATCAGGAAAACTGCAAGTAGTAATACACACATCCTCTAAAGCAGAAGCATTGCTGGTTCAATTAACACCCTGGGCCAGTACTATCAACCAGTGCCCCACTCCCTCAAGAGCCGTAAGTGATTGGTTTATTACACTTAGATCTATGGATCTACACAGAAATAAATGGGCATTCCTTCTACTGGCCAGATACATGACGTACCCCCCCCCCCTTAGCCTAGTCATTTGGGTCCCATTTCTGTGACCTGCCCCAAGCCTTCTTTAACAGGTTTTATTTTAAAAAAATATTATTTTAAACTGTAGCAAACTGCTTGATAAAAATGTAGCAAACAGTTGCTACAGTTTATACCTGCCTGCATGGAGTGCTTCAGCATTCACATTTTAAAGCAGGTATTGCATTAAGAGCAATTGGGACAGGTTGATCACACCCCAACACTTTGCTCCTGGGACAGCTATCCCCTGTCTTGCCCTAGCTATGCTACTGCTATAAAGCAGACAGAACAGGAGCAATGGGTGTAGGATCTGGAAAAATCCTTCTGTAACAAATGTTAGTGTTCTCCCACTGAAAATACTAGCACATTTTGCCAATAGTCTCAGATAAAGAAAAATCCCAGCAGGGAGAATGAGAAACTGAGCACTCCTCTGAGTCTGAATCAGAAATCTAAGGGAAAAAAATCCAGTATTCTTCCTTGCATCTTCCTGTTCAGACTGAGAATCTTGAATCTCTTCCGGAAAAGAGGACTCCCACTTTCTTTTACCAGAAACTAATATATGAGAAGGATCAATAGCCTAAATTAAACCTTGAGCCAGACCTAGTAAACTACTAGCCAAAGGAAATTGTGGAGTATATACTTGCTTGGTTTTCTGTTTCTGTTTGAGAGGTAAAATGCAGCCAACAGTGTTACTAACGGCAGCAGCAGCAATCCCAGATAAGAGCACAACATTCTGACACAACAGGGAAACCTTCTCTGCTCCCTCTCCAAGGACTGACAACAGATGCTGTACCTTGCACACTGAGGGGACCCCAACAGCTGCAGAGGATGTGGCTAATCCCCAGTCCATAGTGGCTGTAGGTGTTACACCAGAGGGATCGAAGGTAAAAGATGAGTGGGCTGAGGTACAACAAATGGTCACAGCAGAGTCACCCACCTGAGGCTGACACAAATTGCTAACCTGCTATAGTGGCAAATACTGTTTGCTTGATTGTTTTCTTTTTGTGGCTGGAAGAAGGACTGACCATGGAACCAGTAGTCTGTTCCACGGTCAAGCTAAAATTGGAGCGCCTCTTTCCCGAGGAAGATTGGCAGTAGTTGCAAGTAAGCACTACCAGTCCACAAAAGTTACTTTTTGACAGAAAAACACTGTAGAAAGCATTTTAAAACACTATGCCAACTCCACCAAAGTAAAATAAACACAATTTCTCCACAAAGTGTTTTCAGTTATTTTATGCCACTTTTAAGCTGACAGAGAAAATGAGCACTCTGTTTAAAAGTATGTTACAGTCTTGAAACATTCAGTTAAAATACAACACTCCTAGCTTTAAAATAACTTTCCCAAAGAAGAAAGTAATAAAAGAAGAAAATAAAGACAATTTAAATAAAACAAGAAAATAAAGAAAATGTAAGATGTCTCCCAAAGGGAACTTGTATGCCCAGCAGAGGAAAGCACAAGCTGATCATCAATCCTGTGATCTAATCAATCAATGATTTAAATTCCCCTGGCTCACCTCACATTGTAACAACTACAGCTTAAGGTCACATTATTTTTAATTAACAAAATTAGGTATTTTAGTAGGGAATTTAGTGCAGTTGGAATCATGGCCAGCATGTCGGATTAACCTTAAATTACCATAAGAAAATAATGGCAATGTCATTCTAATCTGTCAGCAGATGCCATTAAATAATAGGTAGCATCAGACTGACCCACTGTCACAATGAATAGAATAATCATCTCAGTCCAAAATATATTAATGAAGAATGCTTACTTAATTTAACCATGGTATCAGCTACAAAAGCAGTTCAGCAGACAAAGGGGCAAACTAAAGTGTAAAAGGGACATATAGGAGGACGATTTAAAATAAAGTTGATATAATAGCTTGAAAAGATAGACAACTTAAAGGCATACATGAATCATGCATTTCTCAACATTCAGTCCAAAGCTGCAGTATGGCAAGGAATTATTTGAGCTCTTTCCAGTCTTATGTTATATATTTATTTTCACTCCAGATGGGAAAGTCAGGCTGACAAAACTGAATGATGTTTCTGCTTCTTCCACTCACTCAGGCTTCACTTGACTAACCACTCACTATTCTTTTAAAGTCTTATTCTGAGTATAAAATACCATTTCAATCTCCAAGGCTACTGAAGACATCATCATTTCATGCATCTTTATGATAGAGCGGTAATCATAAGTAAATTTGTATAATTACTTAGTGTATTACTGTGTGTATATCATTAAACTATTATTTTATCATGAAGTGTTATTTGCAATCTGGCTACCGTAGCACAGACACAGAAAGGGTGTCAGCAGGTTCAAACTGAATTTGCTTTTTCTTTTGTTTATAATAATCATTTTGTACACCTGCAAGCTGATTCTTCTGTGGGCAGGCTGATTATCTTCTGTTCAAGTAGCAGGTGTGGACTGCTTCACCCTCCTTTGTACCCCAATTACCCAGCCAGTTCTGGATCATTACATTTATGTCCCTCACACCATGCCTCCTCCCCCACAACTTATTACCTCCCACTTAAAGCATGCACTCAACCATATCTCAGATCAACAAAATCTGAAACAACAATCTACATACACTACTCACCACTAGAAAATATGACCATAACAATCTTACAAACTACTCCTTTACAATTCTCTACTAAATATACTGCAGTACCAATACTGGCCATTACCTCACAGGCTCCACAAGTCCTGGCACCAACCAAAACCATACCAACAGACAATTCGCTTGCCCACAAAGTACACTCCAGAAGAATACACACACACACACATATATATATATATATATATATATATATATATATATATATATATATATATATATATATATATATATAAAGAACAGTTTCACAGAGTAACTCTAAACATTCTCCCATTTCTTACATTTACAAGTAAATGACAAATATCTCACTATGTCACCAAGCTATAAGTGAGTGGTGCATCTCCATGTAGAGGATGGAGGGGAATTCCAGATATGGGTGCTTACTCCATATAAGGCATCTGCCAAATAAGGAACCATGGATTGTAATGCCAATGGTGGGACAGCATAGTGAGGCATGAGGTGGTGTCCCTGCCTTTATAAAATGCCACATCCTGTCTCCCCATTCTGTCGGGGTGAGTGCAGGCCTCTTTAATTTTGAGTAAAAGTCTTTGAATGAGTCTCATACAGAAACGTTTGCCAGATGAAGGTTTGAAGTCCTCTGGTGATTACAGTACCCAACTAAATCATGGAAGTAAAATGGCAATATGACAAAATGATGGTGCTGGATAGGTCTGGTACTTTTAGGGGTTCTGGGACTGATGCTACTAGAGAACAGGAACTTTTAGCTGGTACTACTGCTGAATCTGACATAACTGACGTTAAGCCAGTTACTGAACTGTCTGAAATGGATGCCTGCAGAATGCTTACTCAGAGAATGAACCTATGAAAGGAAGTAAGAATTGCCACTAGAAATGTACAAATCCTATACCAGGCTGGCAAAGTAGGCAATGTGCTGAATACATGAAAAGATGTAATACAAGTCAAAACAAGATGGACAGAACAGGGGATGTTTAGAGCCACATCAGAACTAGTTATTTTATCAGGAGGAAATGAACATTAAATAGGAGTCATGTAGGTATTTTAGTATTGTAAATGGTTTGTCCTGTAAGTCTTGTGTTCCAAAAAAATGATAAATTTAAGACAGAAATATTTTGATGTAGTACTTGTAGTGTGTTTTTTTAAGTATGTACTAAATAATAAAGAGATTAAAATGAATGCAAAAATGTGTAAAATTAAAAACAAACAGTTACATGTTTTATTCAAATGATAGTCTATGAAGATAGATTTAATTGTCAGAATGTTAAGTGGTAAATTGGCCAAATTAAAAGACAAGTTAAGATCTGGATATTAGATCATATTAGAGATGTTAGGAATAATATATTTGTTAATTGTATGACAGAACATGCATGGACATGATGGCAATTTTGATCATTTTAATTTTTTAGTTTTGACCTGTGTATATTTCCAAAGAGTAGGGACAGGAAAATAAGTGTATTTTAAAATGCAATGTTGTGATGCCCAGAGAGCTGAGTCAAGTGCTTTCTTGGCAGTGCTTGTTATGATATACTTATTTTCTCTTACTTTCTCTTTTTTTTTCTTTCTTCCTTGAGAATTTGGATTTAAATGTTCTCTTCAGAAGTTTGTAAATTGAAGGTATAAATGAACCTCTAAGTAATGAATGAAATAAATAATTACATGGAAGAACTTATTTAAAGATTTTTGATTTCATTGTTTAAAGTTTTGTTCTCTATGAAGATATTTACTGAGATGGCAGGAGCTTCATTAAATACATCATTTTATTATAATTTCCTTGCTGCCTTTTTAAAGTGTTTCTTAGAATTATTATTATTTTTTTTTTGTGATGAAGTGTGGGAGGTTTTGTAATATGATAGTAGTAAGTTTGGTTGGCTCACACAAAGCATTGTAAGAAGAAACAATTGGAGATATGGCATTGGAATTTGTGAAATTATTGCAACAGTGTCAAGAAAAAATGAGTCTAAATCATCCTCTTTTAGAATCAATGCCAGATGTGAACATGTTGTCAACTCAATCAATATTTGAGAGGTTGAGTTATCTCAGAAAAAAGGAATATAATACATTTTATGATAGAGTTTCATTACATCAATATTTGAATATAATAATAATAATAATAATAATAATAATAATAAATAATAATGAGAGGCTTATGTACAAATAAAGGATTGGTGTTTCAGTTTCCTCTGTAAGATATTGAATTGTGGGAGCACTGAGTCAATGTCAGTTTAAATTGCACAAAAAGTAGATTACAATTTTATTTGAATATGATTATCACAGGCATGGTTAGCTTGTTGATGAGATCAAACAATTAGAGACAGACTTAAAAATGAAGTGCACATTGATTTTTAGAAAGATCAATTAAAGCCATGCAAGATCAATGTTTAAGGATGGAGGAAGCAATCATAAAAAGAAAAAAAATTATGAGTAATCACGAAGATCATAAAAATGAGAAGATTTTGTATGGTAAAGGAAAGCCTTATATGATCATGTGATTAATCTTCAACCAATCAAATAGCACACACTATGAGTGAATGTAGTGTGGCATATTCTTTTGAGGAGGTCTAAAGTCATTCAATGTCATTTGAAGATGTGGGGGGATAGTCAGACAGTAGTGCCACTCACTGTAACACCAGAATCATTGAAAAGTGGAAGTTTTCATGAGATTCCCAGGAGGTGGAGACACAATTAGGTATATTTCAAACTTTGATTTTAGATCTTTACAAGTAGTTCATTTTTTTACCTTGTTTTTGATGATTCTGCTTATAGTCTCCTGTCTCCTGGCTTGACTTTTGTACATGCTGTATTTCCTGTTTGGGATAAGGTTCACCTTGAATTATACAAGACAGGCAGAAAAGTGAGATTATATTTATTTATTTATTATCCTTTGTTGACTGGGCTAGTCCCACTAAGGCAGTGACCTCTTTTTATGGGATATCAGAGGTGGTATTTATACTGCTAGCGGAAATTTGGCCAAGACATCGGGGACCTCCCTTACTCTTTTTGATAGTTGATGTAGGCTCTTTTACATCCACTTGAGCTACCATTAAATCAAGCAAATGGGACCTTGGTTTAACATGTCTTCCAAAGGACCAATTTTGGACATGTAAACTTGTTAACTGAAAGCTCAGTTTCTTGAAGAAAGGGGTATTTTCTTACTACATGCTCTGTGAAGAATATTTTGGTCATGGACATTTCAAACCATTATACTTATTCTTATCAAGCAATGTTTAACAAACTTATTTTGCCTCTGAAAATGAAAATGTTTAATGGTTGGAAAAGATATAAAAGCTAAAAGTATGTTTCTCCAGCTAAGAAGAAATGTTTATGTTAACATTTTTGAAAATCTTCATGGACAGGGATTGCTCACTGTATTTGTTGAGCATATTAGGTAAAAAAAATAATTTAAGTGAAAATGAATGTACAGAGTTGAAAAGGTTATGGTAAAGCTGGCAAAGGTTGAAAAGTTATGATTCTAAACAGAAATACTTATTTGAACACGTTATACTATAGTTAAAGGTATATATGGATATAAACAAATATGTGGTGTCTGTGTACAATAATTTAATGAAGCATTATTAGCATTGTTAAATAGAGGAGAACAACTAGGCTTTCTCTTTAAGTATTTTAATAATCCTCCTGGAAGACCAATTCTGTTTGTTATTGCAGATATTCAGGAGATGAGTGTTTCTTATTAGATAATATACTGTATGGCTTTGTAAGTAAAACAGAATCATATATTAAAATATATTAAAAATAAACAGTCTCAAAAGTTAAGGTGATTACTTGAAATATTATTTTTTGTTGAATGTGTTTACATACAAAAGGTTTATTTTCTAATATTCCTTATGCTTTTAGTCTTAGTTCAGTAGATTATTTTAGGTGAAGGGCATTTTTGTCTTTTATTGTATCACATTTACATTTTTATTTAACACATAATATTTTTAAGTTTGAAAATAAGTTGTGAGCCAGATTCTAAAATAGTTGCTGTCAGTGTAAGTCGCCCTAATTCTGAAAGACCTGCTGTCAGTTTAAGTGACTTACTTTGGTGTGAGGCCTATTTATAAACAGGCTTACTACAGGAACCAGATTCCAAAACAACTGCTCTTGAAGTAAGTGGTCACGTACAGTGAGAGCAAGTCTTTTGGATTCAGGGCCTGGAGCTTCAAAAGCTTAAAGCAGTTACAGAAGCTCCTTTAGATCCTTTTTTATGTCTCAATGCTTTTTGTGGCAGCTTTTGAAATATAGCATATTTATTGAACTGATTATTTCAGTGAAAATGTTGCTTTATATCTTACACATACAGGTGATTTGCTGTTTTATAGAAAAGTATTAAATCTGCAGCTGTTAATTCTGTTTCATTTTTAAAAAAGAATAGTTCTAGTATTCATTTTTGTCTCAATAATTTTGCATTACAAGGTTGACTTTTTGGATATTTCCTTATTTGGTAAACAGGGCAAAACTAAAGTCTAAATTATTTAGAATAGAGACTTTTTCATTTTTTTTCTTCATGCTAAAATTGTACAACCAGAGTACTTAATTAATTCACTGCCTTTAGATGATTTTATTTGAGCCAGATGAAACACCGCTATTTTTGAATAGCTTATGAATATATGTAATAAAAAGGAAAGTAAAATGGTCAGTGAAAATATAAACCTCATGTTTTGCAAAAGGCTAAAAATTAAACTGCAGAAGATATCTGCTATTTTAGAAATGTGTGTAGATCTGGTTAATGTTAATGGGCCAAAAGGAACACAAGGGGATGCAGTTTATTGTGTTCTGAGGTATACCACTTTCTGGAAGTATTTTATTAATATAATTAAAAAAGAATGGGAAAATATCGAAGTTTGATCAAGTATTAAAATACCTGATTCCTAAGTATCCAATTTTTTTCTTTCTCTATGACATTAAATTTGAATGAGTAATTGTCCTGTAAGTCTTTTATTACAAAAATGATAAAGTTAAGCTAGGAATGCTTTGCAGTAATACTTGTAGTGTGTGTATGTGTATTTGTGTACTGAGGATTAAAGAGATTAAAATGAATTAAAAAAAATATAGAATAAAAGCCATTGACACATCTTGGTCATGTGGTAGTGTATGGACTAAGATGTTAAGTGTACACTGGTCAAACTCAAAGACAGGTTAAGAATCAGCTGTTAGAGCATATTAGAAATGTTAGGAAAAAGAATTTAGCAAATCCTATTCTCAACATGAATGGGATTATCACAATGATAATTTTGATAATTTTGTTTTTTTCAGTTTTGGATAGTGTGTGTTTACAGAGGGGGAGAGCATTGGCTCTTAATAATTTAGAAGCTAAATTTATTTTAAAATACAATTTTATGATGCCTTGAGGGGTGAATCGTGAGCTTCCTTGGCAATATTTTTGTTATGAAATTATTGTTTTCTCTGATTTTCTCCCCTTTTTTTCTTCCCTGAGAATTTTTTATTTAAATGTTCTTTTTTGAGTTTTGTGAACTAAAGATGTACATAGATATTCCTTTAAGTAAGTAAGTAATTATTTGGATGAGCTGATGGAAGGTATTAACAGATTGTTCATTTCCTTGTTTAAAGTCTTGCTCCTTATGATGGCATTTGCCAATGTGCTAGGAGCTTCATTAAATATATATTTATTTATCTTTGTTTACCACTAAAGTCCAACTGGATAATACCTATTTTCAGTGCAGGCCCAGGGAGAAAAGCTCCATTTGCTTTTATTGCATTATACTAAGTTCCAGTTAAACACAGAGTAGTTGCATTTCTATTTACATTTATACACAAACAGTAGTTACATTTATACATACTAAGATTTTACAGAGGTGGAAGTTACTAAAGAGAAAGCCCACACACAACTTAGTGGATTGTTTAGTCAGCAGTTATGTATAAAACTGTTTTGTCATTTCAGTGAGAGGTTGAGTGTATTCTGTTTAAGAAGAGTTCTTGGAGAGTATTGTACAGTGAACACAAAGTCTCAACCTTGAGATGAGCATGTACAGGACCAAGACTGGTTAATATGTTGTTTAGGAAATGGTTTAAAATGATTACATTTGTTTGAGAGTTTTATTTGTGTGGGGATACTATTCCAATGTTTAGCAAAGTACTGGGAGTAGAGTGAGTCTTCTGCAACATTATTTGACTTATTTGTAAGTAGTAAGAATTTGATACTAGAGCAGAGGTCCCTTGTTCGACAGGAGATCAGTAATAAGTTATGCAGTGCAGGGCATTTTTCTGGATGATGAATGAGTTTGAATATACTTTTATTATTGTTTCCTTGTTGCCTTTTTTGAAGTGTTTCTAGGTTTGCCAAATGCTGCATTTTTATTTCTGCTGAAAGCAAGGTAATGCCTACTGAGTCATTCTTGTGTAATATTAAGTGCTAATAGAAAAATGTTGATATCAACAGGCTTAAGGAAAAAGCTCACAAGTTTGCACTCATTTGTATATTCAATGGGCAAACAATGGAGTCAAGTCTGGCACCTAAGAAAAATGGCATTGAAAATGAGTGACCCTGGGACATCCCCTTGAGTGAAAGGGGTGATGAGGATAGAAGTCATCCTATTCTCACCTGCTGTGTATGATCATGTAGCTCGATGCCGACCCAAGTTATTACATCTTCAATTACCTTCAGAGTCAGGAATGTATCTATGCTTCTGTTATAGAATACAGTGTCAAATGATTTAGCCAGGTTTTGGTAAGCTGCGTGGATAGATATGTCTACATTCAGGCCAGTGATCACACTCTCAGAAAAATTATGATGTTACACATACAATTTCTACCTCTGACAAAACCATGCTGAGTTCTGTCATTATGAAGATTTTGTATCTGCCTGTCTGAATGAGTTCCATGATGATTCTCTCCACCACCTTACTCAATATTTATTTATTTTATTTACATTTGTTTACCGGGATTATCCACAGGGCTAAGAATAATTAGCCCCTTTTCAGTGGAGACCCAGGGAGAATACTCCAACAATCAACATGACAAACAATAAAAATGTCAAAAAATTAAGCAATATAGAATGGGTACACATAACCTTAGCCTAAAAATCTTACTAGTAATAGAGTACAATAATATGTGCAAAATGTTTGAAGACATACTCATAGGAAGTAAGGCGAAAAAAAAAGAAAAGGTAGCAGTGAAAAAAATACAACAGGTGTATAATTGCATTTGAAACATATCAAAATAGCAAATAATTGCAAGAGTTAATATCTTCAATAACTATAGATAAGATTTTCAGATAAGTAGGTAAAATAGTTCATGACTAGATTTGGAGTGAAAAAACATAAGCCCATCAATTAGGGTCTAGCAAGTCGAGAATGAAGGTAAATGTTAGTTAGCAGTAGTAGCACTGACAGTAGATGTCACATGGAAATTGTGCTGACGGACAAGAACAATTGTAAGATTGAGACAAAGTGGATGACATGTGAGCTTGGAGAGGTACAGGAGAGGAGTAAAATTAATAGGTCAGAGGTAGCAAACTGAAAAAAAGTGGGTGAAAGTAATGCTGTGGAAGCATTGTTGTGAAATATAGAGCCTAGAGTAATTATCAGAGCAGATTGGTAATAGACTGGCAGACGTACTAAAAAACAAATGAAGTAAAAACTGAGGGGTAGTTGGAAAGGAAAGTGGAGAGGGTAAGAGGGGAGGGGAGGGTAAGGTAAGTTTCAGTGAGGGGGATAAAAAGAGAAAGCAAGAGGGGGAAATTTTGAAGAAGGAATTAGAGAGAATGTTTAAGAAACAGGGTGAAAAAGGGGGTAGTAGAGAAGGGATTGCTCATCCAGAGTTGGTGCAATAGCATAACCATTTCTTTGTAAGGTGTTGTTTCAGAAGTGTTTTAAACATTAATGCAGTGTTATTGTTGATGATTGTTCGGGGTATGGAATTCCAGATTTTAGATATCTTGTTTGATATGAGGGAGTCACCATGACAATTGTTGGATTTAGTTACTTCTAGAAATAGTTTGCTGGTTGTTCTTAGGGATCTCTTGGTGCTTTAGGAGTGAATCAGGTCTTTTAGAGCTGTGCAGTTGATAGACTGCAGAAAGATATTATGTGTGAAATTTAATTGGTTGAATGTTAGTAGGTTTGGAAATTCCAGACATTTTAGTTAGTGTAGTGCATTACAATGGTGTGATCTGTAGGGGAAGACATTGGCAAAGTTTGTTGTTTCGTTATAGCAAGATTCCATCTTATTTAGGTCTATTTTTCCAAGATTAGTGAGTATAGGTGAGGCCTACAGCAGGGAGAAGAGTGTGCTGGCTATAGATTTTTTGGTGCCATTAGTGAGGAAAGGTTTGACCCTATAGCATGGCCCTAGTTTAATGTGTACTTTTTTGATTGTAGGAGCTGTGTTTATCAGATCTGAGATTGTTATTGATAGTAACACCAAGGAGTTTAGTGTGTTTGACAGGTTCAATTTTAGTGTTGTTGATGGAGTGGAAGATGAAGGTCGGATGTAGAGAGTGATATTTTTTGTCAGTGAAGAGCATGAGCGATAGTTTTATTGTGGTTCAAGATAAGTTTTGTCTTGTCAAATTTGCTTTTAGCAAAGTTGCACATTTGGTGATATTGTAGGAGGAGTGGTGCATTTTTTGATTCTTGGTATTGGGTCCAGGTTTTGTTTCTTGATTTTAGGTATTGTATGGTTTCATTGGATAGCCAAGGTGTTTGTATGGGTTTAACACAGATTTTTCTGATGGTAGCTATGCTGTTAAGGATATGGATGAATTTGTGATTGAAGTACTGTATGGCTGTGTCTAGCGAAAGGTGTTTTAGTGGGGTCCAGTTACAGTTTTGCAGGAGGGTTTTAAAGATATCTGGAGAGAAGTGTTTCTTATGGTGAATATATTTGTAGACAAAGTTGTTAGAGTTGGTGTTGTGCTCTCTGTATACATAAGTAGGTAGGGGGTCACTTAGGTTGTCAGGGAGACAGCCACGTTGGCCATTGAGGGAGGGTTTATTTGTGAGCACCCAGTCTAGTATTGAATGTTTATTACTGTGTTTATCCACCCTTTTGGGGAATTGAATTAGTTGTGAGAAACCATGTAAGTTTATAACATTTGTGGGATTGTTGGAGGAAATGGTTGCCCAGTCAATGTTGAAGTCACCTAATATTATGGTTTCCAGAGTGTAAGATGTAGAACATCAGTGAAGTACGTCTTCAGTGATGGAAAGATTATTGTCAGGTGGAATGTAAATGGCTATAATAATGATGTGCTTGTTGTAGTTAATTTAGAGGTGGGAGATTAGAATTTTGCTATTGTTAGAGTTGGGTGGGTTGTTGGCCAACCTCTTAATTTTGAGGTTATCTTTAAAGATTATGGCAATGCCGCCAACTTTTCTATTGATTCTATCTTGTTGCAGGATGCTGTACCCTGGGGCTGTAATTTTGGTGTCATGTATGTGTGGTTTTAGCCAGGTTTCCATGAGTATAACTATGTCTGGGGAGATTGATGAAGAGTTGCATTTAATTCTGTATTTTGTTTAGGATACTTCTCATGTTCATGTTTAGGATAAGTAGATTTGAGCTTTTCTGAGGGGGGTGCATTAAGTTTGAAGTTTGTGTGGGAGGATGGGAGTAAGTTGGTAGTGATGTGGTTAGGGAGCTGGGATTGGGGTAAATGTCTCCACTTTGTTTCATGTGTGCTGAGTTAACTAGGAATAGATGGGCAAGCTCAGAAGGTGGCTTAGTAGTTATGAGTGATAGGGTTGATGTTTTCTTTGTGTAGATGTATTTGCAAGGGAAACGAAAGATAGTGGTGCTATTGAAGAGACTGCATGTAATAATAAAGTTGGGCACAGGTTGGAATGGGAGTGGGTTAGTTGGGGAGTAGGAGGTGGGGATAAAATAGATGTGATAGGTAATGAAGAGGTAAGTGGAGGTGAGCAAAATGCATAGTGTTAAGAGGTAAAGTAACATTGTGTGAGGTTAGTATATTAGTTATCCTACTGGGAGCTGGTAGAACCTTGTATAGCAGTGAGTACTAGAATGAGATGGAGGGACTGGCATAAAGTGAAATGATTTAAGTTGACAATTATAAAGTAGGTGTGATGTGACTGGAACACTTGGAGGTAGGTGTGGCCTGTGGATAAGTATAAACCTAAGGTTAGTGGGGTGGGTAGGAATGGGGGTGCAGGGTAGGTGAGAGGAGTGATCCAGAGTGTAGCGAGGGCAAACGGAGCAGGCTACCCCTGGTCCCCTATCTAGCAACCAGAAAACAATCAGCAAGGTAAGTTATCTGAACAGTAAAGAACTTGCAAGAGGAAAAATGGTACAGATTACAGTAAAAGGCAATTTGATGTAGTAGGAGTGTGCTTAGTGAGAGAGGAGGCAGTTAGAAGGGAGAGGGAAAGCAGTCTGGGAGAGAAGAGAGAGAGAAACCTAAAAGGGAAATGAAAAAAAGAAAGGAAAGAGGAAGGTCTGTAAAAATAGGTCTGGAGAGATGGAGATAATATTGCAGTCTAGGAAGGTTCAGTAAGTCAAGTACAGGGGTTAATTGCAAAAAGGAGATGTATACTGTCTGGGAGCTTGAGGATAGGAGGCAAACAGGGAGGGAGAGAGGGACTAGAGCAGAGAGAGGTGATGTATGAGAGAGATGTATGTTAGGAACTCAGTAACAAAAAAATTGAACAACCCACTTCAGGTTGTACATACATTAAACTGAGAGAGACAAAAACTCCTGCTTATGAGGTTAGGACATCCACCGGGAGACAGGTGAAGCTTTCCGTTGGGCTAGAGCTTGTCAGTTGTACTCTGAAAGGCACAATTGCTTGCAGTGACAGGTCAGAGAGGGATGTAATACCTAATAAAAGAAGAAAATAAATGGTTTAGAAATGATAAAAGACGCTGGTAGAATGCAATAACTATTCACCTGAGTAGTATGAAGGCTTAAGTGAGAAGGAGTCTGTGGCTGAACAGTGGGTAGGAGGTAGGGGGAAAACTGCACAAGGAGATAGATCAAGAGGCTAGGAAGTGGAATGTTGTAAAAAAAATAAAAAGCTGGCTAGAGTAGGAGAGATAGTAGCAGAAGAAAAAGTTAGATAAATAAAGGGACTAGAAAGTAGATTAGAATAAGAAATACTTAACAGTTCAGATGGGGTGTGAGCAGAGGAAGCTAGCTACAGTAATTGCAGTTTAAGCACCAAATAATCATGTTTGCTAGTAAGGCTGATCAGTGTGTGATTATCAGGGTTTTGTAAAAGAGATGAGATAATAGCCTATTTACAGATATTAGAAATATACACAGATTTTAATTTTTAATTACAAATGTGCATAAGAGAGTATTCCAGTCTAATTCTTATTGTTGACATCAGAACTCTTAGTATCTCTTCTGGTTCCATGGTCCTAGTGATTCTGACCTTACAGGATTGACAATTTCATATGCAATTTTAGGTGTGATATTGTTGCAGGCCTTAAGTGTGCTCTAAATCTCTATGCTAGTTATACCTGTTGGCTCTGTTATGGTGATATAATTTTGCTCTACATTCTTTTTTCTTGCTTTTCATTTTTCAGACATGGCTGTAGAAGGCAAGGCTGCAAATTAATAAATAAATTAAGTTTAAAAACTTTCATACACAAGCTGTGAAAGTGAAATATTGTACATAGGTTAAATAAGGTAGTAACTTGGAAACATGATTCACATAGTAACCGATGAGCTACTCCTGCTTTCCTTATGACGTATGTTGTCATTCAGACCAGGGAATTTCTCAGTTGCATAATAAAGGATCCACTCCTATTCTTTTGACTCAGTCACACTATTAATATCCCCACATCCAGTAGCAGGTTATATTAGAAATAAGATTTATTTATTTATTTTTATTTATTGCATTTGTTTACCAGGATGGTCCACTGAGCCTAATTGAGGCCATTTTCAGTGGAGGCCCGGGGAGAAAAGCTCCACATATAATGACAATACATAAAAGAAAATAACACACAATACAGAGTAAAATACAATTGCAGAGTATATACAGCCGCATTGCATTAAGGATAATATAATCTCAATGGTTCAATATTATATTAATAATTAAACAGCTTTATAAAATAATATCCTCCACAGCAAAAATTCTTAAGATTATAAAGGGGACTAGACTAGTAGAAATATGTCTTCTAATTTTAGGTAAGTATGCTAGGTTTCTATTTTTAAATCTCCATTAATTTTACTTATTGTAAAAAGTGTGTGTGGTACTTAAAGCAATATATATTACTTGCATAAAACTGCAATTAGAAAGAAGTTTAAAAACAAAAAAAAAATCATATAAATGGGTGAATAAATACACCAGTCTTATTAACTACTGGCACACCTCACAGTCGGAACACTGAAAATTGCCAAATTTGTGAATTCATTTATTTATTGCCTTTTGTTTACTGGGAAAGTCTAAATGGACACAAGTCCCATTTTCAGCAGAGGCCCAGGGAGAAAGGTTCCACATAAAATACTTTTCACAATGAATAACAGCAAGAATGAAACATTTTAAAGCATTACTTTGCAGGTAATATTGAGACACAATAGTAAAAATGTTTATTGTATAAAGTAGTAAAATATTATCCTATATGAAAACAAAGACATATTAACATGTAAAAGCTAGTGATACAAAAGTGATGATATTGCACACAGGTTCAGTATATCAACATAAATGAAGCAGGAACAGAAATAGAGGAGGAAACAGAATTGGAATTAGCATAAAATCAAGAAGTTCATGAGGGGAAGGTTCTGATACTGGAGTGATTGAAATAACATTAGACAGGAAAGAAGATGAGGAGGGTTAAAGAGGGGTTAGTAGAAGACAATTAGGGATAAAGGTTAGTTGGAAGAGCAGTTATGGAGGTAAAAGTAAGAGTAAAAAGAGTATTTAGATCATTAAGGTGAAAAAAGTCAGGCTGATATAGATATATATATATATATATATTGCTTTCTTGTAATTTGTATTGCTTTATTGTCTTCTTCTGTTGTGCATATTGTGGTGTATTTTCATTACACTGTATTTTAATTGTATTCTGTTTTTAATTACATATTTCAACTAGGAAAGAGACCAGAGCGGAGTCTCTTGTGAGTCACCCAGACATTAGAACAGGTCACTTAAAGTTAATTAACTGTATAATGTGGATGAAGCTTTAAGGGGTAAAATAAAAAATTTCAAGGCTTTACTGGAAAAGTTAACTCAGACTCTACCATACACTGATGTGAGGGAAATGTTTGCTTGTTTTTCTTACAGTGATTTCTTGTACTTGGTATTACTTTATTGACTTCTTCTGTATTTTGTTATATATTGTGGTGTATTTTCATTAAATTGGTTTTAATTGTATTCTTTTTCCATGTTATATATTTAAACTAGGAAAGAGATTAGAGATGTGTCTCTTGTAAGTCATACAGAAATTAGAAGAGTTCACTTAATTACATGTGAGCTGAGGGAGAAGCTAGGAACTAAACCATGTACTTAAGGGGTAAAATAAAACATTTCAAGGCTTTACTGAAAAAGTTCACTCAGACTCTGCCATAGACTGCTATGAAGGAAAGGTTTGTTTGTTTTTCTTATATTACTTTCTTGTAATTTCCATTACTTTATTGCCTTTTTCTATTTTGTATATTGTGGTGTGTTTTCATTACACTGTGTTTTAACTGTATTCATTACACTGTGTTTTAATTGTATTCTATTTTCTATTGCATATTTAAACTAGGAAAGAGAACAGAGCTTTGTCTCTTGTGAGTCGCACAGAATTTAGAGCAGGTCACTTAAGGTTATTTACCTGTGAACTGAGGTAGGAGCTAGGAACTAAACCTCAACTGTTTCTATAATTGCCAGCCCCTTATGTTAATTTGACCACATATTTCCTTCCCTCTACTCTTTCATTGGCTATTATCAGTAAGCACAAAATTATAATTTTGTGACATCACTCCCCTTCAGCTACATACATTTCTTGGCCCTCTCACTATGTTCCATAGAGCCAGAAGACAAGTGCCCATCCCCATTTAATCTATCTTTCTCTTTCTCTTTTAAAATTAGTGGCTCTCCCCTTAGATAGCTAAAGCTTGAGTTAGCCCTCTTTCATATCTATCTGCATAGTGCACACTGCATCTCTTAGATATTAACTCATGTTTCCATCTTACCTTTACAATCTGCAACATCTGTTTAAGACCATCAGTCATTGGAAAAGCCATGTTCTGTCTCTCATTCGTCATTGTGAGATTAGTGCTTCTGTTTTGCTCTGGTGAGAGAAGGAATACTGGAACATTATTTTCCTGGAGACTGCTAATCACCAGAAATCCTGATAACTGCATTATAGCTGCTAGCATGGAATTTGTGCTACTGTTTTGCTCCTGGTGAGAGAAGAGGCAGATGGCATTGATTCCTGACTGTCTCTGACTGGGCAGTGAGTGCCTGTGTGAGAACTGGTTTCTGTTCAAGGCATCTACCAAGGAAAGGCTATAAGAAGCTTACAGACCCCTGCATCATCTGTGACAAGACTGTTGATTACCAAAGAGCCTGTGACTTACCTCTCATGTTGAGATTGGTGCTACTGTTTTGCTTCTAGAGTACTTCAGCAGGATGAAGCTGTGGTGAGATCAGCACTAGTACTAGCCAGGTAGTAGCAAATTAGGTGAATCCCCACTATTTATCATTCCTGACAAATCTAATTATTTTTTTTCTTTTCAGTAAGTACTGTTTGATAGCTACAGTTTAATCTAACTTCAGAATATCTCCGTAAATACTTCATCCACAAATCATCAGGGTCTACTTTCATAGTTTCCCCTCAAGTTTTTGGCAGTGCCTTGTATAAATGTAGGCACCTTGAGCTGCCATTTTTGTCCTGTAAAAGTACCCTTGACATTTCACCAATACTTAGTTGCACAAAGGACAACTAGTTTGCAGTGACAAGCACTACCCCCAGAGTTTCAAACCAGATACTCCTGACTTTATATTCTCACCATAACTGTCTAATCAATAAAAAGGGTCTATTGCCATGGATATGATCTTTCCCACTATTTTTGTTACTAGCTTGGTGGATATGGGCACCCTAAGGTAATGCAGAAATTGCTTCATGTTTACTGGCAACCAGCTAAATTCTCAAACAAACTGATAAGGTATGTGAGAGATGTATTTACACAATGTCACTGGAGGCAAAGTTCTCACATAAAAGCACTACTAACGTCAATCAAGTTGTCAGTAGTATATATGCTGTACCCATCAGACCCAGTACATAGCAGACACATGGGCTCACGTATGCTGAGGAATTTAAATGTGCCCTTCCTAAATACCAAAGATTTCCTAAAAGTACACATAACAATTGCCCTCAGCAGCTCTGAATGCACTCTTTCAAAACAACACCCACATCAATACATACATTCACATCTCATGGATCCTCTACTTCTAAGCCAATAAGGCAAGCCACCACACAATCCAACATTCTGGTCATTGGTGACTCCATTGTGAGACACAATGATATTCCTCTCACCAGGCTGATCAAGATGAAAGTTATGATCAGTTGCTTAACAGGAGCCAGGATCTGCCACATTACACATGCACTGAGGTCATTCGATCACAACTATCAGTATGACTCAGTCATAGTCCATGTAGGTGTAAATGACCTGAGACATGCCTCCCTTGACTATATGAAAACAGACCTCATGGAGTTCTCAAAATATGTGTCCCTGGTTGGTATGAGCCAGGCACTGAACAGCAGTCTACCTTCTCCAAGGATGATGCCACAATACAAACAGAAGATGACTGACTTTAATAATTGGCTTACTTTCTGGTGTCATTCTGAGGGGGTACAACATTTTTCAGCATGGAAGAAAATGGTTAGCAGATCATGTTGCTTTGCCAGAGGTGGTGTGCACCTCCCCTGTCTAGGCTTTCAAATATTAGTTATACCATTGTTCTCCCCCATGATGTCTCTTTCAGGCAATGCCATACTGAAAATACTTCATCCATAGCAAATCAAAACCAAGAAATTCTAAAGGTGTTATTGCTCAATGTTAGGAGTCTAAACAAGAAACTCCACTTCCTACAAGCTCTCTTCAACCTAAAGAATGCTGATATCTGTGCAGTCACTGAGATATGGTTTAAAGTTGCAGAAAGCACCCTGGTAGTGCAAGGCTATAATGCCTTCCCCACATTTATACCAGCTATCACACAGGCAGTATCTTAAGTTGAAGGGGTCTTGATTTGCATCAAAAATAAATATACCTCAAGGCTAATCATCCAGGATGATGTACTCAAACTTCTCCATGTGTATATCATCACAGGCAAAATCCCATACCATTTCCTTGCAAGCTATATGGGTCCCCCTCTATGACCCAGGAAACCCATAGCATATATTTACGTTTACTTGAAAGCTCATCATCCAACCCAATATCATATATATGGATGACTGTAATTACCCCACTGCTAATTGGGAATCATATACAACACCAAACATGTAGGCACAGCAGTTCCTGGATTTTGTAAATACAAGCTCCCTGGACCAGATTGTCAATATGCTGACTAGAGGTACAAACATACTGGATAACATACTGGATCATGTCTTCACTAATATGGGAGAGCACTGCACTCCACCCCACTCCAGTGTAAAGTGCTCTCTGGTAAAGTCAGACCATAAAAGTCTCCTTTGAAGTATAAATAAAACACCAGGACCCCCACATAACCCTGGAATATTCAACAGACACTTTAAGACTAAATTCCTACTATTAAGTAATAACATGGCAAAATTTCAAATCCCTATAAACCCTGGGAATGTGGAACTGTTCACAAAAACCATATACAAGCATGTTAATAACTGCATAGAGACAGCTGTACCCACCAGGAATTTGTACAGAACTAATTCAAAAACAAGCCATCATTTATAGGCTGTATAACAGAAGGAAAAAAATCATGGCAAAAATTAGGAGATGTAGCAACCAACAGGATAAAAGCACTCTCATCAAACTAAACAAATAACTCAGAGGACAAATAAAGTCTACCAAAACCAAATTTGAGTTAAGTCTGGCCTCCCAGGCCAAGGACAACCACAAAGCATTCTTTAGCTATGTCCACAACCTCAAAGGCAATACACAATTGTGTGCAGAGCTCATTGTAAATGGAGCCACTTATACTGATTCAGAAGATGTAGCAAACCTACTAGCAGACAAATTCAACTCTAATTTTACCCCCTCCTCCTCAAAAAACACTGCATTAGTGGGCCCAGACAGTATCCCAGGATGCCTTCTGAATAGCATGAAACATGACCTGATCAGGCTGTCTGGAATACTATTTAACTGTAGCCTCCAAACAGGTTTCATGCTTCATGAATGGAGAACAGCAACCATCATCTCTCAGCACAAAGGTGGGCCACCTACAGACAGTGAAAACTACAGACTCATAAGTCTCACTAGTCTCATATGCAAAGCCAACCTTGTGCACTTCTTTGAGAAGGTCACCAAAGCAATAAATGAGGTGAAACAGTTCACACTGCCTACCATGGTTTGAACAAGGCATTTGACAAAATACCCCACTCAGGCATTTTTGACAAACTCAAGAGGTTAGGTATAAACCCTTATGTCATCCGGTGGGTAGCCAGTTGGCTCAAGACAGGACCCAGGAAGTTAGAACTGGGGAGTCCACCTCTATAAAGCGGTCAGTCATAAGGGGAGTCCCTCAGGGATTTGTCTAGGTTTTCCTCCTTTTTTCTTCTCTTGAGTTAAAGCCAAAGTCAAGGGCCTCCGGCTGTCCAAATTTGAAGACTGTTTCAAATTAGGAGTAGTCATGGACTCTCCTAGTGACAGTAATGTTCTCCAGGAAGGGTTGACACAGACAAATAACTTGTGCTAGAGCCATGTACTAAAACAAAATGCCAAGAAGTATGTAATAGTCTCCTTCAGGAAGTCATCCACCTGTGGTGATTATCATTTTAGCAATACACCCCTAGGATTCGATCCATTATTCAGGGACCTGGGGACACACATAGACAGTAATCTAGCTTTTGACCCTCTCATTCAGTGTTGTGTAACCTATAAACAAAGGCATGGCATCAATGTTCAAAGAGGTCATTGTTACACTGCATTTGGTATTCATCACACCTATCATTGAGTACAATGCCCCCTTTGGCATCTACCTAACCAGGCACATCCAACAAGTGGAATATCCACAGAGGTTTCTCACTAAAAAATACAGGGCTTAAGTAACATGTCCTATTCAGACTGCCACAAAGCCCTATCCCTGTATTATGTCTCCTACAGGCTACTGAGGGGAGATCTATGACTGGCATGCAAGGCATTGTTGGACCCCACCCTGTTAGACCTCCTGCATATCTGCAAAACAAACAGCACCAGAACTACCATTCTAAGTACTTAAACTTTACCTGTGATATAAATATGACATGCTGGTAAGACAGGTATGTATCCCAGGGAGTACCCCTTCAGTCGAATATGTTTCCCATCCATGTGAAGCAGAGTTCCTCCTTAACCAAATTCAAGTGTAACTTGAACATTTAGATGGGGAACATGAAATATATCCCTGGTTTGGCACCTATGTCTCTAATGGACACAGGCAGTTTGTAAATGTTTCTTCCCTCAGACCCATGATTGTAAATATTTCATCTCCCAAGCCCCTGCTTACACTTATCAAAGATACCAGAACTTGTCAGAGATTTGGGGTGCATGTGTAGGCTTAAAGGAGTCCCAGTGGCTGTTAGCCTAGTTTACACCTATGAACTTAAGAACCTATAACGAGAGACTGGTAATGGAAGAGAAACAGAAAAATGGGTGGGTTTAGTCAGGATTAGCTCATGAGGATAGCCATAAGGAAGTTTAGTGTTCTTTCAGTTTGTACTTAAAACTTGTGGTAATGTCTTGTTTTAGGGTGAGTGGGATGGAGTTTCAGTGCTTAGCAACATAAATTGAGTACAGTGTGTTGCCTGCACTGTTGTGAGATTTGGTCCTAGTCAGAAGATATTTGTTGTGTGAGTGAAGATTCCTCAGAGAGGAAATGTTTGCAGCTGTAATCTCTCTGATACTAGCTTTGACCTCTTCATTCAGACTTCCCTTCTCTTCAGCTACCCTCCCATACAATTATAGCTGTTAACCTGTTCCAGTATTTTCTCTTCTGCCATGATTTTCAGCTTCATTTGATTTTCCCAATTTGTTGCCATTACAGCTATCATTTCTGTACTTGTTTGCAACCTGTGTGCCTTCAGTTTTACATTCCATTCAATTTCCCTATCATTTGCAGAAGTTCTTGTTCAGAGTCTGCCTGTACTGCCACATCATCCACATACCGCAGTTTTGTTAATCTGTCTCTTGCAACCTGTTTGCTAATGTAGTCCATCACCAGTATGAACAGCAGTGTGCTCACAATTGAACCCTGATGCATCCTACTCCCACTGGGACCCCTCTCTGAATCTGAACACTGTTCATACATGTGTGATTGGGTCCTTGTATATGTCTGCACTAATTATACCAATGTTTCTGGGACTTCAAACTATCAAAGAACTGCCCAATCAGTTTTCCTGAGACCTTGTCCTATCCTTTCTCCAAGTCTAGGAATGCCCATTTGGACTCTTTCTCTATTTTTAACTTATTTTCAGCTATCCGCTTCACTGCAAACATTGGGTCAGTTGTGATGCATCCTGATCTGAATCCAAACTGCTCATCTCCCATCTTCCTTTCAACTGCTTTGAACATGTGTTTATCAATCTCCCACTCTAGAACTTTCATGCAGTGTAACAGGAGTTTGATACCTTTATACTGTCCACATTTCTGAATGTCCCATTTGTTCTTGTGCACTGGCACTAGAATATTTGTTCTCCAATCATTTGGGATATGCCCTTTCTTTTTTGTCTTTGGCTCATACAATGGCTCATAATCTGATTAACAAATCAGAAGAAAGTAAAATAATAAATAAGAAACAGGTGTAATTCAAAATATACTTTAGCACCAACCTCAGAATTCCACTGACCCAAATGACCACCACTTATCTTAAGGAAAGAAGGAGTATTTAATGTATATTTAGCAGGGTGATACCCCTGTACCCCAGTATATAGCTCTAACCCTACACTCCCAGTCTTCTAAATATTCTAACTCCAAGGCTGCACCAACTCTCATTAAATTGAACTTGGTGTGACTTCAGAATAAGAAGAGACTCGGCTACTGGGCTCTGCGATCCCTCTGCAAAAACCTTTAATATTAGTTAAATGTATCAAAGTGGTCAACCAGGTGGCAATAAGGTTATGTACGGTTGATCTGTCATGATGCATTTGACTTAGTCGATCTGGCATGATGCATCTCACTTTATTAAGTCACAAAAACACCCTAACAAACAGGTGGTAAGCTTACTGATTTCAACATACTGCTATATGCCATGTATAACTGGCACAGCATGTGCAATTGTGCACATACATGCTCCTGTGTTTCTAATATTTAATGGATAGAACACCTTGGAAAGGCACAGGGGAGGCAGGCCTAATACAGATGTTCAGTGAATAGCCATCTACCTGACTGGGCATGAGATGTGAGGCAACATAAAATGCATTTTGCAGATGCTGGCATGTTATCACAGTCTGTACCACTGATATTATGTAATACTTAACTATATAATTGCCTACAGATGGGACTGTCACTACTTCATCTCAGGAAGATGTCATATCTCCTGTGGTGGTTGTCCATATACTGAAACTGACATCAGTGTCAGCCATGAAAATGCAGTTATACCAGGGTAGTCTCTCATGCCAAGATGTGACCAAAGGCAGCCAGAGACAAAATAAAATCAAACATATAAAAAAGAGAACAGAAAGAAGCAAGAGATAAACAGCAGAAGTCTAATACTAACTACATATATGCCCGTCGGTAATGGAGACCACTGGACTGAGTGTAACTTGCAGCTGTGAATATTAACGTGAGTCCAGTGTTCTCCATTACTGCCTAGACCATGATGTAAGAAATGTCATGGGGGATATTGACTGCTTTAATAGACTGGTACATGTATAGTAGGGATTATTGAGATTCAGAGGTTAAGATGTGTCTGAAAGTAATGAGCTTATAGCTCCTGCTTGTAAAGGTGATAGTCCACTATGGATGTGATCTTGCTTCTCATAAGCAGGAAGGTTTTTTTAATGTTAGAAGGTAAAGAATACCCAATTGTAAATTAATTTGGGTATGTTATAGTTTTAATATATGTGGATTTTTTTGGTAAAAGCCCAATCACATGGAATGTATGGGTAGCTTCCATAAATATACAGGGTGATTGTGGCTTGCTTCCTGATGTGAATAGCATGGTTTATGACTAATGTGTGTGTGTGTGTGTGTGTGTGTGTGTGTGTGTGTGTGTGTGTGTGTGTGTGTGTGTGTGTGTGTGTGTGTGTGTGTAAGTTATGTTGTTGACATTTATAAGTAAATGCTTTAACTTTTAACCCATGAAATAAGTAGTTGTCACTAATCTAATCACATTTTATGACAGTAATAAAAGAATTGTGGTTTTTCAGGGTGAGACAATTAGCTGCTGCATTATTTATTTACAGAGCTATAAAGCTGTCAACTTTAATATAAGTGGACTGAAATAGTGCCATTGCAATCTTAATCTAAAATGTTATTACAGTGGCGCAAATGTGTACAACTACACTTCTGCCATAACATTTATCACCGTATTCTCACTTTTTGATAAATGTTTATAGAATATCAATTAGTTTCATATTTAACTCTGGTAATGGTGAAGTCTCCATTGTTTACAATATCAACTTTTTAGTTACCATTGTGGCTAAGGCAGTTTAGCATGTTGCTTTACATGTTATAACCTTTAAATCGATCTAAAGAACTTCCAAAGTAAAAGGATCATCTTTGTGCACTAACTTAGAAATCCAGGAATGGGTTTGTTTCCAATACACATTGATTTGTGGACAGTTCCACCAACAATGATACAAATCTTCCTCATGATTACAATGCCAACACTGCACATTATCTTTGTACTTCATCATAAGCAATCTATGAGGAGAATAAAGAATACCATATACTAATATATATTGTATGCTGAAGCATAAAGTGGCAATTTATGTATTTTCATATTATTAATGTTGCTTTTTCCATTCTTCCCAGCAAAATATACTATTTCAAAATCTTTCCAACTTCTTTTTTTCCTGGAATAGATAAAAGTATACTTAAACACTGTAAGATATTTTTTTTTTCTAAAATATGTGTACTCTGAATCTGATTCTGAAATAAAAACTGCTAGAACCACCAACACCTTGGCTTATCTGAGGTCACAAAATATGTAAAAAAAATCCTTAACCTGAAGGACTTTTTAAATTAGGGTGGAGGTATTAAGGATCATCCTTGGAAGACTTTGGCTAAATCAGATTCTGCTGCACAGAATAAATACAACTCTCTTTTTAATATAAATTAGAAATGTTATGTCTAGGAAGGACATATACTCAACAATGTTCACTGATGCTTAGTTAATTTACATGTAGATGTGGCTCCATACTTCACTGATTGCCCATGCACTTCTGTGAACAACAGGACTATGAATACAACCCTATGTTTTTTCTACACGGATATAATGTCCTAGTGCTAACCATTCCTTAACTTTTAAGTGCAACTACCAGGGAAATGGTAATGACGTGCTGCATATAATGTATTTAATTTCACTGGTCATAGGTTCAGACGTTCATAGATAAGTACTAGGCTAGCTGGCCTTCTGGGCCATTGTAAGCCTAGGCAATCTCCGTTAAAGGTAAGAATCAAACTGCACCCTTTGTCTGTGAGGTAAACACCTTAACCATTCTGCCAACCCCTCTCCCCAAATTATTTCTCAGATAACAAGGATAAACATTTCACAACACACTTTGTAGACTGCTAATCTGAGGAACGTCAGTTTAGAACAATACTTAGTTGACATTGTAACGTTCGGGTGTTATCTTTTGAGCACATATTAGAGGACGTGAGATTCAAACCTGCAAATGCAAACTACATCCATACTCCAACCTTCAGAACTATCTGCCTACCTAACACATCTTCCCCGGGATTCATGAAGCTTGCACCAGGTGCCGGAGTAGCGTCAGCGATCTAGTGCCAAATATGTCCGCCGAGCGATTCAGGTACGAGCTGTTTCCACGAGCACTACCAGCGTACGCCACAGCTGCACAGCTCACAGCACATGTATGCTAATTACCCCACGTGCAGCAGTGTAGCATGCAAATGAAGGTATATAGCAATTCATGAAGTGGTGCAGGCATAGCGTAAGCATGAAGAAATGTAAACCAAAATAAACGGTTTGCATTTTGTCGAACATAGAATCGGAGCAATGAAAGCGGACCAAACTTACGTATTATAATGTTAATATATGCCAATGGCTAAATATATAGCCAATGGCATAAAAAACATGTACAACACATAAAAAATAACATTTAATGCCATGGCCACACTAACGCAAAGTAAAACTGCAGTGCATCTCTACACAAACGGGATCACAAGGAAAATATATTTAGATGTCATAAAACTGCAATGTAACACAATTCATGAATTCCCCATAATAGTCAATGGCAGGCATGCTATACCATAAACGTGGCGCAAGGGTTACTAAGGGTCTGTGACAGTGTTCTGTTCGGTAACTAGGAATTAGTAGTCAATGCCATGCAAGTGAGTCAAGTAATACTGAATCTTAAATGCCCCACCGGCAAAAGGATGTACCACACGGCGTAGTGGTACAACACCAAGGAGTGGCCTGGAGGTAAACATGACATCAAGAGAAGGGTGCGCCACCGTAGCTGTAAGCACATTGGATCATTGCTAATCCAGGTTGCCTGTTGCTAAGCAAAGCTGCAGGATAGGGGTGTGGAAGTAGTCATAGCTTTGCTTAGCTGAGAGCACACAAGGTAACTGAAAGTGCATGTGAACGTGGATGATAACACACTCGAAACCCAGTAAACGGCTGTGCACCAGAGCTGAAACAGGAAGGATACGGGAAGAAAATAAGGAAATGCTGCAGCATGGTAATTGGAGTACAAATGAGTAATTAACACCTAGAACTCACAGTGGGCCATTGACAACAGCTAAGAAGGCTGCTAGCAGCTACTTGCAGAACAGGAAAGGGGAGGTGCCGTACAGCAAAGAAAAGAGAACTGTCACAGCAGAACAAAGCAAACTTGCAGTAGATCAGCTACATAACACATTTCCGAACACAATCCTGGGTTGTGAAAGTACAAAACAAGAAAGCCAGCAGCTGGATGCATGCCTGACAATGGGAGGGGAATTGGGCTGAAAATTGAAGTAAAGGGCAATAGATGAATCATGGCAGCCAAGCGTAAGTCAACACCAAAGGCCCCACAATAGCAGTGCCTGCTGTAAAACCAATAATTAAGATACCTCACAGCTGGAATTGCACAAAAACACCCAATTACACCAGCATCATCCATTGCCCAATAGTATAAGGTGTGAAAGCACCAGGAAAACTTACCAGGGGCTACAAGATCTGGAGATAGTAGAGCGTTATGGGATGGACAGGGACATCATACAGCAACTTGTTGAGTTGTGCCAGCCTTGCCTCAGAGCCAGAAGTAACAGAGGGGAACCCATCCCAGTGGACATGAAGGTATGTGTATGCTTGAGAATACTAGCCACAGGTACCTTCCAAAGGCCAACTGGGGATATCATGGGGATCTCACAAGCATCAGCATCCAGGGTACTCCACCAGTTCTTGGATGCCATGTTACCACATGTCAATGAGCACGTATACTTCCCCCGAATGCAGGAGGAGTTGGCTAGCAATATGTGTCTCTTCCATCATGTGGCAGACTACCCGGAGGTACTGGGTGCAATAGACTGCATGCACATACACATCAAGTCACCACCCAGTGAGCAGGATAGGCACTACATAAACCACAAGGGATACCCCTCCATCAACTGCCAGGTCGTGTGCAATTCCCAGGGCATTATCATGGATGTGTGTGCTGGAAGCCCTGGAAGCTATCACGACTCCCATATCTGGCATGCCTCACAGCTGCATCAGGTATTTGCCAGGGGGGACATCCCATATGGCCACCTGGTGGGGGATGCTGGCTATGCATTGGAACCGTGGATGATGACTCCCATCAGAAATGCACACACAGCCACGCAAGAACACCATAATGAGGTACACTCAGAAACCAGAATCATCATAGACCACATGTTTGGGATGCTGAAATCATGGTTCCATTGCTTGGACATATCTGGTGGAGCCTTGCAGTACTCTCCAGGCACAAGTGCCCACATCTTCATAGTATGTGCCATGCTACACAATATGATCCTGCGGAAACAGCTGCAACAGGGACAGAATGGTGAAGGCCCTCATAGCCTACCACCATTGCCAAGGGACCCACAGGCACAGAGGTATTCAGACCATAAACACCCTGTGCTAGCCCCAGTAGGCAGATGGAGGCATGCCCAGTATGCCCATGCCTTGGCAAAGAGGGAACGTATAGCACACACACTGACAGTGTAGGCACTCATGGACTGACACCCTTCTCCACCTGCACACACAGCAAACATGGATGGCACACACATACGACCACCTGTAAATTGTCATGTATAGGTGGTCTACTGTGTGCATCCTACATAGGTAGCCCTCAACTATTGTACACACAACCACCATTGGCACAAGGTAAGTCAATACCTGAACAGTAAATTAAGCTATCAGCATGTGTCCATACTGTATGTAGAGGTTCATAGATACATAGGTAGGTACATGCCCAACTGCCGAGGCCACTCATAAGCATAGGCAAAAAGTGTCTGCTGTCGCCACCCCATCGATTAACTAACTGTCCCTCTGTGGAGCAGAGTCAATTGCAGGATCCCTGGGGTGTATCCACTGTTCCCCACCCACTCTGCAAGGATTCACTGGAGTGTTAGTGAGGGGGTTTTGTATAATGTAATCAGGGAAGTAGTTCCAAATAATGGGGAGTATTCCTGACAGGAATCTTCTCAGATGTTTACATGTTACATAGTATACCTTAAACACAGCTTGCATATATAGGTAGTTTTCCACAGAATAATAAACATGTGGAACACAAAAATGCTGAAATGTGCGTTAATCACCCTTGCACTACCAGTGCCTGCTCTGAGAGGTAAAATACAACTGCCAGGATTAGAACACGCAACCATGTACACAATCTTCACAATAACATACCACTAAGCTACCTGAGATGTACAAATGGCAGTTGTGTATACTGACAGGATAAAACACAAAAGGTAGGAATGTGTGGAAATAGGACAAACCGGCATGTACCCAATGAAAGGTGTATGTTATATATATAATATACATCATCATATATATATATATATATATATATATATATATATATATATATATATATATAAATCAATTTGATATATATCAGTGTATGTATAGGTTTAAAATTTATATATGGTAGGTAGTACTTTTGGCCGTTTTGGCGGTTTTACATCTTAATTGATTAATTGTCTATTAAGTACACCTTATATAAAAAGTTGCATTATGTAGTTTGAATTTGTCTGATGAAGGCTGGATTCACACAGCCGAAAGCGCTTACCAATAAATTTTATTATTTTTTTTTTTGTCGATTGTCCGCTTGATTGCTTTTGTGCTTCTGGCTACACTTTTTATCTAGTTTGTGTTGGTTTCTTGGTTCAGTTTCAGTATGGCTTCTGGTAGCACGCAAGATGCGGATATGATGGTTACGAGAACAGAATTCAACGCTTTACATGAATCAGTGTTGAGTCTCACGCAACTTATTCAACAAATGTCGGGTAACAATGCTGTTAGATTACCAGATTTTAGGAACAATAGATTGGATACTTCAAACAGCATGGACAGTATACCACCTGGTCAGTTGCATCCACAAAATCGGGACAATGTGTTCAATAATGACACTCCAGATAATGGCATGCAACTTCAGCATTGGTTAAATCAATCTGGAAACAGTGCAGTAAGGAAAAATGATCATATTACTGATTTTCAAACAATGTTAGATGAATTTCACGACACGTGGCAGTATCGAAATTGTTGCATGAAAACACTTATTTAAGTGAATGCATCAAAAGGCATCAAGTGCCGAAAGGTCTAAGATACTGGAAATATCCAACTGGGCTTAAAGAAAATATTGCCTTACACAAAGAATTGCTACAGTTATTTGATCGGCAGGGGTGTGAGTTTTTGCAAGTATTAATTAAACACAATGCTTCACAAATGGATGATTTAAACACCAACATTCAAGCATTAGATTTCAAAATAAAGCAACAATCAGCATTTACAGCTTGCCAAAACCAATATTTGGAAGTATTTAATGATATAGATAATCACAGCAAGTTCGTGAGTGAAAGGAAAGCCCGTAAATTACAAAGGGATAGAGTGGACTATTCCAGAGGACAAGCCTATCCCAAACCAGCAGGAGGGCAATGGCGTAATGACGAAACAAACATTTCTTCTGCACAGGTGGAAAATAATGGCGTACAAGCGCAACATCAAGAAAACGCCAACAATCAACAACACTCCCCTTTAGAATATGGCAGTCTCTGTCGCTCGGAGTGACTTCAAAACAAGGGAACATACAAGCCAAGGGTCAGCAACACGTGTACCTAGAGAAGGCAGAGGACGACTTCGAAGATCAACTACAATTAGAGGCAGCAAGTTCAGATAGTTCCTTATTCAAGGACAATAAATATCAACTAATTTCCAACACTACAGGTGATTATCACATTTATAATTACAGTCATGTTGCCCTTACTACTGCACATGCTGACATTTTTAGTAAAGGTTTAACATTCGTACCGAGGAGAAGGGCAAGGATAACAGACTTAGTTATGGAACTGAAATTATTCATGAGAAAAATGAATTTAAAAACAATATTAAACAAGCATCTGATATAACAAGCAATGTTTTGCATGTACCGAGTATGTTTAATCCTCCCCTTCATCCAAGAATTAAGTTGTTTCAGGAAGTTTGTGAGCTCGATTTTAGATATCAGTTACAACAGAATGCTTATGGAGCTCACAGTAATTTTACTAAATATCAGCGTGGTGTTTTAAATGAAATAAAAATGGCAGGAGAGATTCGTATTATGCAGCCTGATAAGGGGGGGGCGGGCTGGTTATGATGGTTGCTATAGATTACAACCAGCAGTTAACCAACATACTATATGATGATGCATATATTGAAGTTTCAGTAAATGAAATTAACATTTCTTATGGTAGAATTGACTATCTATTGGATGATATGTTATGGCAGGAACAAATAACAAATGAAGCATATAAATATATGCAAGTGAAAAATCCCAGAATACCTATGATATTTGGCGTACCAAAATTGCATAAGGATCTGCAAGATCCGCCACTACATCCAGTTGTAGATGCTAGTGGATCAAAGACTTATTTTATAGCCAAATATGTAGATCTGAAGCTAAAAGACAAGTTAAAAAGCTTAAATTACATCTGTCGTGATTCTTGGGATTTTCTCACAAAGATAAATAATTTAAATATTAGTAATGTACAACAGGCTGTTTTCATCACTGTGGATGTAAAGGATTTATTCACCTGCATACCACAGCAGTTAGGATTAAGTTGGTTTGCTGATTTCTTTGTAAATATTATTCCAATGCCCCAAGATGAATTGAATGCATTAATAGATTTGTTGGAGTTGGTATTGACAAACAACTACATTTACCATGATGGGCATTATTTTAAACAAATTAAGGGAGTTGCAATGGGCTCTCCCATAGGCACATTGTATGCCAATGTAATCATGGCAATGTGGGAGCATAAATTTATATTTCATTCGGAATTCATGCAGTACATTAATTTATATAGTAGGTTTTTGGACGATCTGTTCTTTATTTGGAATGGGCCATTAGAGCAGATTGATCAATTTATCTCATATATTAATGTCACTTCTGAATTTTTGAAGTTCACTCACCAAATAGGAATAAATTCTATCTCATATTTGGACATTTTACTTTCTAAAGATACAATACATAATCAACTTAAAGTTAATATATTTCGTAAAAAAACATATTCAAATAAATTTTTACATTTTAGTAGTAATCATCCACAGCATGTTAAAAAGGCAGTCATAAAAGGACAGATGGTATGAGCAGCGCGTATGGTTTCACAATCTGATGAATTTATTGATGAATGCACTTTTATTATGAGCATGTTTTTAAATAGGGGATATCCTATGCAATTTATTGAAGCCATATTTAATGAAGTTTTGAACAAAAGGAGAAATGGTTTTTATACACCATTATTAAAAGATAGTAACAATTTCATCATGCAGCAGTCAGAACAGCAGGGTTCAGAGCAACAGATGCCATTATTGAACACACAAGATCCGATTATTAATGGGAGTAACATAAATCATATCAATAATGATAATGTTGTTTTTATTACTACTTTTACACAAGATTCTGAACATGTTAAAATCTGGTGATGAAAAATTGGAATATCATTAAGAGGGATTCAGACTTAGTGACATTATTGGGTGCACAACCAACTATAGTATACAAAAGAGACAAAAATTTAAAGGATTGGTGTAACACAGTATCCAGTGGGGTAAATAATACAACAGGTAAAATGAAAAAGTGTAACATGTGTAGTTACTGTTCAGATATCTTGGAAATTGAGGAAATAATTATTAATGGTATTCTGATCAAGATAAAAGGTAATTACAATTGTAATACCTCGGGGGGTAGTATACGCTGCAATTTGTTCATGTTGTTCAGCCTATTATATAGGGAAAACTGAACGTAAATTAAAGCAATGTATCTATGAGCATAATTATGACATAAATAGACAATCGCATAAAAATGCTCTATGTAGGCATATATTACTACACCCTGGGCATAAATTTAAGTTTATTATACTGGAACAAATCGCACTATCACCTAGAAAAGGTCCCTGGAAAATCATTTGAGAGTCTAAGGAATATTGGTGGCAAGTGTACCTAAATGCCACCCAAATCCCTGGTTTTAATGATTCCATTTCCATCACCAGTATTTTAAAATTAAAGGGTATAAATAGATAATGGGCTCGTTGAATTCAATACAACTTTTATTTATTTATTATTTTTTCTCATATTAATATTTTTACATTAATACTTTCACATAATAACATTTTTATATATTTTAATGTATATTTTTTTATATTATAGTTATAGTATCATATATATTTTATATAGGAAGTATATTATTATGTAATTAAATAAAATAAATCAATTTGATATATATATCAGTGTATGTATAGGTTTAAAATTTATATATGGTAGGTAGTACTTTTGGCCGTTTTGGCGGTTTTACATCTTAATTGATTAATTGTCTATTAAGTACACCTTATATAAAAAGTTGCATTATGTAGTTTGAAGTTGTCTGATGAAGGCTGGATTCACACAGCCGAAAGCACTTACCAATAAATTTTATTTTTTTTTTTTGTCGATTGTCCGCTTGATTGCTTTTGTGCTTCTGGATACACTTTTTATCTATATATATATATATATATATAGATAGATAGATATATATATATATATATATAGAGAGAGAGAGAGAGATATGTCGATATATGGGGATATACATATATATGTAGATATATAGATAGGTTAACAACATCTGCATAACCATGGAGGTACATATAAATGGGATACCTACCACATACCGACAGCTTTACATACCGACGTGTGTAATCCCGAGGCTTAAGGTCCGAAAGAACTCAGTACCGAAGCACCAGATGCGCGAGGTTTAAAATCATGATGTTAAGGGACAGTTAGTCAGTGCTTCTGGTGTTGCGGCTCAGGTAGGTTACTGTGTGTAAGTGTGTTTCTGAGGGCTGTAGTGTGTGTAAGTGTGTGTTCTGAGTGTGGTGTTTGTTCTTGGGGGACTGTAATGTGTGGGTGTGGGTTAGCTTTGTGCGTCTGTGCGATCTAGACGGTAGAATATTAAAGTAGGGGGGTGTGGGGGGCGCAGACACCTACATGGGTGTGTAGGGGGGCTTGCCCACTTGCTCATACGTAGTGTAGGATGGTTTGTTTGGATGTGGTGGATAGCAGTGTGTCTGTGTGTGCGTGTGTGTGTTCCATGTTCGTGTTACTTTCGCGAGTTACTGTCACTGTCGGTAATGTGGGGTATGGGAGTCTGGGCCCGGTACTGTGGGTGTCGGAACTGTGTGGTTTTGGGATTCTGTAGGTATCCCGTATACAGCGGTTGAAGTGTTCATATATGAGTATAACATGGACCATAGCAATCACACATTCCGCCAGGAACAACCTTTATGAACAAAGGATATGGAGAGTATATGCCTATACACTTTTACAAATATGTGCTATGGACATGAGCCAATGATAATCTTACCACCTGTCCCACTTTGCGAGGGACAGTCCCTCTTTGGGCAGTTGTGTTCTGACCAAATATATTAAATGTGGCAAATGTCCTGGGATTGTAGGACATAATTACGTCCCATATGTAATGTAATAGTTGCATACAATAGTTCTTTCTGTATCTAAAATACCTACATGTTACAAGAAACAGGATAAGCAACTAAACTGCTACAAGAATAAGCTTATATTTAGGCAAGAAAGGAAAGTTCTATCCCTTGTACTGACCATGGGTTTGTGTCGGCCTGTAAAATCTGATGTGTGTCTCGAAAATGTCCCACTATGGCCATATGAAAAGGTGGCAACCCTAGCCAAAGAGAGTCAGTCACCAACACAACTACAATGACTGCAAATACCTATGACAGAAATACACAGCTTTCATGTAGCAACACTTTATTACATTCTGATGTATTTCCGAAAGGATTCAAGGACTAACATCACCTGCATGCTATACAGGAACCACTTAACAGTGCCTTAATGAATCCGCCTGCAATTACCATAGTATTAGTCCACTAAAGTATAGGTGTTCAAATAGGGAAGGATCCCTCACGCACAGATCGATTATGTATAAAAGCAGTTCCTACACACCTGCATCTGCTATACACACCCACCATCACCCCCACACCCAAACAAATTACATTACAAACTGTAATAACATCACAGATCATTCACTCACTGTACGTCATCTGCAGAAGCCATAACATACCCTGTCAGAGACACACTAACATGACCCTATGTGAAATAGTTGCTGTTATACAATGGAACAGCTGCTGATGTTACAGGGTTTGTTTGCACTAATTCCATTTCAGAGGGTTGTGTGTACACCGGGATGTGTTACCAATTACTGAGTAACAGCACAGTATGCTACACATGTACACCAAATTAAGAATGTCTGGTGAGCACACTGTAAACCACATAACAGTTCATGCTTAGCCATACAGCCTTGAGCTGCCCAAACATCCTTGTCAGACTTAAACATCTGCACAAGTATCAGGTACAAGCAAACCCTGCATAAGTAGCATGAAATATAACAGCTGTACTCACATGTAGAACAAAATTGTCTAGCCATTACACACAATCCATGGGAGTCATGAAGCTAATATATCTCTGTCTCCATGTAGCTGTAGAAATACATCACAAACAACACATCCAAGCTGTCTTCCTCGAAAGTAAGGCAAAGGGACAACGCCCAAAAGGAGTACTCAGTTATACACCACTGTTGCCATGGTATCGGCTAATGGAGTAGCTGCACAGCTGATGTGCATCTAATTAACTACTTTGGAGCACCAATTGGTGGTCAGGATACCACATGTTACCGATATTTAACTAGAAAAGGATGGCTTATCACACATGCAAACCATCCGTATATACCAGCAGAACGTTACAAAGAAGATTGAAACACAAACTGAAAAGGATTGAATCAACAGTTAATGACACCTTGGGTTACTAATAAGGTATGTAGAACAGTCAGTAAGTCTGTGTATTTAGTACCTGTTCTGTAATATTTAAAGTGCATGCAATCCATATAGTGGAAACAGTTATCTTGTAGTGATGTATTGTTGAGCATAGTTTGGCATAGTTGAGCATAGGTTGGGAGGGTGGCTTAATGGCTAAGTTGTTTGCCTTACAAACACAAGGTGCAGGGTTTGAGTCTCACAAGGGATAACTGGCTAGGCTTAAAAAATGGCTCGCAAGGGCAGTTAGCTTAGTACTAAACAATGAACAATGAACAAATAGTAACGCTTGTAGTATTTGTGTGTACTGCTGTAGGTCACAAGGCAAACACCACAAGGGATGCTATATAAGGGCTTTGAACACAAATATTCCTCACCAGCCACTGTCAGTGGCAGGGCTGGTCCAACAAGTATGTGCTATAACAGGCGATATATTGTAACAGTAGCCATATGTATGGGTGTATTACTGAGAATAACATGTCGAAGGTTGACCCACTGTGCAATTATGATTTGCATTGTGGGATATTGTGCCAATAACTGTGTAATGTACAGTATTGTAGGCAGATATGTATTACAAGTTACATAGTATTACTGTTATGTTAGACAAACATTAGTTATGTCTATTGGCATTTACAATACACAGTAACAGGATACATATGACTTTTAGTCACCCGACAGTTTATCAGCATGATAGCAAAGTAAAATGGAAGAGCTAGTTAACTATCCATGCACATAAGACATGTAATAAGTGCAAAGGTAGGTACTAGGCTGTCTTACTAAGGGTATTTATAAGCCTAGCTAGAGTGTGTTGGCTTTTGCCACCACCATAGGTTAGTTCCCTGTCCCTCTGAATGGCAGAGCCATAAGTTCCCTGTGCCTCTGTCCAGCAGAGCCACTGCAGTGATCCCCAGGGTACATGTCTGTCTCCCATCCACATGTCAAGGTTTCCCTTGAAGAGTGTTAGTGAGGGCCCCTGCCTGATGTACTTTGGAATCATGTTCCAAAGCATGGGGAGTGTCCGGATCAGGAATCTATCTGTCCAGCACGTCCTAGTCATTGTTGTGGTTAGGTGTATATCTCTAGACCATGTGGCTCTCAGGGGCCTCTGTTTAGGTGGAGCATATCCCAGCAATACTGGGTTGGACATGGGCCTTGTATGTCAAGCAGAGATCACATGTGAGTATGCGGTATGCAACCGAGTACAGCTGGAGTTTCTTAGATTGGGCTGCATAGGTCATCTGTTTGAGGTCAGTAATCCTCTTGGTGTGGTACTGTTGTGGTCTTCCAAGCTGTTGCAGTTGTCTTGTAAAGTATATCCCAAATGGGGTGTTGTATCCTTTAATGGGTCTAAAAAGTAATGAGTAGAGAGGCACAATGGCCTCCTTTGATCTGGATGCGAACCCATTCGAGATTAGGGGGGGCCATGTAGAAGGATATTCTAACCACCTTGTCATTATGGGTATCGAAGGAGAGATTGCTATCTACTGGGGTTCCCAGATCCCTTATTACCTTTTCTATATGTAGGAGACTAGCACCTATGTGGTAGTCTGTGGGTAATTAGTTATATCCAAAGGGGATGACTATGCACTCTTTGGCATTCAGCTTGATGCCATGATATTGACACCAGGTATCCGTCTCAGTGCGACCCTTCCAGAGGGTATCTGTAACAGCTGGGGAAACAATTATGTACCCTAGTTTGCAGTCAACTGCAAACCTTTTCAGCCAAAGCCCTTGTGTGCTTGCCTGTATGTCAGAAAATTATATACCGAACATGAGGGGTCCTAGGACTGAGCCCTGGGGGACACCACTTGTAACTGGTATACAGTCAGACCTAGGGTATGCAACTCCCATTGTGTGGGTTCTGTCCGTAAGCCACTTTGCAAACCATCACATGACATAGGGGTTAATGTTCAGGCGGATGGGTATGTTGATAATACCAGAATGAGGAATGATGTTGAAAGCCTTTGAGAGATCTAGGTAGGCTGTGTGGACCTCCTTACCCTCATCTAATGCCTTAGTAACTGTCTCTAAGAAGTCCACCAGGTTTAGGAGGCATTGTCTGCTAACAAAGCCAAACTGGGAGGGGTCAAAGGTTTGGAGGTACCCAATGTCTCTGTGACTAAGATCCATGATGTTTTCCATAGCCTTGCAGACCAGGCTAGTCAGGCTTATAGGGCAATAGATCCCATGGTCCGCTGTGGCGCCACCTTTGTGGAGTGGAATAACTGTTGCTGTGCACCATTCAGGGGGTACTAAGCCCGATGCAAGGCTATTATTGAACATGGTGCGTAGGTGGGGAGCCAGTATGTTCTGAAGTTCGTGTAAAACGCAGCCAGGAATGTTGTCCGGTCCCATGGATTCTGTGATATTGGCTTTAGAGTGTGCAGCTTTGAGAAGGATGGGGGAAAGGTAGCACTGAACCTATCTGCC
This sequence comes from Protopterus annectens, assembly GCF_019279795.1. NCBI lineage: Eukaryota > Metazoa > Chordata > Ceratodontiformes > Protopteridae > Protopterus > Protopterus annectens. The sequence goes on from NC_056733.1 coordinate 684,006,999, forward strand.
AGGATGTTGGCAGTATCAGTTGGTTCTGTAATGTTCGTGCCTTTGTGCTATAACTCAGATCTGGGTGTTGACATTGAGATATTTGACATAGCTATAGAATGCTTTGTGGTTGTTGTTGGAATTAGTGGTGGTTTTGTTTTCATAGCTAGCTTTAGAAGATCTTATAAGGGATCTTACCTTCTAACTGAGGCTGACCAGGGAGCTCCTCCATGCATGGGATTGTACTCTCTTTTGCAACAGTGTCTTCCTCCTGTAGTACAGTTTGTTTATGGCAGGGGACCACCAGATTGGTTTCCTTAATTAAGAGTATAGCATCTTGGTTCTGTTTGGGATAGCACAATCCATGCACTCGTGTAAGTGCTTATAGAGTGCATTTGTGTAGGATTCAGCAGTTGTAACAGTATTGTCCATCTGCATGGGTATCATGACGTTCACCACATCTGTCTTAAGAAGCATGAAGTTGGCTTTGTAGACATATTATACTGTGGATCCCTTAATGGGGGGTGGGGGTGGGATGTGGATATCAATGGTGTTCAGCTCATGGTCGGATCGGACCAACGAGGAGTTGACTTCAAGTGTGGAGCACCGGTCACTCATGTTGGTAATGCCTAGGTCTAGGATATTGTTGCCGCTGGTGGGTGTGTGGATATGTTGATCCAGGGCATTGGTGTTTATGAATTCCAGAAAGTATTGAATTAATGAGTTGGTACACGAGTAGTTTTCTCAGTTAATGGTGGGGTAGATTCAGTGAGGCTATGTGATGAGTATGGTGTGGTGCAAATGTTTACCTTCTCCACAAGACTGTCAGGGTCAGGCTTGGTTGGAGAGAGCTTTACCTCCAGTTTGGCTCGATAAGTGCATCTCTCACAGGTTGTAGTGCTGGGTGGTAGGTGGAGAGGCTTGTCTGTGTACATGAGGCAATGTGTACATTGCCTCAAGATGTCCAGATTCATCAGATAGACAGGAGAGAACACTGGCAGTTGACTCTTAGACATGCCTGAATATAGAACTACTTTCTCCTAGATAAGTGAGGAAAGTGAGTACAAGAGCGATTTTACTCTAAGCAAGTGAGAAAAGTATGTACACAACCCGTTTACCTCTAGGTGAAGAGGAAGATTGAGTGCTATAGTAATTAGTAGCTTACATAGTGCTTACAAGTTCTGAAAAAGTGCTGAGCATGAATAAGCAATCCAGATAGGGTCTTGGATAACATAAACACACTGTCCTCCCCAACAGGTACACAATCATATATCCATGTACACCACAGGGCCCCTGTACCCACAACTATGTAGGTACAAGCTGCACTCAGGCTGCATGGGACCTGTCCACATCACAGGTTGTATCATACACATATAGCAAAACAAGATGCTCTCCACATACACATCATGTAAAACATAGCTCCATGTCTGGCTGTGTACACACTGAATCATGCACACCTACAGGTATCACAACCCACAAAGGGGGAGACAACACTGATAATGGGAAGTACTGCACTACTACCCTGCTGAGTCTGGTCTGGAAGGCTATGAACCTTGATCAAATAATTGATGTCAGCAGTACAGATGTAGATGACAGTAAGGTTGATTTCAAACTGCATATCATAACCTTGCCAGGTCATAGGGCATCATCACCCATACTGTGTACCACCTACACTCGGTATACTAGATGTACATTCCTATGTCACAGGAGTGTTTTGCAACTGGACTGCTGGCAGAACCAACACTACAGAAGGTGTCTGAATAATACATGCTCATCACACCAGTGGCAGCTACAGTAAGTCATGGTTAATTAATTGTATTCCCCCTCACTGTAGTCCATACCTCACAGACAAACAGAAGGCATCCGCCTATTGAAGTATGCGAATCACTATGACCTAGGAGCAATAGCCGACTCAAGAGTGTTGTGGACAACATACAGAAGGGGCTTTGTGGGTGAGGTGTGTGTGATATATGGCCACAATCTGACAGCTACATATTGCATTGTCACCTCTATGTTAATAATCCTGTACCCATGAACTACCACCTAGGCAGCAGTCAACATAATGGACACTTGTGTGTAAGGGATGCAGCTGGGCAGTTGTCTTTCCTGTGATAGCTATGTCACCACACCTGTCAGGCAGTCATATGTGGCAACCCTAATAATGACAGGGTGCCATCCATGAATATAGAGATCATTGTCCAGCCATACACAACAGTCAAATGACCCATATCAGATCACATATTTCCTTTAAGGGGTATTGGCCATGTGCAGATGGCTTACACCAGCCTTCCCTTTCCCCATCTCCACTATGTAGTATGATGCATACCCTGAATAAATCCATGTCAAACCCAGTGATGTTGGACATGCTACATGTACACATCCTGATCTCAAACACATACTTCATGGACATCCACCTTCCACATGCTGGACAGATCCTTGTCCCATACATTTTACATAGTCCTGCCATACTATGCATTCTTGTCCATCAAATCTGCACATCGCTCCCCTCTCAGACATGGTGTGATGACCGCATGGTAAATGTATCATTAACCCTGTGGATCAGTAATGTGGCACTGCTCCACCTGTACCCAGAGACCTGCCTGTCGGCTACTGCCAGGTAACCTTTCATCCTAGATTCATACATGGCCCATGGCATATAGCCTACTAGTTGACTTTGACTGTACATGCTATATTTGATATCCATCCCTGCAAATACCATCTGGCTAGCCAGTGTCCCATGTGTATCACATGTGCAACACAGGTGATACATGGCAGGATGCTGAATTGCTGTACAGTGCCTTGTAGATGTATATGGCAGAACACATACATGTAAAACCTTATGTGAGCAAGTCTGCAGGGTCACAGGTCATGTCTGTTAAGGCAGTGTAAGTCTTTATATGTGACATATACACAGCATCAAGGTCGACTGCATTAATGTGGACACATCCAGCCATGTGCTGATAAGTAGGAACATCAGTACAGGCAAACAGACATGCCCACATCAAGACAGCATCCACATGGAGTATGAGCAATGTAATCAGGTGACACACACACACACACATATGGTGATAATATCCACTCACCATGTCACATGTGTGTGACACAAACACATCAGTGTCATGTAGGTTTGCAAATACAACTATTTAAACATAATAAATGAGATGCATATGTATGTTCAACTGTAGCTCTGTATGTCTCTGTGAGTTACTGTGACCTGTCTCCATCATTATGTCTTCCAGGTATGCCGCATGCAAGGCTACCCCCTTTTACCCGCTTGGAGGATGAGGCCCTCATCCCATACCTACTTGACAATCATGATATCCTGTTCAGCCATGTGCCACAGGATGCACAGCAGCGGGATGCCCTGTGGATGAAACTTCGCTGGAGGGTTAATGATGTGGGTGACCACAACCGCACATACCAGCAGGTGCACAGGCACTGTACAGACCTCATTAGATGAGCAAAACAGCATGCAAATGCAATCGCCAGGGAACAAGTTGCAACAGGTGGTGGACCACCAACCCAGCCCCCACTCACACGTACCAAGGAGCTACTGGCCAACCTGGCGGACACCTGCAGAACCACATCCACAAGCCTTAGCCGATATTGTGGAGGTGGGTGTCTCTCAGCCACTGAGCCTGGAGTTGCCTGGTAAGTCAGTACTGCACCTATAACAACTATATTCCATATAGTTGCATGTGTCACTGTACAATATGTAATGTAACATCATATGCAAGGCATGTATACACACATGCCGCATACTATAGTATGCTACTCTGTGTATGCACACATGTGCATACACCATAGTATAGTCTAATGTACTGGTGTATGTTTTAACATGCACATTGCACTCTGTAGCCATCATACAGGCATGGATAATGCTCATACTGCAGTGTTACTCCTATTTAGGTACCTCTGGAATTCCGCTGCAATGGCAGCCCATTGCAGGTGAGACTGTTATTAATCAGGAATCGTAATGCACAGATCTATCTGCCCTGTGTCCATTTACAACATGTACACATAATGTATGGTCCTGTCATGATATACAGGTCAGACATGCAATGCATCACAATGCCTACCCATGTGCAACACTTGCAAACTATGTGAATCATCTCACCGACATAAATCCTCACAAACTGTCATTGCCAGATGTGTGGACAGCTATGCATACAATGGTGGAGGTGCTGTCACTGTAGGGACATGTACTACAGATCAGAACTACACATGTGGGGAATACAAACAGTACTACACAGTGGGCTGGAGTATGGCCAGCCCACAGGATTCACTGCTGTGGATCATAGCCTTGCTATGAATGTCACACAATGTGATGTGCTATCTTGACATGTCCATGACATCTATTGGCTTGGCTGCAACACTGCCTACTAACCTGAAAACATATCCCACATACCACCCTTTGTCTGCATAACCCTGTTGTAATGGAGCATATGACATCTATGGGTGTATGCCATATGGGACAACACAGACATGTGAAATAGATGCCCGTCACAATAATTTGGCCAACACATGTACACACATGGTCATGGAGGATGGAAAGAGACATGCAGTAACACACACAATAGATGTGATGTGCTTGTGTGTATACCCTGTTGTACAATGTCTACACATGGTCCAACTATGGCCTTTGTGTAATGGTTATATTGTAGATGTGGAACATTAAACATCCTACAGGCCTGTGCACATCTTGTGTAGGCATAACATCAATCCCCCACATAAGATGTGTTGAACATCTTGAGGGTGTCACAACATGACAGCAGTCACCTGTACAGTATCCACATCAGCCCACAGATACAGTACATTCCCCTTGCTGGTGTTGGACATCAATGTCATACTTGTTCCTCGTGTGTGTGTGTGTGTGTGTGTGTGTGTGTGTGTGTGTGTGTGTGTGTGTGTGTGTGTGTGTGTGGTACACAGATGTCATGTGGGACATGGTGTACTGATGTGTTTGCCATGTCTGGCCATAGTTGCCAGGCAGCAGCAATATGTTTGCAGATGTGCAGGGGTGTCATCCGTATAGCCTTCAGTGACCTATGAAACCACTTCCACATCATGGATTAGTGTGCATACACCTCAGTGACGTGGGTCACATTCCGCAGTATACATGTATTGTATCTGAACACAGTCATTGCTATGAACAGTGTCTGTAACTCACACTGTATAGCAATAGAGACGCCTCATGATTCCCTGCAATGGCCATGCACACCAGCTAAATGCACAGTATATCTGTAGGGCGGACAGACAACACTGCATTGGGACACCATTACCCCACTGTATATTTGACAGGGCACCATTGTGTTAAACATGTATGCATGTCATTGCACACGTCAGCAGATCACATGTCATACTACATGTGATTGTCAAGGTCATATCCCATACATCAGGCAGGTGTACTGTTAACCTGTGCTGGTCTACATGGTGTAACACAGGGATGTATGCTAACTACTACTATGATTGTGTAATTTGCATGCCGTCTGCTATGACACATGCATGCTGTTGTGTGCAACCCAGGGATGTATGATAACTACCACTATTATTTTCAGAGCTGCATGCCATCTGCCGTATCACATGCATGTTGCATGCCTTCTGTCATATCACATGAAGGGATGTATGATAACTACCACTATTACTGTCTGCGCTGCATGCCGTCTGTCGTATTACGTGCATGTTGCATGCCTTCTGTCATATCACATGCGTGTTACTACTGGTGAGGTGAGGACCCCTGCCTATGTGCAAATCATCATTACAGTACTGTGCACCTACATGACACGCCACAAAGAATACAAATGTACAGGTAGTCAGTATGGCCTAAGATTGGGGACAACAGCACGGATAGTAGAATGCATCGCCTGGATGGGGGGGTCTTATCAGTTCAGTATGGTAACATATATCCTCACTCCAGGGACTAGACAGCCATACATACACACACACACACACACACACACACACACACATACACACACTGTGGCATTCAGTATTGAATACACATATATTACGCACAAACAGATACCTCACATGTGTGAGATACACACCCCTGCCTATGTCCTGCTTTCTACTTTGCAGTCTGTACAGATGTGTACACTAGTGTGCAGGAGAGTGAGTAACAATTAAGATGTATTCCCCACCATACGCGACATATATGGACACACATGCAACCACAAATGCCAGTACTGTGAATCAAAGACCTGCCTAGTTCATGATATGTATGACAGACTTACAGCAGTATTGCACGTGTTACAAATTGTACTGATGCTTCCTTTGGCAACAGTGCTGATATATGCACATGGGACTTCTTAACTGTTAACAGGTGTCAACTGATTTACCTTCGCTGTCACCCTGACCGCTGTCTAAGTTGTGTGTTATGTCCTTCAATTAACAAAACCATTGCTTACCAGTTGCACAGGTTATTGTAGGACCACTTGTGACACACCTGTGAGCTGTCCTCAGCAAACATTCATCTGCAAAGATGCCCCTCCACTTAGTTATTTCCACACATCTGTCCATACCTGAGGTACATCTTTCCGTACAATCAGTATATCACCATATACAGTTGGCAATGTTGAGGCTGCATTGCAACTGCATGATGTACTAGGATACACATCACCTGCATACATCAGCATCTGCACACGCATGTTATCTGAACGCACAACAGTACATGTACATTTGTGTAGGTCCTACAATCCTGTCATTTGGGCATGTTTGTAGGTATTGCAATTGGTGGACATGTGTAATGACATACATGACACATGGACTGTTGTATGATATGATAGGTGCAATGGGCGATCGGTACAGAGGGAATGTTACCTCTGTCAACAATGATATCACACCTTATGTAATGTTAGCATTCAGCAGCCATGGACCTACATTCCATGTGCATGTGTGTAATGGCTGTAGCCACCTGTCTGCACAAAGGACAACAACAGCTATGCTATTTACATGTATGTTGTGTGTGTGGCATGTACATACCCAGGGCAGGTACATGTATGTCATATCCATACATGAGGGTGTGTACTGGTGTACAGCAACAGTCATCTGCTAATGCTGGAAGGTGCCAAGGGCCCCTGGTATGTGTACAGCTGACCTGGTTACAGACAGTGGTATAGTTGTATTGCATAACACATGATACAACTGTGTCAGTACATGGGTACTCTCTACAGTTGATGTAGAGCTTGGTACAGTCCACTGGTCAAGGATCACATGGTGGTGTACTCTTATATGTCCTACAACATGTATGGATGCATGTTGGTGGTTTGAGGGCATGGTTGTGTCTGAGGTTTACATCCTAGAATGCAGCATGTGACACTATGTCCTGCACATGACTCATCTGTGATGCCTTTCGTGGGGGTACCAGTCAGTACATGTGAGTGACCTTTATGTATGTGGGGACACCACCACCTGGAGCAGTCCGTACCTGTGTTATGGCCACATGTCTGGTTCTGAGGTATATGGTGGTAGTGCTATTGTGCACTACAGAGCCATCAGACAGGTGTTCCTCACTGTACAGATGTCAGTACTCCCCATTGTTGGGTCTACAGTGACCAACTGTGATTATGGATGCTACACATCTAGCACTGGTTAGCACAAGAAAACAATGCAGTTGTCCTGCAGGTGTCAGGGTGTTATCCTGTGTTTAGGACATTTGCCTTGGAATGGCACTGTATGGGCGGATGCGGCTTGGGTATTATCCCCACTCCCTTGAATCATGGATGCATATGATATGTGTCAAAGGCCTGTCTGTTGTCAGCCATGTCATCCCAGAATGACAAACACTGGACAACCTCGTACTTACAGCAGGACATTGGCTCATTGTGTTGTTCAAGAAGTTGCCATCTCTAGCAAGGCTCATTGTGTTGGTCAAGCAGTTTCCACTCCTAGCAAGACATCACTGCGAGTGGTGATATTGTGCTTGGTATAGGATGATACATCTAAGGTTATGGACAGCAGCAGATGTTGTGTAAAAGACCGGTGTCATATATATGTAGAGCAGCATTCCTGCTAACAATGACAAGTAATAACAGCAGAGCCCATTACAATATGTTCTTTATGTCTAGCTGTAATAGCATGGCCACTGTGGCCTTCCGTGTTTAGAATCAGAGTGCTTCCCAGTCAGGCTTGTGCTACTAAGTGTATGAGCATGCCCAGTATAACCTTGTGTAGATGGACACATACTGCATTCCGAACAGCCCTGTGCTACTAAGTGTGTGAGCATGCCCAGTGACTCCTTGTGTCGGTTATGTGCCTCTGTGTATGGGCATGGCCATTGTAACCCTGTATAGTGGTAGTAGTCGTCCATTCCACAGATGGGCATACTCCAGGTCAGGATGGATTCCTACTTTAAACACACAGGTTCACAGGTATGTACATCTTAACTGCCAGCATCCCTGTTGATGTCCACATTCCTAGAAGGTATAATGACAGCCTTGAAATGTGTAGTCTGTGTGGTGCGGCTAGTAAGTATGTAGTATTGTAATGGTGATCTGTAAATAAGCAGGTGTTCTGTCCCCATCACTGGCATGTGTGTGTGTGTGTGTGTGTGTGTGTGTGTGTGTGTGTGTGTGTGTGTGTGTCCCCATTTGCCAGAGGACTGTAAATTGCTTTTAGACTGCTCACACTCCATACAATTTGTATACCCACCTTTGGCAGGGCTGATGATGACAACCACCTACAAATACACCTCTGGGAGTGCTGTGTCCCAGTAATCTCAGTAGTGCATTCTGTAACTGCGTAATGCTGTAGTGTAATAAAGTAGTTAGGTCGGTGTTCTAATCCCACACTTGCTGTGTGTGTGTGTGTGTGTGTGTGTGTGTGTGTGTGTGTGTGTGTGTGTGTGTGTGTGTGTGTGTGTGTGTGTCCATCTGCCTGAGGACTGAGTAATGCTTTTAGACTGCTCACACTCCTTACATTTCTTATACCCACCTTTGGCAAGGCTGATGATGTCACCCACCTACAAATACACCTCTGGGAGTGCTGTGTCCCAGTAATCTCTGTAGTGCATTCTGTAACTGCGTAATGCTGTAGTGTAATAAAGTAGTTAGGTCGGTATTCTAATCTCAGACTTGCCGTGTGTGTGTGTGTGTGTGTGTGTGTGTGTGTGTGTGTGTGTGTGTGTGTGTGTGTGTGTGTGTGTGTCCATCTGCCTGAGGACTGAGTAATGCTTTTAGACTGCTCACACTCCTTACATTTCTTATACCCACCTTTGGCAAGGCTGATGATGTCACCCATCTGCAAATACACCTCTGGGAGTGCTGTGTCCCAGTAATCTCGGTAGCGCATTCTGTAACTGCGTAATGCTGTAGTGTAATAATGTAGTTAGGTCGGTGTTCTAATCCCAGACATGCCAGGTGTGTGTGTGTGTGTGTGTGTGTGTGTGTGTGTGTGTGTGTGTGTGTGTGTCTGCATGAGACAAGTACAGTGCTTTGTAGTATTCGCCATAGCGTGTGCCCTAAACGCATATTGCTGCAGTATGATACGGTAGAGGTTTGTATACAGGACATGGCAAGTGTGTGTTTGTCTGTCAGAGCCTGTGTATAGGTGGCTGTGATTATCTTACCATTGGACATGTTTGGGGGCAGATTTTGTAGTTTTCCTATATGGCATCAGCCTTATGACACATTGGCCACCTCACAAGGAGTACAGCTGTCAGTCAGCCATGGGACTGTGCTGGCAAGCCATACCCATACATCTGGCAAAAGGCCTGGTGAACAAAGTATGCAGCCCTACTAGTACCCGGTATATGTCCAGCACCCATGTGCCATGCACAAACAAACTTGCCTAAGATTTCCCGCTATGTTGCTAGTACCATGCACATCGATGACAGATAGTAGGCATGGTGTGAATGCAGTGGCCTGCAGAGGACATGGCACCCTGTACAATGGTGCAATAGGCACATATATGCGGATATTGTGCCTTCACTATGTTCCACACTGAATGCCTGCAACATATGTGCTGCCATCAAATGTGATCCACAGAGTCTAGAGAATGCTGCACACATGTGCCCAGTATGGACCCATGCCACTGACACCATGGAATACCTGTATCATACTATCCATGCAGGTGCAGGGTCGACATGCTCACTATAAGCAGATTTCACCACACCAGGCCAGTATTGGCATATCGAGGGATAACAGGCTGTGTACACAACATGTGTCTGCCAAACCAGGTACACCTGTACATGTCACTGTACAGTGTTGTGGGACATGCACATCCTAGGCAATGTCCATGTGAAGGACTATTAAACACAGACATGGCATGCATTGCAAAACTATGGCCATACACATTGGTAACCATGATGTCAGGTCAAATAATGCAGTACCCATCTATGTGGGGCATTGCAGACACTACACCCCTGCACTGCACACAATTGTCAGGTGATGCGATGCCATGGATTACCCCTCACCCAGTCTTGTACAGCCATCTTGCACAGCCAACCACTACACACCCATGAAACAATGCATACCTGCATGTCAGTACTGGCACCCTGTGTCTGCATGTGGGTTGTGATGCTCCCAACCACAGTCACCCCCAGTATAACCCTCATTGGCATACCAACAGATGCCTATCACTTTCACATGCCCTAGCCCATAGAACCTCCAGAAATCCCCTGTGGTGCATGTGGTCCTGTGCATTACTGCAGTGTGGCAAACTAAGTAGTTACTTTGTCTATTTGTGGCCCTGGCAAAGGTGTCAATGCATGTCCATTAGAGAGTGGTTGTGGTGACAATAGCATCTGTTCATGTGGACAGCCATGTGTGCCACACCTAATGTATGTCTACTATATCTCTATTGCAGATGTCACTCACCTACACACATATATGTTCTTACAGTACAGCAACATGTTGCTTTTGTGGCACATGTAGTAACATCATGCACATGTAATAGTAATGAGTAGTCAGTCAGGGGTTTGACTCCTGTACTGTTCTGCATGTGGCAGATGATGCTTATGGTTAAGTCTCCAAGACCTTCCTTTGTGTACTTTGTCTGTCCCACCCACACACTCTCTGGTGGATGTGAAGGAGTACACCTGCACAGCAGCAGCATGTGTATTGTAAGTGATGGACATGGTCAGGTGATGGCCTCTGCACCTATTGCAGTCCTCCTCTAGCTGATTGAATGTGGTACAGCTGTAATGGTGTTCCCATACCCATCCGCATGATAAACACAGTACACTATCTAGGGAACCATGTTGTTATTTGCCCATGACAGTTGCTGTGAGTGGTACCTGGATGTGATGTTCTGACACGACATCACAGATATCTGGATGTACCTCAATCATTTTCCACAGTGGGAAATAGCCTAAAGACAGGAGGGTGATGTGCCACACATGACTACAGCATGTGAGTGTAGCTATGCTGCATTGAGACTACTGCCTGTTTAACATGTGTGTGGTAATGGCTATTCTGCATGTTATAATACAGACATGGCGGTATTCTGTTCATGAGGGACCTCCATCTGTAGGGCCATCTGTGAACTGGTCAATGTGTGCAACCATTTGTTTCCTGTGTTACACACTGAACACACATCTGTGCAAAGCAGTAGCATGGTGTGAGGAATGCAGACAGTACATGATGATAGGGATGTGTTACTGCCATCGCATCCCTGACTGGACATGTGTCACATGAGACAGTGGTATGACAGACACTGTTGGGGTTCCCAGTGACAAGCCAATAATGGGCAACTGTTCATAGCTGCAGTCACACATCTACTACACATTGTACAGATGGCATGCAGTATATATGCATGTGTTGTGCTCCCTCTGCAAATGTATACCATCTGTTGTGTTGGGTTGCTGGTGATATCTATGCATACTGTCTTAGGTAATCCTGTATGCTGTTGTTTATCACTGAGCCATGAGTGGGTTTAAAACACAACACCATAGGCTGAATGGGTTGGGAGGTCCAGACAGAACCTCCTGTCCCACTTCAGCTGACCATGGCACTGGGGACTACCACATCAGGGGCCCAGCCATAGACATCAACCTCTGTTGGCTCTGCACCACCTTCTGGTGGTACCACCACTGAGGATGGAGCATGTCCCCCCTGGGAGCGGGACCAGACAGGTGTATGTCTGCTGTCATGCAGTCCTGGACGTGTTGCGTTGGTGGCTCCCTAAGGAGTTCCGAAGCCAGATACGCCAGCTCAAGGGTGGAATGTCACATTTACAGGGTGATGCTGCCCCTCCTGGACAGCCCCCAGCACTGCCTCCTTTGCAGCTGTGTAGGTGCAGTAACAGTTGCCCATGGCTGAGGACCTCTGTCCCACTGTTCCCATGGGCTTGTGAATGCCGAACACCCATCCCCTCCGGGGTGTATCCCACCCACATGTGTCATATACCAACCCTGTATGCTGTCTTTTCTATTTTCCTACCTGTCCTCCACGGCCATACCTACACTCGTTCCCCAACATCTGACCATCACCTACGGAAACATAAGGCCAATCGACTCCTAGGACAACATCTGCCCTGTACATAGCTGTCCATTACACACATGTGCCCACTGGACACATGAAACCCTTGTAATATGCATCACAACATACTCCTGTTATCCTCACCCCTGTGCCTCAGACGCAC